>NC_041388.1:115523930-115598013 GCF_002162155.2 Triticum dicoccoides
GTAATACACACACATACCTCTCTAGGCCCCGCCAAATGCATCAACTACACATTCACACATGTTACATCACGTACCCCATTGATCTAAAAAGCCCTTTCTTCACGTTTATTTCGCATACAATATTCCTTTTGAATAAAGTGTGGCCAAAAAATTATTTTTAGAGTTTCTACATATATACAACATTACGAAGTTATATGGAGGAGTACGAACGATAATTTGCGTTGCATGGTGCCCACAATGATATTTATTCCGCACTGTGAATTTGTATATTTTTATCCTATATACAAAGTTAGTCATAATAAAGAGAAACGAAGAGCATCTCTCTCTCCATCGCATACCCCCCTGTAGGCCCCTTTCACGTATGCACACAAAACTATCTCCAGGTCCTCTAAAAGTAAGCCCCCAGAAAATTCACACATGTTTCATCTTTCTCTCGCGATATATGCAATAACGATCATTGTATTTGAAGTGAAAGCACGATACGTACATTGGACTCAACACTACTAGGGAAAAGCCTATAGACAGAATCTTACCAGCAGCGCTCTTTAAAATTAGGCGCTGCTGCTAAGTAGCAGTAGCGCGGGTTTTTGACCCTTGCTACTACTAAGTTGATAGCAGTAGCGCTGGTTTTTTACCCTCGCTACTACTAAGAGGTCTCTACCGTGCCCCCCGGGACATGCCATAGTAGTAGCGCGGGTTTTTAACCCTCGCTACTACTAAGTTGATAGCAGTAGCGCTGGTTTTTACCCCTCGCTACTACTAAGCGGTCTCTACCGTGCCCCTGGGCCATGCCATAGTAGTAGCGAGGGTTATAAACCCGCCCTACTACTAAGTTTTTACCCCTCGCTACTACTAAGAGGTCTCAACCGTGCCCCTCCAGGACATGCCATAGTAGTAGCGAGGGGTATAATCCCTTGCTACTACTAAAGATCCCATTTTGAAACTCTACCCCCCCTCCCCCCAGTGGATCGCCTTTTCAGTTTTGTAAAAAGCAAAAGAAAATGATAAAAACTTCAAAAATTAAAATCCTTCGAGATGTAGTTATGTTACTACATCTACTAGTTAGGAAAATTTAAAAACTTAAATTTGGACATGTTTTGCAAAAAGTGTAGGGAAAATGTAAAACGGCTATAACTTTTGCATACGATGTTAGAAAAAACGTATAATATATCAAAATGTTTCAAAAATTAAAATCCTTCGAGATGTAGTTATGTTACTACATCTACTAGTTAGGAAAATTTAAAAACTTAAATTTGGACATGTTTTGCAAAAAGTGTAGGGAAAATGTAAAACGACTATAACTTTTGCATACGATGTGAGAAAAAAACGTATAATATATCAAAATGTTCAGCATGAAAATCTGCATACGATGGAGACTGCCTACGGCCTGTTTGCAAATTTTTAGAATCCTCAAATTCTAAAAGGAAAAAAAGTTATGCTCAAATTTCAGTTTTTTTTTAATTTTGGTCAAATCTGGTCAAACTATGGTCAAACTACTTATTCAAGAAGTATTAGTGTTACTAAATAATTATTCAAGAATTTTAGTGTTACTAAATAATTATTTTAGTTTTTTGGAATTTTGGTCAAATCTGGTCAAACTGTGGTCAAACTTTGGTTAAAATGTGGTCAAACTCCTTATTCAAGAAATATTAGTGTTACTAAATAATTATTGTTTTTTAGAACAATAGTTTTAAACTCAAATAGTGAAATGTGTGACTTCATGCTCAAGCTAAACTCCCGAGGGTTAATAGGATTGACATCTTACTATTGTTAGGAAAACAACAAGTGCAGACTTGGAATCGAGTGAGAATAGAACCCGGAAGTTAAGCGTGCTCAGGCTGGAGTAGTGAGAGGATGGGTGACCGTCCAGGAAGTTAGATGATTTGGAATGATGAGGGGTGATTAGAGATTAAATTGAGCAGCGATGAGGGTGATTAGATATTAGAGGTTAAAATAATTCAGAAATTAGAAAATTCGCGCAAAAAATTCGAAAAAAATTCCACGGGTTAGTAGTAGCGCGGGTGTTTACCCACGCTACTAGTAACGGACGTAGTAGTAGCGCGGGTGGCACCCGCGCTGTTGCTATACGTTAGCTGTAGCGCCTTATTAGTAGCGCCGGCCCCCGTGCTGCTAATAGGCCCAAAACCCACGCTGCTGCTAGGCTTTTCCCTAGTAGTGCAAGAATCCACTCATTACGGTCACCATTTACATTTAGTGGTTATTATACAGTCACGTACAACTCTGTATTTGCTCATGACATGACTAGTTGACCAGTTAAACGCTCCACGTGGCACCTCTAGTGTTGCATCACATTATCTCACTACCATCGTGCCCACCTGTCGACTTGTATCTACTCTACATATACACTCTTATAAAATAGATAAAATACACTCTTATAAAAAACAGAGTTGGTGATGATGGTGTGCCTGCCATCCTGCAATATAGGCCGTCCGATTTATATCTGACGGATAGGAAAGAAACTATGGCAATTTTGCAAAAGGTACCCACACACCTCTCCACATTTGCAAATAAGGCCTTCCCTCGTTCATCATTTTCTCTCACAAGATAAACAAGTCATACAAATGCATCTTGATGTTACGTGCAATGCACGGGCATCTTGCTAGTAAGAATGAAAACAAACGACAAAAAATATTTGGATGGTGGTTCGAAGTCATGACCGCGGGCACGGCGGACAAGGTGGCCTTGTATTGGTATGCTGAGTCATTTGTTTTAACACATAGGAGCTGATGTGGTGATTATACACACACGCACGCATGCACACGAACTGCATCCACGCAACACATGCACCCATGCACGCACGCAACACTCACACGTACACACACAGCCACGCACGCACGCAACACTCACACGCAGGCACGCATGCATGCACACACTAGTACACCACACGACCAACACACACTCTCACGCTCAAGTGCTCAACCTACACGTGCATGCGCACACATCAGGCCCTGACAGACACATACACAACCAGGTGATTCCCGCGCACGGGTTGGAGCCTTGTCACGCCTGCGTAAATTTGTTTTTATCTGACCTTTTGCCTATGCGAACTGACAGGTGGGACCCACAAGGAACGTGGTCCATTTAACTAGTCAAGATGGTGCCACGCAGACTATTTGGCCGGTCAACAGAGTGCAATCCGATGCTGAACTGTGAGCAAGTGACCGTATAATCACCGCAAAACATATATAGTGACCGTAATCAGCTTATTCTGAAGTTCGGTGGCCGTATTACGCTTTTCTCTCTGTAGGTCCTCCAAAACTACATCTCTACACGTTCTTGCATGTTACATCTAACAACTATGCAATACAGCACTACTACTACATTCTAACACAATAAATCATATGTGTTTTTAGTTTTACTAGATATCATATTGTTACTTATAATTATTCAGTTTGCATACATTAAAATTGCCTTTGAAATGTATGGCCAGTATCATCTACCGCGCGGGAAAAATCCCGCCCTTTCCTATTTAATCGGGTTTGTATCGATGGATCGTGCGAAACAGAAAAACTATAGTACTATACAGTACAAGTGACAGTTCACTCGGCCGTCGTGTCGTCTACTCCTCCATCGTAAGAGTGGAGCGCTCGCTTTCATAAATCTTCTAGTCCCTTTCGCCGACATGTGGGACATCAAGCTACCGGGTCCACGTGCCATACCGGAATACAGTGAAGAGCAGCCGGGGTGAAGCACCCCAGTCATGGCGCCGGCATAGTAATGGGCAATGAGGCGTCAAATCACAAAGCTGCACCTTTCCCGCCGTTAAGTTTGAGGGACGAAGCAACCATCATTTCACTCGTTGCTGAATCCGCTTCTCCCTCATCTTCTTCAACTTAACCATGTATTGCTTCTGCCGTTGTTCTGCCTCATGTGGGACGCGGATAGGCTTGGTAAAGCACTGACACGTGGGACCGCATGTTAGCAAACCGCGAGGACACGTCCTCCGAAAATAAGAATCCTAATCCTAGACTTACAAAGGGTACGTAGCTGCTATGTATACTTTCCATCTAATCTATATATGCCCCCCTGATTTTCAGGTGGGGTGGGCCTAATCCTCTCCTTTAATCCAATCAAATAGTCCCACATCACATCAGTTCATAACTTTACGTAAACCATTACGTGGATGTAGCATTGCTCAAATAAGAAACCTCCCCCGCCATCCGCGTGGCAAAATCACCTCCTTTTTACTAATCTTGATTCTATAATTTTTTAGATCAATATAATTGAGATTTGTATAGATAGCACACAGGAGCAAAACCAAGTGGTACGGTTAAGGGCATCCACAATGTGTAGCCAAATGTGAAAATAGCTTTTGGCATCGTGGGAACCATTGTGGACGGTGTTGCCAAAGCCAAAAAGATGGAACCGAACCTCCCTGACTGATTGATTGAAGGAATAGAAAAATGCAACGTCTCTCCTCTTTCTCCCATGCTTGGACGCATGTAGTACAGTATAGAGCACAGAGTCTACTCCCATGTCCCTTCTATCACAAATCACAAAGTAGTGAGGCGTCAAATCACAAAAGCACGGACGAAGCAGGTGCAAGATGAAGGTAAACCACGGGATATGGCATCAGCTGTGTACGTCTTGGACAAGGTAAAAAGAAAAGAATTCTGCGAGGTCATGTCACGTGTGAGATTCCCACATGGATTTGCTTCCAACCCTGAAAGGAGAGTCAGTGCAGATGGAAACAAGGTACAAGGGTTGAAAACTCATGACTGCCACGTCCTTAGAGGATTGGGCTGCCCTGACTTATATAGAGCAGTTGCAGAGTTGGGACAATTCTTCAGGGAACTCTGCAGTAGGAATATCAGGATAGATGCTTTGGAGCGTCTTAGAGACAAGATACCAACTATCCTATGCGACCTTGAGAAGATATATCCTCCAGCCTTCTTTGATGTGATGGTGCATTTGGCTGTTCACCTACCTGATGAGGCACTACTTAGAGGTCCAGTATAGGTTGGCTGGATGTACCCTATTGAAAGGCGGCTAGGCACTTTCAAGGGCTATGTTAGGAACAGAGCTAGACCCGACGGTTCCATTGCAGAGGCCTACATTGCTACAGAAGCGTTGACATTCTGCTCAAAATACATTGAAACAGCTGATCCGCTTAGCAAAGAGGTGGGTGAAGACAATCGCGGGCTCAATGTTTTCAATTATTCTAATCGAGTTACAGGGAAGAGTCGACAAGAGGACAAACCTAAAGATTTGGACAAAATGGTTTGGTATGTGTTGAATAACTGTCCTGACATACTACCTTATATCAAGTAAGTGCAGTACTGCAGCTTATACATCGTAATCTACTAAACTTGCAGCACATTCTTATATATTTAGATGTGTGACGTGATCACTATGTTGTGCAGCATCTACAAAAGAGGAGTTACTGACGCAAAAATCCAAGAAACATTGACAAACTGGTTATGGCAGGATTTGCGAAATGGTTCAAGAACCATGTAAGCTTTTGAAGTGCACTGTCAGTTTTTTAATATATTGAGTACATAAGATGATCAACTTGTCTATTTTCTAACCATAGGTTAAGAAGCTGCGGGGGGATGGGCAGGCAGTTGATGATGCCCTTTACTCACTAGCAATGGGTTCGGATACTCGGTTAAGACATTATGATTCTTGCGTTGTTGGAGATGTGCGCTACAACACCCTTGCACGAGACGAAGGCAGGAAGACACAAAACAGTGCCATCATGAGCACGGATACATATGACAAAGAGACAACTGAAATGTATTCTAACATAACAGACATTGTTCAGTTGCAGTATATCTCCAGTTTCAAGGATCATCGGTGTGTGGTTCTGTTGTGCTGTTGTTGGTATAACATGTTTTCCAGGATTGCAAAACCCAGAGCTGATGATTATTTCAAATCCATCGATGTCGAGGCGGCGTACCAGACCAACGAGCCTTTTATTTTGGCAAATCAAGCAACACAGATATTTTTCTTGGAAGGCACATTTGCACGTAGCAATGACTGGAGAGTATTGCAAAGGTTTGAGTAGAGGAATTCGTTTAATGAAGTTGCACGACAAGATGATGCTTACACTGCTCCTGATGTACAAGATAACACAGATGTTCCTAATGTCTTTGAGAACCATCACGTCAATGACACCGGTGAAAAGATTGCCTGTCATGCTGTGGACATACAAGAGTTGATCAAGAAGAAGCCAACTTTCGAGGACATTGATGACGAAGAAGAAGATGACACCGTGGGGAATTATGATTCAGACTGATACACATGGCGAAGATGTTGACGCTGCTGCTGCGGATTATGATTACATTGCTTTTGTCGTATTTGCCTGTCAGAAGACATTTTTTTATCTACTATGTGAAATTGTGTTTGCTATGAGAACTGAAACCTGATGAACATGTTGTTTAGTATTTTGCTGTGAGAACATCACTTGTTATGTATGCTGATTTGTGTTTGGTGATTGTATGACAACTAAAACATGATGACATTGTTGTTTAGTTGTACTCATATTTGGCTGTGAAACTTGAATTTGATGACATAGTTTGCTGTTGGACTGCAATTTGCTCAACGTCTTCGAATGAGAACAAAGCTGACCCGACAGGGCCTCTGCTATTTATTTATTTATTTATATGAGAAAAAGGGGATACCCCCTGATTTCCGTTAATAGAAATCATTAGATGTTCACAACACAACGCCCAGCCTGCTACATAGGTTTCATTCATTACTAGTTTCAGCAAAGTGTTCATGTCATAGCCACTAAATACATCACGAGTGCTACATACACTGCAAATAAAGAGACAATCATCCTACAGAGCACATCGATTTTGCCCATTATCTTCACAAGCTCTTTCATCTCCTCATTGCTGTCAAGGCTGTTCAGCAGCTATTGCTTGACCATGATCAGAGGAACCGCATCTTTAACCTTCTGCCCTGCATCTTCCTGTTCTGCCGCTCCTTCAGTTACTTGTCCAACACCCCAACCTGCTAGTATTGGGATTCCTCGGCTAACCAAATAATCAGCGTAGTTGCATTCCCCCACATCAGCAACTTCCCAGAAATACAAATCACATGAATCTTCCCTTTTCTGCATGAATCAAATTGGAAGATCATCAACCAAACTATTAAAAAAATCAGCAACTGAAAGCAGTAGAACAACACTTAAACATATTATTACACCATTATTCGCGCATTTGTAGAAGAGCCAGGGTTGCGGATTGTGGTTGAGACGCGACGGATGACTCTGTGTGATTTGCTGCAGTAACACCACACCAACGACAGCGGGTTGCGATGAGCAATCGGCTGCAGTGCGCGTGCCGGCGGGGGTGTGATGAGACCCACAGGCGATGGTACAGGTGGCGACTTGGCGCATATCTGGTTGTTGCCTGCTGAAGAGCAGGTGGACGAGCAGCCAACGGACATGGTTGCTGCGGCTAGAGCTTCTGATGCTAGGTAGAGTAAGTAGAGAAGAGGAGAAGTGAACGTTGGATATGTAAGTTTCATTACTTGCAGAGTAGCATAGCACCATATATAGGGGCTGTTTGGATTGTGACTATGTTTGCCTTATGTTGCCACATTACTTTTTGCCACACTTGCCTAACTTGAGTTGTTCAAATTGTTAGACACACTTTGGCTTGCCTAAGGGAATCTTGCCACACTTTTTATGTCTATGACATGTGGAGTTTACTTCTCATAAAAAATCTTGCCTTAGGTGTGGCTAGAACCAAACACCCACCAAACTTGGTCAAACTTGCCTAAGGTGAGGTGTGGCAAAGTGTGGCAATATGTGGCTGGAAACCAAACAGCCTCATAGTCATAGTCTAGGTTTGGATTCGAACCAGCTACCGGAGCACGTCTTTCTTTTTTCTAAAACTCGGCAATGTCTCTTTACTGGTACACTAGCTTGTTCTGTACGCCTTCCCAAGTCTTTGATTTTCTTTCTATATATAAAAAAGTATGCTACTTGGTGTCCGCTTAGTCAACAAACAATTGTGCCAACCTTGACCGTTGGATTGACATTCAATGTCTGTCGCATTTCTTCAGTCTCTTCTTCCTCGAGCCGCCAAAGCCAATCCAGCGCCGGCGGGACCGCCTGCTCCCGCCTCCCACGGCTGGCTGTGATCTTCCCCGGCTCCTGTTCGTTCCCGTCTGAGGCCTCACCATCGTCCTCTGCCTTGGTTCGCTTGCCGCGGTGCCGCCCTCCGGTGTTGTCAACATGGTCAACAACCGAGAGGAATAAGAAGATGACTGTACATGGTGAGGATGACAGTAGGGACCCAGCAGTGCGCGTAGTAATTTTCTTTTTTCGGGACAGAGAAGGGTATCAACTGGGTTGTGCGGGGCTCGTGACACGTCTAGCCCAGGCTTTTATTTCATATGTTTAGCACATGACTAGCCCAGTTTGTTTTTTCCTTTCTGAAAATGGCTAGCCAGCTATTTTGTTTTTTTGCAGAATAACCAACGTAGGCCTACTTGCTTTTCTACGCCCTGCTGGGCCGGAAATCTTTCAAGACGAGGAGGGATGCATTTTGCCCAGAAAATGGGCTATAAGTAATAATAAATGGGTTGTAAAATGAAAAAATACAACAAACAGGCAATTAGTTCCAAAATATTGTTTTCTTTCGGATTTTGATATTTTAAATTTCATTGTGTTTGTGCGGGTAAAATTTCATTGAATTTAAATTAAGGTATATTTAGATTTAAATTTAATTTGAATCTGGCTGGAAATTTCGGGCTGTATGCTGTTTGGGATAGATTTGGGGGCTGACTTGTGGGTCTACTAGGTTGACGTGTACTTTGGCTTTGTCAACTTAGTCCACAAACGATTCTAGCAGCAATGACCGTTGGATGTTAATCCAACGGCCGTGTTGCTTCTTCAATATCTGGACTTCTTGCTCCAGCCGCCCAAACTAGCTCCGGTGGGACTGCCTGCTCCCGCCTCCCGTGGCCGGCTGTGCTGCAGCATAGGACGCACCGCCCCACCCTACTTCATTGCTGGTCAGGCCATTCCTCTACTCACCCACACCTCCTATTATTTTTTGGTGATGGCAGCCGGACCAGTAAACCCTCGTACTCCCCACCGCGTGGGCAACCATTGTCGAGTCTTCCCCGGCTCCGTGTCGTTCCCTTCCTAGGCCTCACCGTCGTCCACCGCCATGGTGCTCTTGGCGCGGCCTGGTCAACGTGGTCAACGAGCGACATCCATCGGCCATGGACTGTACGCGCAAAATAATGATTCCTCCACCTGGCAGCCGGGACCCATCGGAAGGGCCTCCGTATTTCATGAAAAAAACGTCCCCCCTGCTGACATGTCGGACCCACCAGCTATATCTTCACACGCAAGGAAGTGCCTCCTTATTACGCACAAAAAATGAATACCCCCTGCTAGCTGGGACCCACCATTGTGGGAGGCTGACTTGTGGGCCTACAAAGTTGACGGGGACGGAGGGCTTTGTCAACTTAGTCACTATGAACGATTCTAGCTCCAGTGACCGTACGATGTCCATCCAATGGCCGTAGTGCTTCTTCAACCTCTGGTCTTCTTCCTCCAGCCACCCAAAGCAGCGCCGGTCTTGCCGCATGCTCCTGCCTCCCATGGCCAGCTGTGCTGCCGCGGGGGCCTCACCGCCCTCTAATATTCCCACCGCTAGCCAGGCCCTGCGGCAACGGCAGCCTCACACCGCAGCCGAACCAGTGAACCCTCGTACTCCTCTCCGCACGGGCTTCCACTGCAGCGTCTTCCCCGGCTCCGCGTCGTCCCCTTCCTAGGCCTCGTCGTCGTCCATCGCCATGGTGCTCTCCGCGCGGCGTGGTCAACGTGGTCAAGGAACGACTTCCATCAGAAGAGTACTGTACGTGGAGATGCTAACAGCTGGGTCCACGGCCACAACCCAGTTTTTTTGTGATTTGCCAAGTAAGTCGCTTTGTCAGGCCTGTTGGGCTGCAAATCTTTCAAGACGAGGAGAGCTTTCATTCGGCTGGCCGAGAAAATGGCCCATCAGTAATGAGAAACGGGCTGTACATTTTTGAAACACATCAAACCGGCAATCAAATATCTTTTTTCATTTCGAGAGTTGAAATTACATTAATTTTTATGCGTGGAGAATTTGTTGGATTTTATATTGATATACATTTATTTGTAAAATCAGTTTGAATGTGAGTCGAAATTTCGGGATTAAAAACAGTTCGGACCACACCGAAATATGCAAAATTTCATATAATTTTTTAACCGTGGCCACAATATGGGCTGTAATGCTAACAAAAAGAATATGGGCTCCAAAAAAACATTAATAATTAGCAAATGGGCTATAAATTATTAGAAATAATGGCAGATGGGTTGTATGCTGTTTTCCATAGATTTGAGGCTTTCCTAAAAAAGGTTGACGCACAAGCAGTGACTGTTGGATGGCCATCCAACGGCCGTCGTGCTTCTTCACTCTCTGCTCTTCCTGCTCCAGGTGCTCAAACAGGCGCCAGCGGGACTTCCTGCTCCCTCCTCCCCGCGGCTGGCTTTGCTGCTATGCAGGCCTCACCGCCCCACTGTACTCCCATCGCTGGCCTAGCCATCCCTCTACTCACCCACATCTGCTGTTATTCTCCGGCGACAACAGACGAACCAGTAAACCCTCTTACAATCGTACTCCCCTCCGCGTGGGAAATAACTGCCGAGTCTTCCCTGCCTCCGTGTCATTCCCTTCCTAGGCCTCGCCATCATCCACCGCCCTGGTGCTCTCGGCGCGGCCTGGTCAACATGGTCAATGACCGACATGCATCTGAAGTGCACATTACGTGGAGAGGCCGACAGCTGGGTCAACGGCCGCATGCAAGGAAATGCCTCCTTATTACACACAAAATAATGATTCCTCCACCTAACATCAGGGACCCACCGAAAGGGCCTCTATATTTCGCGGAAAAAATGTTACCGCCACTGACAGCTCGGACCCACCAGCTATATCTTCGCATGGAAGGAAGTGCCTTCTTATTACGCACAAAAAAATGAATACTCCCCCTGTTAGCTAGGACCCAATATAGTGGCAGGCTGACTTGTGGGCCTACTAAGTTGACGGGGATGGAGGGCTTTGTCAACTTAGTCAATATGCACGATTCTAGCACCAGTGACCGTACGATGTCCATCCAACGACCGTAGTGCTTCTTCAACCTCTGGTCTTCTTGCTCCAGCCGCCCAAACTAGCACCGGTCGTGCCTCGTTCTCCTGCCTCCCGTGGCTGGCTGCGATGCGGCGGAGGCCTCACCGCCCCCTACTACTCCCACCGCTGGCCAGGCCATCCCTCTACTCACCCACACCCCCTGTTATTCTGCGGCGACGGCAGCCTCACACCGCAGCGAACCAGTGAACCCTTGTACTCCTCTACGCGTGGGCATCCACTGCCGCGTCTTCCCCGGCTCCATGTCGTCCCCTTCCTAGGCCTCGCCGTCATCCACCGCCCTGGTGCTCTCGGCGCGGCGTGGTCAACGTGGTCAAGGAACGGCTTCCATCAGACGTGGACTGTACGTGGGGAGGCTGACAGCTGGGTCCACGGCCGCAGCAAGGAAGTGCCTCCTTATTACGTGCAAAATAATTATTCCTCCACCTAACAGCGGGGACCCATCGGACGGGCCACCGTATTCGCCCCCCTGACTGTTGGGACCCACCAGCTACATCTTCGCACGCAAGGAAGTGCCTGACAGTCGAGACCCACCTGGTCGAAACGTACGTAGCATTGTCATTCTGGTCGTGAACATGTACGTACATATATACTGGTGGATGTAGAGGCGCGCACATGTCGTAGTAGAGGCGGCCAGGGTGCAAGAAAGAAAATACGGCTACGTATGTGTACATACGGGCGGGGTCTCGAACGCCTACTCGCGCATACGTACGGCCAGGGCTCGTGTACATGGCTGGGTCGAAACAGAGAAACATCGTCGTCGTCGTGTTCATGGGGAGGCAACGGAATGGGTTGTATTCATCGGGAGGCCACGAAATGTGTCGTGTTCATCAGGAGGGCTTGGACGGAACAGGCGATGGAAACGAGGCCTGTCGTACCGCAGAACAGAGGAAACGGATTAAAAACAGTTCGGACCGCACCGAAATATGCAAAATTTCATATAATTTTTTAAACGTGGCCACAATATGGGCTGTAATGCTAACAAAAAGAATATGGGCTCCAAAAAAACCTTAAGAATGAGCAAATGGGTTGTATGTTATTTTCCACAGATTTGAGGCTTTCTAAAAAAAGGTTGACGGACAAGCAGTGACTGTTGGATGTCCATCGAACGACCGTCGTGCTTCTTCAATCTCTGCTCTTCCTGCTCCAGCCGCTCAAACAAGCGCTGGCGGGACTGCCTGCTCCCTCCTCCACGTGGCCGGTTGTGCTGCCGTGCAGGCCTCACCGCCCCACCGTACTCCCATTGCTGGCCTAGCCATCCCTCTACTCACCCACACCAGCTGTTATTCTCCGGCGACGGCAGACGAACCAGTAAACCCTCGTACAGTTGTACTCCCCTCCGCATGGGAAACAACTGCCGAGTCTTCCCTGCCTCAGTGTCGTTCCCTTCCTAGGCCTTGCCGTCGTCCACCGCCCTGGTGCTCTCGGCGCGGCCTGGTCAACATGGTCAACGACCGACATGCATCTGAAGTGGACTGTACATGGAGAGGCCGACAGCTGGGTCCACGGCCGCACGTAAGGAAATGCCTCCTTATTACGCGCAAAATAATGATTCCTCCACCTGAATCAGGGACCCAACGAAAGGGCCTTTGTATTTCGCGAAAAAACATTACCGCCGCTGATAGCTCGGACCCACCAGCTATATCTTCGCACGCAAGGAAGTGCCTCCTTATTACGCACAAAAAAATGAATACTCCCCCTGTTAGCTAGGACCCGGTATAGTGGCAGGCTGACTTGTGGGCCTACTAAGCTGACGGGGACGGAGGGCTTTGTCAACTTAGTCAATATATGCATGATTCTAGTTCCAGTGACCGTGTGATGTCCATCCAACGGCCGTAGTGCTTCTTCAACCTCTGGTCTTCTTGCTCCAGCCTCCCAAACCAGCGCCGGTAGTGCCTCGTGCTCCTGCCTCCCATGGCCGGCTGCGATGCGGCGGAGGCCTCACCGCCCCCTACTACTCCCACCGCTGGCCATGCCATCCCTCTACTCACCCACACCCCTTGTTATTCTGCAGCGGCGGCAGCCTCACACAGCAGCGAACCAGTGAACCCTTGTACTCCTCTACGCGTGGGCATCCACTGTCGCGTCTTCCCCGGTTCCGCGTCGTCCCCTTCTTAGGCCTCGTTGTCGTCCACCGCCCTGGTGCTCTCGGCGCGGCGTGGTCAACGTGGTTAAGGAACGACTTCCATCGGATGTGGACTATACGTGGAGAGGCTGACAGCTGGGTCCACGGCCGCAGCAAGGAAGTGCCTCCTTATTACGTGCAAAATAATTATTCCTCCACCTGACAGCGGGGACCCACCGGACGGGCCACGGTATTTCGTGAAAAAAAGGTTTCCCCCCTAACTGCTGGGACCCACCAGCTACACCTTCGCACGCAAGGAAGTGCGTCCGGGCAAAAAAACAAAACGATTTGCCTCCCTGACTGCTGGGACCCACCAGCTACATCTTCGCACGCAAGGAAGTGCCTGACAGTCGGGACCCACCTGGTCGAAGCGTACGTAGCATTGTCATTCTGGTCGCAAACGTGTACGTACATATATACTGGTCGATGTAGAGGCGCGCACGTGTCGTAGTAGAGGCGCGTACGTGTCGTAGTAGAGGCACGCACGTAGGATGTACATGTATGTACAGTGGCCAGGGTGCAAGAAAGAAAATACAGCCACATACGTACATATAGGCTGGGTCTCGAACGCCTACTCACGCATACGTACGGCCATGGCTCATGTACATGGCTGGGTCGTAACGGAGAAACAACATCGTCATCGTGTTCATGGGGAGGCAACGGAATGCATCATGTTCATGGGGAGGCAACGGAATGCGTCGTGTTCATGGGGTGGCAATGGAATGCGTCGTGTTCATCGGGAGGCAATGGAACACATGGGAGCCAACCGGCTGGGTCAGAACGGAATGCATGGTCGTGTTCATCGGGAGGGCTTGGACGGAATAGGCGATGGAAACGAGGCCTGGCGTACCGCAGAGCGGAGGAAACAGACCTCCTACAGACGAAACAGGGGTCCTGTTAATCGGGAGGGGTTGTGGCGTACCACAAAACGGAGGAAACGGACCTCCTACGGTCGAAACGGGGGTCCTGTTGATCAGGAGGGGTGTGGCGTACCGCAAAACGAACGAAACGGACCTCCTACGGTCGAAACAGGGGTCCTGTTCATCGGGAGGGGTGTGGCGTACCGCAAAACGGGACTCCATGGGATACTGTTCATCTCCACCGTCCACCTCCTCCAGCCTCCACGGGCTACCATCGACCTCCTCCAGCCTCCACGGGCTCCTGTTCATCCAGCCTCCACCGCGCGCTACTCCACTGGCTACTGTTCAACCACCCCTCCATCGTCTACTGTTCTTCCAGCCCTCCACACCACAGGGTCCTGTTCAACCACCCCTCCACGGGCACCCCTCCACAGTCTACTGTTAAACCAGCCCTCCACCACACCACGGGGTCCTGTTCATCCAGAGGCAACGCCACTGCTCACTGTTCATCCAAACCCCCCGCAACACTCACTGTTCATCCCAGAGTCAGCATCGATCGACTTTAGTTAGCAGCAGTAGCGAAGGAATCGCTCGATCGGGTTCAGTTAACAGCCATCGATCGATCGCTCGGGTTCAGTAACGCATAGCCTGCAGTGCAATCGCTCGGGTTGAGTTAGAGCCCAATGCCTCGCTCGGGTTCAGTTAGAGCCAACGCCTCGCACAGACGCGCATACGTGTACGAGAGAAAAGCGCATCGCTCGGCCCCCGACCTCCCACCGTAACCGGGAACTCCTCGAAATTTTCCTCCTCCTCGCTTCTACCATGGTTTTTTGCGTCATGGACGGCCCAAAGAATGTCATGCAGCTGCGTCTCCGGCCCGCCCAGGACGAAAAGCCCATTTTCTGTCATGATTTTTTTGTCATAGAAGTAGGAGCCCACCACATCTATGATGATATCGGGTTTTGTCACAATTATCGTCATAGAACTGTCATATGTATGACAGAAAAAAATTCGTTCGGCCCAAAATGTCACATATGTGTCTTTTTTTGTAGTGCTAGCAAGTGGCGGCTGAGCTCGCTCGAGGGTCGGGACCTGAGGACGCAGAGCACACAAGATCATGGATAAGAGGGGGAGGCTCGCACGGGCCTAACCTAGCTACCCAACAGTGGTCGACGCACAAGTCTGGTGCAACACGAGGAACCTGCTCCGGAATGCCAAGATAAGTCTTGCGCCTGGATCGACCCAGCGCAACGGCATAAGATCCTCGCCTTTCGTTGCCCTACTACGGCAACGTCGCCTCCCTTTCCCATTGTCAGGTAGCTGCTTGCGTGCTAAAGGGGACCTCTTGAGCATCGCTCCTCAGGAGCTCTTACTGGACCTCGGGCCGCTCACCTCCTGGCCTTGATCATGGCATCGCGGCCTAGCATACCAGCGACGGCTGCAGCCTGCCTGGGGACCGGGACCTGTCGGCATAGAGCACCAAGCTGCCGCGGGGTTGGAAAGGGGAGACCGAGCCTTTGCGTCCGCAAATTTTCATAATAAGGATAATATCAACAAAAGACATTACAAACCCTTTACATGCCCCCACGGGGTACGTCTTCATTCCTCACAGGGAACAAGAGAAGGAAGTTTCTAGGGGCCCTATCTACACGCACCGAGCATCACCGACTCCATCATCAACAGTGGGCCTCCGGAGGCCGGCGCCAACCCCATCCTGATCAGCGACGGCGGCGGCCGGACGCTGCGGCCTTGCTCCGAGCGTGGCAAGAGCTCGGGGGCACGTAGCTGTCATCACTTGTGTCCGGAGTCTCATCAAGCTCGGGAGAATCGCTGGACCACTAGGAGTCACCACCACTGCTGGAGGAGTCGGTGGCGAAGCCCGCGGTTGGCTCGACATTGCCCGCTGCACCGTCCTGGCGACCCCTTTAGGGCAGCACTCCAAGCGGCGGCCTTCCTCGTTGAAGACCTTGAAGAACATCATGGAGACGCCGTCGTACTCGAAGTGGATGGCGAGGGCGCCCTCCGCACGGCAGACTCGAGCGACCTCGCCCCAACCACGAGTCATGAAGATCCTCCCGGAGGAGACGTCTTCAACCTCTGCCCCAGTCGCCGGGGCATCGTAGTCGGCGTGCTATAGCCAAAGCTCGAGGGGGCCCCTCGGCGGCATCTCGGCGACGAAGAACTGCGGGAAGCGAATCCAAGTGTGCAGAGGCATCGCCGCCCACAACAATAATTCACGTGAGGATTCCGCGGCGTGGACTCCTGGGTCGGCGGCCTGCGTAACCACGGTGCGGCGATCACGGCCACGGCGTGGGCGGCGTTGTTCGCCGCCCCTCCCTCCAGAGCCCTCAGCTTGGGCGTACAAGGGCAACGGATACCCGGGAGGTGGCCGCTCGTACCATGGCCACGACACTTCCGGCCTCATGACTATGTCACGACGATGGGACAACCTCTTCTTCGGCAGAAGTGGCTCGGGCCCGTCAAGGGGAGTCTTTCCCTTCTCCGCGGCCGAGAACCCCCGTATCAGCGCCATGGTCGATGCAGCAAGCAGTGAAGCGAGGAATAAGAAGGTGCGGGAGAAGCGAAGGAAGAGATGGGTGACAGGGGCTCTGCCCCCCTCTTCCCATTTATAGCCAAGGGGAAGACAACTGCCGGCCTCCACGATCTAAGGTAATGATGATCTTTTTCTGCATGCAGCAAGGACTCGTCAAGTCGGGCAGTTGCCGAGGCAACGTGGAGAAGCGGAGACGCCCACGTCCAATCAGTCGCCACGCGCCAACCGGGGCCGCAGGCTGTTGGAGTCTACGACACTCTGCACTTGCCCTTTGGCTTCGCCTCGAAGCCAAGTCCGAGCGTGCCTTGGGCCCGGGGGCTACTGTCAGTGTTCTGGAAACGGGGGTCCCTAGACTTGCCTGCCTGCGGCCCGCGGCGTGGCTCCACCAGCGGCCCTGTATGGCCCATCTTCACCAGCAAACACTCAAGAACCTCGCGAGGGGCCAAACCTCGCGAGGCGGACGACACAAGACCTCCTCAGGGGCAGCTTCACCAGGAAGGCTCGTGAGGGGCAGAGAGATCAAGGCAAGGGAGACCTCACGAGGTTTCTGTGATGCAAGCCATGACGACTGGAGCCAGGCGGGCGCCAGCGCATGTAGTGTCCTCATTTCCTTTTTGCTACTAAAGGGGCAAGCACAGGCGAGGATTCTCGAGGCATCAGGCAAAGGTTACCATATCGGTGCAACGAGACCAAGACCAGCAGGACGGCGGGACAGAGGTCATCGTGGAGCCCAAGACGGCGTCACCACCAGAGCCTTTGGCAGGCGAAGACCACCTTTAGTCAGGATAACTTGTACTAGTTGTCTCCCTTCGAATTTGGTCGTTGTTGGATCCCTTCCCGCGCAATATTTGGGAAGAGGACCGAGGCCACTATAAATAGTACTAGCCACCACAATGGGAGAAAAGGATCGAGATGACCCTCAACCACACAAGTTCTCCAAGCATAAGAACACCTCTCCTCAGGAGGCTGTTCTTCCCTTGTGACTATTCATCCTCAGCCCAAGAGGCAATCCACCACACTGATACGTCTCCAACGTATCTATAATTTTTGATTGCTCGATGCTATATTATCTACTATTTTGGATGTTTATGGGCTTTATTATACACTTTTATATCGTTTTTGGGACTAACCTATTAACCCAGAGCCCAGTGCCAGTTTTTGTTTTTACCTTGTTTTAGGGTTTCGAAGAAAAGGAAAACCAAACGGAGTCCAATTGACCTGACTCTTCATGGAACCCATTTTTGGAAGGAAAGAAGCGCATAAGACTTGAAGTTCACGTAAGGGAAGCTTCGAGGAGGCCACGAGGTAGGGGGCGCGCCCACCCCCCTGGGCGCACCCTCCACCCTCGTGGGCCCCTCGTGGCCCCCCTGACGTACTTCTTCCGCCTATATATCTCCATATACCCTAAAAACATCCGAGAGCACAATAGATCGGGAGTTCCGCCGCCAGAAGCCTCCGTAGCCACCGAAAACCAATCTAGACCCGTTCTGGCACCCTACCGGAGGGGGAATCCCTCTCCGGTGGCCATCTTCATCATTCCGGTGCTCTCCATGACAAGAGGGAGTAGTTCTCCCATGCGGCTGAGGGTATGTACCAGTAGCTATGTGTTTGATCTCTCTCTCGTGTTCTTGAGGTGATACGATCTTGATGTATCGCGAGCTTTGCTATTATATTTGGATCCTATGATGTTTCTTCCCCCTCTACTCTCTTGTAATGGATTGAGTTTCCCCTTTGAAGTTATCTTATCAGATTGAGTCTTTAGAGATTTGAGAACACTTGATGTATGTCTTGCCGTGCGTATCTGTGGTGACAATGGGATACCACGTGGTTCACTTGATGTATGTTTTGGTGATCAACTTGCGGCTTCCGCCCATGAACCTATGCATAGGGGTTGGCACACGTTCTCGTCGTGATTCTCCGGTAGGAACTTTGAGGCACTCTTTGAGGTTCTATGTGTTGGTTGAATAGATGAATCTGAGATTGTGTGATGCATATTGTATAATCATACCCACGGATACTTGAGGTGACATTGGAGTATCTAGGTGACATCAGGGTTTTGGTTGATTTGTGTCTTAAGGTGTTATTCTAGTACGAACTCTAGGGCTATTTGTGATACCTATAGGAATAGCCCAACAGATTGATTGGAAAGAATAACTTTGAGGTGGTTTCGTACCCTACCATAATCTCTTCGTTAGTTCTCCGCTATTAGTGACTTTGGAGTGACTCTTTGTTGCATGTTGAGGGAGAGTTATGTGATCCAATTATGTTATTATTGTTGAGAGGACTTGCACTAGTGAAAGTATGAACCCTGGGGCTTGTTTCAATACATTGCAATACCGTTTACGCTCACTTTTATCATTCGTTACCTTGCTGTTTTTATATTTTCAGATTACAAAAACTATTATCTACCATCCATATAACACTTGTATCACCATATCTTCCCCGAACTTGTGCACCTATACAATTTACCATTGTATTGGGTGTGTTGGGGACACAAGAGACTCTTTGTTATTTGGTTGCAGGCTTGCTTGAGAGAGACCATCTTCATCCTACGCCTCCTACGGATTGATAAACCTTAGGTCATCCACTTGAGGGAAATTTGCTACTGTCCTACAAACCTCTGCACCTGGAGGCCCAACAACATCTACAAGAAGAAGGTTGTGTAGTAGACATCACACACCACACTGGAGTAGGGTATTACACCACATCGGTGGCCCGAACCAGTATAAACTCTTGTGTTTCCTGTTCTTTGGGTTCGTCGAGCTAGGCCGTAAGATCACGACGTGCGCGAGCTAGAGGGAGGAGAGATCTTCATGCGCACCCCAGTGTTCGAACCTCAAGGGTTTTGCCGGAACCCGAAATCCGACACACACTATCTATCTTAGTGTTCAGGGTGGGGCGGTGTTCATCGGCAGCGCGGGCGCGGTGGTGGGGCAGTGGCATGGGGATCGTCGGAGAAAAATCTCGGCACCGGGGGGAGGGGGGGACTAGAGGGCTGGCTGGGGAGGCTGCGGACTAGTGGTGGGGAGTTGTTTTGGGGCGGCGAGGTGGCGGCGGACCAGCTCTGGGGAGTTGTTTCGGGCCGGCGAGGCGGGGAGGCGGCGCGGGGGCCGGCGGATCGGCCGGTGGTGGCTGCTACCTCCTGAGCACTGCGTTGGTTTTCCCTTGAAGAGGAAAGGGTGATGCGGTAAAGCAGCGCAAGTATTTCCCTCAGTTTTTGAGAACCAAGGTATCAATCCAGTAGGAGACCACGCGTGAGTCACCTCATACCTACACAAACAAATAAGAACCTCACAACAAACGCGATAGAGGGGTTGTCAATCCCTTCACGGCCACTTGGAAGACTGAGATCTGATAGAGATAATAATAATAAGATAAATATTTTTGGTATTTTTATGATATAGATTGAAAGTAAAGATTGCAAAATAGAATAGATTGGAAACTTGTATGATGGAGAATAGACCCGGGGGCCATAGGTTTGACTAGTGGCTTCTCTCAATATAGCATAAGTATTACGGTGGGTGAACAAATTACCATCGAGCAATTGATAGAAAAGCGAATAATTTTGAGAATATCTAGGTATGATCATGTATATAGGCATCACGTCCATGAGAAGTAGACCGACTCATTCCTGCATCTACTACTATTACTCCACACATCGATCGCTATCCAGCATACATCTAGAGTATTAAGTTCATAAGAACAGAGTAACGCCTTAAGCAAGATGACATGATGTAGAGGGATAAACTCATGCAATATGATATAAACCCCACCTTTTTTATCCCCCATGGAAACAATACAATACGTGTCGTTTCCCTTTCTGTCACTGGGATCGAGCACCGCAAGATTGAACCCAAAGCCAAGCACTTCTCCCATTGCAAGAAAGATCAATCTAGTATGCCAAACCAAACTAATAATTCGAAGAGACTTGCAAAGACAAACCAATCATACATAAAAGAATTCAGAGAAGATTCAAATATTGTTCATAGATAAACTTGATCATAAACCCACAATTCATCGGATCTCGACAAACACACCGCAAAAGAAGATTACATCGAATAGATCTCCAAGAGAATCGAGGAGAACTTTGTATTGAGATCCAAAGAGAGAGAAGAAGCCATCTAGCTACTAGCTATGGACCCGAAGGTCTGAGGTAAACTACTCACACATCATCGGAGGGGCCATGGAGTTCATGTAGAGGCCCTCATGATCAATGCCCTCTCCGACGAAGCTCCGGAAAAGGCCCCAAGATGGGGTCTCTTGGGTACAGAAGGTTGCGGCGGTGGAAATAGGGTTTTGTGGTGCTCCTGGATGTTTTCAGAGTACGTGGATATATATAGGAGGAAGAAGTAGGTCGGTGGAGCAACGAGGGGCCCACGAGGGTGGAGGGCTTGCCTAGGGGGGTAGGTGCGCCTCCTACCACGTGGCCTCCTCGATTGTTTCTTCACGTCCACTCCAAGTCCCTTGGATCACGTTTGTTCCAAAAATCATGCTCCCGAAGGTTTCATTCTGTTTGGACTCCGTTTGATATTATTTTTCTGCGAAACACTGAAATAGGCAAAAAACAGCAATTTGGGATGGGCCTCCGGTTAATAGGCTAGTCCCAAAAATAATATGAAAGTGTATAAATAAGCCCAAGAAACATCCAAAACAGAATATATAATAGCATGGAGCAATCAAAAATTATAGATACATTGGAGACGTATCAAGCATCCCCAAGCTTAATTCCTGCTCTTTCTCGAGTAGGTAAATGATAAAAACATAATTTTTGATGTGGAATGCTTCCTAACATATTTCTCAATGTAATTTTCTTTATTGTGGCATTAATATTCAGATCTGAAAGATTCAAGATAAAAGTTTAATATTGACATAAAAATAATAATACTTCAAGCATACTAACTAAGCAATCATGTCTTCTCAAAATAACATGGCCAAAGAAAGTTCATCCCTACAAAATCATATAGTTTGGTCATGCTCCATTTTCGTCACACAAGAATGCTCTCATCATGCACAACCCCTATGACAAGCTAAGCAATTGTTTCATACTTTAGTAATCTCAAAAAAATTTCAACTTTCACGCAATACATGAGCGTGAGCCATGGATATAGCACTATGGGTGGAATAGAATATAATGAAGGGGGTTATGTGGAGAAGACAAAAAAGGAGAAAGTCTCACATTGACGCGGCTAATCAATGGGCTGGGAGATGCCCATCAATTGATGTAATGCAAGGAGTAGTGATTGCCATGCAACGGGTGCACTAGAGAAATAAATGTAAGAAAGCTCAACAAAAGAAACTAAGTGGGTGTGCATCCAACTTGCTTGCTCATGAAGACCTAGGGCACTTGAGGAGGCCCATTGTTGGAATATACAAGCCAAGTTCTATAATGAAAAATTCCCACTAGTATATGAAAATGACAAAACAAGAGACTCTCTATCATAAAGATCATGGTGCTACTTAGAAGCACAAGTGTGGGAACAAGGATAGTAGCATTGCCCCTTTTTTTGGGCCTTCTTTTTTTATTTGGCCTTTCTTTTTTTGGGAGAATGCTCTATTAATGATGATCATCACACTTCTATTTATTTACAACTCAATGATGACAACTCGATACTAGAACAATATATGACTCTATATGAATGCCTCCGGTGGTGTACTGGGATGTGCAATGACTCATGAGTGACATGTATGAAAGAATTATGAACGGTGGCTTTGCCACAATTACGATGTCCACTACATGATCATGCAAGGCAATATGACAATGATGATGCGTGTCATAATATATGGAATGGTGGAAAGTTGCATGGCAATATATCTCGGAATGGCTATGGAAATGCCATAATAGGTAGGTATGGTGGCTGTTTTGAGGAAGATAAAAGGAGGTTTATGTGTGGTAGAGTGTATCGTATCATGGGGTTCGGATGCACCGGCGAAGTTTGCACCAACTCTCAACGTGAGAAAGGGCAATGCACGGTACCGAAGAGGCTAGCAATGATGGAAGGGTGAGAGTGCGTATAATCCATGGACTCAACATTAGTCATAAAGAACTCATATACCCATTGCAAAAATCTACAATTCATCAAAAACCAAGTTTTACGCGCATGCTCCTAGGGGGATAGATTGGTAGGAAAAGACCATCGCTCGTCCCCGACCGCCACTCATAAGGAAGACAATCAAATAACACCTCATGTTTCAAATTTGTTACACAACGGTTACCATACGTGCATGCTACGGGACTTGCAACCTTCAACACAAGTATTTCTCAAATTCATTACTACTCAACTAGCACAACTTTAATATCACTATCTCCATATCTCAAAACAATCATCAAGTATCAAACTTCTCTTAGTATTCAATGCACTTAAATGAAAGCTTTTTATTATGCCTAAAAGCAAATTGCCATGTTGTTCTAAAGGACTATAAAAATAATATAATTGAAGCATGAGAGATCAATTATTTCTATAAAATAAAACCACCACCGTGCTCTAAAAGATATAAGTGAAGCACTAGAGCAAAAACTATATATCTCAAAAGATATAAGTGAAGCACATAGAGTATTCTAATAAATTCCAATTCATGTGTGTCTCTCTCAAAAGCTGTGTACAGCAAGGATGATTATGGTAAACTAAAAGGCAAAGACTCAAATCATACAAGACGCTCCAAGCAAAACACATATCATGTGGTGAATAAAAATATAGCTCCAAGTAAAGTTACCGATGAACGAAGACAAAAGAGGGGATGCCTTCCGGGGCATCCCCAAGCTTAGGATTTTTGGTGTCCTTGGATTTTAACTTGGGGTGCCTTGGTCATACCCAAGCTTAGGCTCTTGCCACTCCTTCTTCCATAATCCATCAAATCTTTACCCAAAACTTGAAAACTTCACAACACAAAACTTCAAGGTACTGTAATGAACTCATTATTTATTTGTATTGGTGTTAAAACTAATGTATTCCAACTTCTCTATGGTTTATAAACTCTATTACTAACCATAGATTCGTCAAAATAATAAACAACACACGAAAAACAGAATCTGTCAAAAACAGAACAGTCTGTAGTAGTATATAACTAACGCAAACTTATGGAACCCCAAAAATTCTAAAATAAATATATGGACGTGAGGAATTTATCTATTAATCATCTTCAAACAGAATTAACTAAATATCACTCTCCAATAAAAAATGGAAGCAATTCTCGTGAGCGCTAAAGTTTCTGTTTTTTACTGCAAGATCAAAAAGACTTTCCCCAAGTCTTCCCAATGGTTCTACTTGGCACAAACACTAATTAAACACAAAAAATACAACCAAAACATAGGCTAGATAAATTCTTTATTACTAAACAGTAACAAAAATCAAGGAATAAAAATAAAATTGGGTTGCCTCCCAACAAGCGGTATCGTTTAATGCCCCTAGCTAGGCATAAAAGTAAGGATAGATCTAGGTATTGCCATGATAATGATAAGGTAAATCGCGAAAACTCATCTCATACTCCCTACGTTCAGTAGCAAGTTTTCTTTGTGGTGAGCAAAAGTATCAAAAGGGCTAAATTTAATGGGACAAAAGTCCCCAAGATCAAGCTCGGGATGTATTGGTTCCTCCTTTGGCCCCTCATATTGCACAACCAATTCATCATTATAAGCATTCTTTTGGCAAAAAGTCATGAGTCTTTGTTCAAGGGAAAAACCCAACCCATTATTCTGGATAGCAAAATTATCATTAAATTCAGAGATCCTATCAACAAGAACATCGGTAGGAACCTTTTTTTCTAAGGTTTTCATTAAAAGCAACATGATCTAAGGATCGTAAAGGCATAATGTCTTCTTGATAAAAAAAGGATTGCTTCTATGGGAGGACGGCCGGCATCCACCTTATAATGCGCAAAAATTCCATTGGCCTTTTTTTATTATAAATCTGAACTCATGAGCTAAAAAGATGGTCGTTGCTCGCTTAACAGAAGAATTTTCAATATTAGAAAATTCTAGGAAAATCCTTTGTATGGAAGGATGCATATGTAAAAATTGTCTTTCAAGTTCAACTATGAGCCAAGATATAGCATCTGCGAGACTACTAGTTTTATGAAGAATAGACCCTCTCATGTTGGGCAAAGCACTGGCACAAGTAAAGAAATCTTGAATAACTCCCTTCCCAATAATATTACTGCTACCAATCTGAAACCTTTTAGTGTGTAAAATAGTAGGATTTTCAAGAGGATCATCAATAGCATCAAAGTTTTCCATATTATTATCCTTATCAACGATAACCTTCCCAGTTTCAGACATGAAGGCAACAAGTTGCAAAAAGAACGAGCATGCAGCAGGAAGGAAGGAAAAAGAGGCGAATGAAAAGAGAGGGCGAAAGGAAAAGAGGGCGAATAAAACGGCAAGGGTGAAGCGGGGGAGAGGAAAACGAGAGGCAAATGGCAAATAATGTAATGCGAAGGATAAGATTCATGATGGGTACTTGGTATGTCTTGACTTGGCATAGATCTCCCCGGCAACGGCGCCAGAAATCCTTCTTGCTACCTCTAGAGCACTTCGTTGGTTTTCTCTTGAAGAGGAAATGGTGATGCAGTAAAGCAACGTAAGTATTTCCCTCAGTTTTTGAGAACCAAGGTATCAATCCAGTAGGAGACCACACGCGAGTCACCTCGTACCTACACAAACAAATAAGAACCTCGCAACCAACGCAATAAAGGGGTTGTCAATCCCTTCATGGCCACTTGCAAGAGTGAGATCTGATAGAGATAATAATAATAAGATAAATACTTTTGGTATTTTTATGATATAGATTGAAAGTAAAGATTGCAAAATAAAATAGATTGGAAACTTGTATGATGGAGAATAGACCCGGGGGCCATAGGTTTCACTAGTGGCTTCTCTCAAGATAGCATAAGTATTACGGTGGGTGAACAAATTACTGTCGAGCAATTGATAGAAAAGCGAATAATTATGAGAATATCTAGGTATGATCATGTATGTAGGCATCACGTCCGTGACAAGTAGACCGACTCCTACCTGCATCTACTACTATTACTCCACACATCGACTGCTATCCAGCATACATCTAGAGTATTAAGTTCATAAGAACAGAGTAACGCCTTAAGCAAGATGACATGATGTAGAGGGATAAACTCATACAATATTATATAAACCCCATCTTTTTATCCTCGATGGCAACAATACAATACGTGTCGTTTCCCTTTCTGTCACTGGGAACGAGCACCGCAAGATTGAACCCAAAGCTAAGCACTTCTCCCATTGCAAGAAAGATCAATCTAGTAGGCCAAACCAAACTGATAATTCGAAGAGACTTGCAAAGATAAACCAATCATACATAAAAGAATTCAGAGAAGATTCAAATATTGTTCATAGATAAACTTGATCATAAACCCACAATTCATCAGATCTCGACAAACACATCGCAAAAGAAGATTACATCGAATAGATCTCCAAGAGAATCGAGGAGAACTTTGTATTGAGATCCAAAGAGAGAGAAGAAGCCATCTAGCTACTAGCTATGGACCCAAAGGTCTGAGGTAAACTACTCACACATCATCGGAGGGGACATGGAGTTGATGTAGAGGCCCTCCATGATCAATGCCCTCTCTGGTGGAGCTCCGGAAAAGGCCCCAAGATGGCATCTCTTGGGTACATAAGGTTGCGGCGGTGGAAATAGGGTTTCGTGGTGCTCCTGGATGTTTTTGGGGTACGTGGATATATATAGGAGGAAGAACTAGGTCGGTGGAGCAACGAGGGGCCCACGAGGGTGGAGGGTGCGCCCATGGGGAGTAGGCGCGCCCCCTACCTCGTGGTCTCCTTGATTGTTTCTTGACGTCCACTCCAAGTCCCCTGGATCACGTTTGTTCCAAAAATCACGCTCCCGAAGGTTTCATTCCCTTTGGACTCCGTTTGATATTCTTTTTCTGCGAAACACTGAAATAGGCAAAAAAACAACAATTTGGGCCGGGCCTCTGGTTAATACGTTAGTCCCAAAAATAGTATGGAAGTGTATAAATAAGACCATTAAAAATCCAAAACATAATATATAATAGCATGGAGCAATAAAAATTATAGATACGTTGGAGACGTATCAGTGGCTGGCGGCTCAGGGGGGTGCTGGTTGAAGATGAAGTGCAGGCCCTCCCTAAACTACATGTGAAGTGCCTCTCTGCTACCATTGTGTTCAGTTTCGACAGTAACATTCAGATTCCACATTAAATTTCAATTTCGACAGTTAAGTTCAGAGTCAACAGTTTTTAACTCATCTGTTTTAGTCAGGTGGTTTTTGGTGATGTAAATTTTACATCTATCACTTTTTGGTAATGTGTTTTACATAATCTATTGGATATTCTATTAGAATCCCACTTGAGATTAACGATGTCTATCTTGTGTTGCTTTAGCCTTGACGTCTTACGGCTCACTGGAGCTCCTCCAACGACAGAACGATCCATCACAACAGAGCAGTGCCTGTTGGACATATGCACTAGAGGCAATCATATATGATGATATTTACTATGCGTTTATGAATAAAGATAGTCCTTGGACATTATCAACGATGTGTATCAGCAAGTACGTGACTTGTTTGTGGGACTATGCATTGTATGATGGTTGTCCTAAAAGGTCCCTAGTCGAAAGGGCTGTGTGGACGCGCAGCCGATTAGACTAGCATATGACACGGTTGATGGCTTGGTCTCACTAGCCATGGAGCATTGGATGCTAACCAGATAATATGGACTCAGAAGAATCTGGTTAGATTCGACGTATTCGGATCCGAGTTGAGATAAGGTCCGAGTCGGACAGACCCAACTATGAGACGCGGCAATATGTCATCTGTGAGTCTCTAGTACAACATACGTTCTATGTCCTAAGACCTGAGCTGGCGCATGTACTCGGGATGGTGACACACTTGCTTTGGGACAACCAAACGCTACTCCGTGACTGGGTAGTTACGAAGGTAGTGTCAGTGTCAAAACCGGTGGATCTCGGGTAGGGGGTCCCGAACTGTGCGTCTAGGTGGATGGTAACAGGAGGCAGGGGACACAATGTTTTACCCAGGTTCGGGCCCTCTTGATGGAGGTAAAACCCTACGTCCTGCTTGATTAATATTGATGATATGGGTAGTACAAGAGTAGATCTACCGCGAGATCAGAGAGGCTAAACCCTAGAAGCTAGCCTATGGTATGATTGTTGTTCGTCCTATGGACTAAAACCCTCTGGTTTATATATACACCGGAGAGGGCTAGGGTTACACAGAGTCGGTTACAATGGTAGGAGATCTACATATCCGTATCGCCAAGCTAGCCTTCCATGCCAAGGAAAGTCCCTTCCGGGCGCGGGATGAAGTCTTCAATCTTGTATCTTCATAGTCCAGGAGTCCGGTCGAAGGTATAGTCCGGCTATCCGGACACCCCCTAATCCAGGACTCCCTCAGTAGCCCATGAACCAGGCTTCAATGACGACGAGTCCGGCGCGCAGATTGTCTTCGGCATTGCAAGGCAGGTTCCTCCTCCAAATACTTCATAGAAGATTTTGAACACAAAGGTAGTGTCCGGCTCTGCAAAATAAGTTTCCACATATTGCCATAGAGAGAATAATATTTACACAAATCTAATCTGCTGACGTATTCCGTAGCGTGACATCACACCACGCCAAGTCTTTATTTGAATCGTTTTACTGTCCCACCTCAGCGCGTTTAGCGAGGCAGTTTCCTTGGCACGTCTTGTCAAAGCAGAGATCGTGTCCCCTTATTCCTGGATTCTCATCAATACGGGCGTGGGTAACCCAATCGCGCCATTGATTACGGCGCTTGGGAGATAAGCGAGTTTTACCAGGCTGGTGGGGACGCATAGTCGCGTCCACCCATATAAGGGGATAAGGATCCACCTTTTCATCCACGCCTTCTTCCTCCTTTGCCTATCCATTTCCGCGCACTCGAGCTCCAGCGCCCAAGTCCGCACACCCCACCTCAACCTTCTCCAGCCATGTCCGGAGTGGGAGGCAAGTGGATGGTCTCCTCTGTCACGGAGGGACACATCAAAAAACTGAGGATGGCCGGATACTTATCTAACAACATTGCGCATCGGCTTCCCAAAGAGGGGCAGCTCATCCCCACCCCTAGGCCCCATGAGAGGGTGGTGTTCCTCCCCCATTTCCTCCGCGGACTGGGCTTCCCTCTCCACCCATTTTTCTGGGGGCTCATGTTCTACTATGGCCTGGATTTCCACGATCTGGCCCCGAACTTTGTCCTCAACATCTCGGCGTTTTATCGTCATGTGCGAGGCTTTCTTCTGCATCTGCCCCCATTTCGGCCTATCGCTCAAGACTTCCACTGTCAAGCCGAAGGTGGTGCGCGGCACCCAGGCGGAGTGCGGAGGCGCCATGGTGGGAAAGATGCCCAACATCCTATGGCTCGAGGGCTCCTTCGTGGAGACCCTAAAGGGGTGGCAATCGGGGTGGTTTTACATCACCGAGCCGCGCGACCCTGAATGGGCCGCAGCCCCCGAGTTCCGATCCGGACCCCCTACGTGGCTCACCTCCTGGAAAGAGACGGGCCTGTCGTGGGGTAAACAAGGAGAGATGACCGGACTCCAAACATGCGTCCAAACCCTGGTGGACAAGAAGCTCAAACTTGTCAATGTAGTCCAGGTGTCAACAACGGGCTTTCAACTTGTGGGAGTTCGACCCGGCACGGCACCGAACTCTGAGCAGGCTCTTCGACACGACATACGAAGATGCCTGGAAGGTGCTTTTCAAGGGTGCCGAGGCCCCCGCATCCGCTACCGAGGCTCGCGGATTCAGCATGCAGCGTCACGCTCATGCGGTAAGTTGTTTTTACCTTTTACAGGGTATTATTTTTTTCATAGTTTGACTCCATGTGGGATCTAAGCTCCCTTACCTTTGACAGGATTGGCAGGAGACGTCCGGACAGATCAACTGTCCGGCTCCTTTGCCCGAAGGCCCAGTGGACGCTCGCTTAGCGAAGCTGCTGGTTCCGGTACCCTATGTGGTGCCGGAGAAGAAGGCCAAGAAGAAGGCCATGGGGACTCGAAAGAGTTCCCAGCGCCAGGACGTGTCGGATTCATCATCCGACGACTCCAAGGCGCACTCCTCCCGTGAAGACGAGGAGGAGGAAGAAGAGACCTCTCCCCCTCCAGCGGGGGGAGGGAAGAAAAGGAAGGCCGCCCCAACTAGGGAGGCCGAAGGGTCCAAGAAGGGGAAGACCCCTCCTCTGGACTATTCCACCAACGCCGATGACAACGAAGAGGAGTGGCCACACAGGGCCAAGCCCCTGGCGAGATCGTAAGTATTCAGACACCAGAGCAATTCATAGTGTTCCTTTCTTGCACAGCTCCTCCTGATGCCGAATATGACTATGCAGCCCGGCCAGTCGTCGAGCGGCTCCTTGGATTCGTCGGACGTGAATTCACTTCCGCCCGCTACCTCCCCCCACCCTACGGATGACACCGAGGTGCTATCCCAATAGGTTCCAAGCCAGGAGGAGGTGGTCCTGGAGGTGTCGCAAGGCTACCTCCCGAACTCCAGGTGCAAAGGGGATAAAACCCCCAAGGGCCCCGAGTCCGGCCTTGAGCCGGACACCGCGCCGGAACCTTCAACGGTTCCGGACTCCGGTAGGCAGCCTCCTTCCAAGAGGAGCAAGCCTACCGAGCCGGTGACCTCCGTCTAACCGGAGGCACCGGACAATTTGCTGGAGGTGCTTAAAGGCGCCTCCATCGACGAGGAGCACTGCACTATTATGAGTGCGGTGATCCAGAAGGTTCAGTCCGCTAAGAGAGGACTGACTGAAGCATGTGCCAGCCTTCTAACAGGCTTTGAGGTAAGTAAAGAATATGTAAAAATATTACCGCATAGACAGTAGCCCCTGATGCTCTGTTCGGCGTTCGGAAAGAAAAGCCGAATAGAGGATCTAATAACATTCGCAGGAGTCTAACATAATCAAGTCAATATGCGTATACAGGCTTCACTGCTGGCCTCCGCCGCACTGACTACGGAGGTGGATACGCTGAAGCAAAACCTCGCGCGGTCCAAGAACGAGCTTGGCCATGCCAAGAGGCAACTCGAGGAGAAGGAAGGTGAGTAATACCTTGCGCAAGTATATAGAGAAGATGTGGTTGCAAAAAATGAAAGGATCAGCGTGCTATTATAGGGGCCACGACCGAGGTGGCAACCCTTAAGAAAGAGTTGTCCGAGGCCAAAAACAGAGCGGCCGTGGAGCGCACAGAGGGAGGGAAGCAGGAGGCGCGGGTGGAGGAGGTGCAGAAAGAGCTCTAGGCTCTCGTGAAAAAACACGAGAGTTTGGAGCTTGACTCCAAAATGCAAGCGTCCGAGCTTGCGGCAACCCTCGAAAGCGCGAAGTCTGCCAAGGCCGAAGCCCAGAAAGCCCTCCAAGAAATTGAAGCAATGAAGAAGATAGCGGCGGGTAAGGCATTCATTATGCAAAGCAAGCACGTGAAAGTGAATTACATGTTACTTACCCGAGTCCGGAGCTCTCCGGGAGCATTCGCAGATTTGCCTCATAGTGCGTCTGATGCCGCCGCCTACTACCGATCCGAGGAGGGGAGCTTGACGGAGAAGGTGTTCTGGTCTCAGTATGCTGAGGCCGGACACCTGGTGCCTATGAGCGACCAGCTGAAGCAGATGGTCGAGCTCCACAAGGTGGCCGAACAGGCCATAAAGGGCCTCGTAGTTCGGCTTTGGCCTGGAGAGGCTCTGCCTGGGAGCTCATTCGGGCTGGTGAGGCGCCTGGTGGATGCATGTCCACGGCTTGAAGTAATCAAGTGCTTCGTCTGCATCGAAGGTGCCCGTAGGGCGCTTGCCCGTGCTAAAGTGCACTGGGCCAAGATGGATGCGGAGAAGCTGGTGAAGGATGGGCCGCCGCCGGGCAAGGAGCATCGCGTCCCGAAAGCGTATTATGAGGGCGTCCTGAAGGGTGCCCGCCTTATAGCGGATGAATGCTCCAAAGATGTAATTTTTGAGTAAACTCGCATTTGTGATCCTATACGCTGAAAACTTGTTCATATGCACTAAGCAACACTTTTGAATTTAAAATATTACCTTTTGTGTGGCCGTTTATCAAATTTGAGAGATGGCGAGTCGTCGGCTTCTGCCCCCATGCCACGAGTGCTGGGGTGTTCGGGATAAACATGAGAGCTCTTTTTCCCATTCTTGGGTCCTTCGAGGGAGGCGCTCAACACAACGAACAAGGCAATCAGACTATAATGCTTGAACACTCTCACTTAGCCATAGAATTCTATAATTTTATATTTCGGCGAAGCCCCTAGTGTTTGGAAGACCGAGTTCGGGGTGCTATCCACGCCTAGGCTGGACAAAGCCGACTCCTCGCTCTAAGCGGCATAAGTCTTTAGGGACTCAAAAACCTCTCGAACAGCGACCAGCTCTCGCCTCATCATGATGGTCCGTTTTAGCTTTCTCTACTAAGGTGCTTAGCCTAGCTCAAGTGGGGCAGAATCGCAATAGTTCTCCTAGTGCTACCTTAGCCGATATAACGGAACGTAAGGTACCAAAACATAGGAGCCGGGCAAACCCAACTATTGACCCAAGATATGATTCGGAGCCGATGCATATAATGGTATAAGTTCGGGGTGCCGCACTTGTGAAAGTGTTCGGACTTCTCACACCGTATTGTGGGGTACTTAAGCCCCTGGCGTATTGGCCGTACCAAAGTGTACGGGTGCAACATGTCATTAATGAACATATATTCGTAAAAAAGAGTAATGCAATAATAGACGGAAGATATGCATTGTTTATTTTGAAAAAGCTGCGATCAAAGCAGAACGATACAAATAGTGCAATAAGCAAAAGATGGGATTATTTAACATGTCCTTTCTAGGGGCGAGCTGCGGAATGTTACGTGAAACATGTATACTGCTCGTTATAGAGACCACCTTAGAGTTCCATAGTGCGGCGTAGCTTTCTGCTTCCCTGGTTGTATCGTTTGTGCAGCAATTGTACTGTCGGACAAGCCTTCTGAAGAATGGAGTCCTGAAAATAAGAGAAAATTAAGAAATCGGCAGCCCCTAGTGCGGTTTCAGCCGCGTTTCGGGCGTGCCGTGATGGTGCCCCTCCCCCTGTGCCCATGGTATTTCCAGAGCGTAGTTATGTACGTGCAACACTGGTTTCGCAAGTTCGCGGGGGCTGGGGTTGGGGCCGCATTGCTACGCCTGCTCGAAACGTGCCAGGCGGTCTTGTTGTAGGTTACTCCGGGCGCGCTTGACGGTGTCCAGACGTTTAATGGCCGGACTGGGGAATTGCCTTGAGAGGCTGCTTTGTACTTCCGCTGCGATAGCCGTCGTATGCTCCTCCGTTCGGAGAGAGCGTTCGGTGTTTCCGTTGACCGTGATGGGCTTGACATCTTGAGCTTGAGGTATGCGTAGTGCGGCACCGCATTGAACTTGGCAAATTCGGTTCGCCCGAGCAGTGCGTCATAGCCACTGCGGAACGGGACTATGTCGAAGATTAACTCCTCGCTTCGGAAATTATCCGGAGATCTGAAGACCACTTCAAGTGTAACTGAGCCTGTACAGTTGGCCTCTACACCTGGTATGACGCCTTTAAAGGTCGTTTTAGTGGGTTTAATCCTCGAGGGATCGATGCCCATTTTCCGCACTGTATCCTGGTAAAGCAGGTTCAGGCTGCTGCCACCGTCCATAAGGACTCTAGTGAGGTGAAATCCGTCAATAATGGGGTCTAGAACCAATGTGGTGAATCCGCCATGACGGATGCTAGTGGGGTGGTCCCTTCGATCAAAAGTGATCGGGCAGGAAGACCATGGGTTGAACTTTGGGGTGACTGGCTCCATCGCGTATACATCCCTTAGCGCACGCTTCCGCTCCCTCTTGGGGACGTGGGTTGCGTATATCATGTTCACTGTCCGCACTTGTGGGGGAAAACCTTTCTGTCCACTGTTGTTCGGCGGGCGGGGCTCCTCCTCGTCATCGCTATGCAGCCCCTTGTCTCTGCTTTCGGCATTTAACTTGCCTGGCTGCTTGAACACCCAACAATCCCTGTTGGTGTGATTGGCTGGTTTTTCGGGGGTGCCATGTATCTGGCATGAGCGGTCGAGTATTCGGTCCAAACTGGACGGGCCCGGAGTATTTCTTTTGAATGGCGTTTTCCACTGACCGGGTTTAGAGCCTCTGAATCCAGCATTAACTGCCGTATCCTCAGCATTGTCGCCGTTAATGCGGCGCTTTTGCTTGTTGTGACGCGACCTGCCACTGCTGTCCTTGGTATCCGAATTACCAGGGCTCTTGGTCATGTTATTGATGTGAGCTAGCCAGCTGTCTTCTCCCGCGCAAAAGCGGGTCATAAGTGTCGTGAGGGCTGCCATAGATTTCGGCTTTTCCTGTCCTAGGTGCGGTGCAAGCCACTCGTCGCGGCTGTTATGCTTGAAGGCTGCTAGGGCCTCTGCGTCCGCATAGTCGATGATTTGATTTTTCTTGGTTAGGAACCGTGTCCAGAATTGTCTGGCTGATTCCTCTGGCTGCTGAATTATGTGGCTAAGGTCATCGGCGTCTGGTGGTCGCACATAAGTGCCCTGGAAATTGTCGAGGAATGCGGTTTCCAGGTCTTCCCAACAACCAATTGATTCTGCTGGCAAGCTGTTAAGCCAATGCCGAGCTGGTCCTTTAAGCTTGAGTGGGGGGTATTTGATGGCGTGTAGGTCATCACCGTGGGCCATGTGGATATGAAGGAGATAGTCCTTCAGGGAGTCCTGGATTAGGGGGTGTTCGGGTAGCCGGACTATATCTTCAGCCGGACTCCTGGACTATGAAGATACAAGATTGAAGACTTCGTCCCGTGTCCGGATGGGACTTTCCTTGGCGTGGAAGGCAAGCTTGGCGATGCGGATATTCAAGATCTCCTACCATTGTAACCGACTTTATGTAACCCTAACCCTATCCGATGTCTATATAAACCGGAGGGTTGTAGTCCGTAGGCAATCAACTCCATATACAACAATCATACCATAGGCTAGCTTCTAGGGTTTAGCCTCGTTGATCTCGTGGTAGATCTACTCTTGTACTACCCATATCATCAATATTAATCAAGCAGGACGTAGGGTTTTACCTCCATCAAGAGGGCCCGAACCTGGGTAAAACATCGTGTTCCTTGCCTCCCGTTACCATCCGACCTAGATGCACAGTTCGGGACCCCCTACCCGAGATCCGCCGGTTTTGACACCGACATTGGTGCTTTCATTGAGAGTTCCTCTGTGTCGTCGCCTCTAGGCCTGATGGCTCCTTTGATCATCAACAACAATGCAGTCCAGGGTGAGACTTTTCTCCCCGGACAGATCTTCGTCTTCGGCAGCTTCGCACTGCGGGTCAATTCGCTTGGCCACCTTGAGCAGATCGAAAGCTACGCCCCTGGCCATCAGGTCCGGTTTGGAAGCCTAAACTACATGGCTGACATCAGCGGGGACTTGATCTTCGACGGATTCAAGCCACAGCCAGGCGCGCCACACTGTCTCGATGGGCATGATATAGCTCTGTCGCCGAGCAGTGCCTTGGAGGCCGCACACGCTTCGGTTTCGACCATTGATTCAGAGCCTACTGCGCCGATCGAGGATCAGCGGTTGGACGCTGCCTCAGGGGCTGCGATCTCAGAGGCGATCGAGCCGAACTCCAGCCCCGCACTCCGCATGGCCCGTGACTCCGAGGAACCGGATTCCTCTCCGAACTCCGAGCCCCTCGCGCCCCTGCCAATCGAATCCGATTGGGCTCCGATAATGGAGTTCACCGCCGCGGACATCTTTCAGCACTCGCCCTTCGGCGACATCCTGAATTCTCTTAAGTCTATCTCTTTGTCAGGAGAGCCCTGGCCGGACTACGGTCTGCAAGGTTGGGATACGGACGATGAAGAAATTCAAAGCCCACCCACCACCCACTTTGTAGCCACTGTCGACGATCTAACCGACATGCTTGACTTCAGCTCCGAAGACATCGATGGCATGGACGACGATGTAGGAGACGAACAGGAACCAGCACCTGTAGGGCGCTGGAAGGCCACCTCGTCCCATGACATATATATGGTGGATACTCCAAAAGATGGAGATGGCGATGGAACAGTGGGGGATGACGCCCCCAAGAAACAGCCAAAGCGTCGGCGTCAGCGGCGCCGCTCTAAATCCCGCCAAAGCAAAAATAGTGATTCCGGCACGGGAGATAATACTACCCCCGATAGCGCCGAAGAACACCCACCTCAGCAAGATTTGGCACAGGAAGATGGAAAAGCCAGCCCTCATGAGAGAGCGGCAGACCGAGAGGTCGAGGATGATATCTATACACCTCCCTCCGAAGACGAGGCAAGCCTCGATGATGACGAATTCGTCATACCATCAAACCCGCCGAACAAGAGCATTTTAAACGCAGGCTTTTAGCCACGGCAAGCAGCCTCAAGAAAAAGCAGCAACAGCTTAGAGCTACCCAAGATTTGCTAGCTGACAGATGGACTGAAGTCCTTGCGGCCGAAGAGTATGAACTCGAACGCCCCTCCAAGAGTTACCCGAAGCACAGGCCACTACCCCAATCAGAGGAGGAAGCACCTACATCACCAGCGCATGATATGGCAGACCGGCCACCTCGCGGCCGCGACAGAGAGGCCTCTCGGCCCTCCACCCAAGCCATGCCCCGACGCCGCTCAACTAAGGCACGGGATAATGCGCCCGACCTGCGAGACATATTGGAGGATAAGGCAAGACAAACAAGATCGATCTATGGATCGCGCAGGGGCCCTACGACATGTGACAATGATCTTCACTCCGAATACAACAAATCCGGCCAGGCCGAACACAACAGACATAGCTCTTCCGAGCTGCATCGTGATATAGCCCAGTATAGAGGCGCCGCACACCCGCTATGCTTCACGAATGAAGTAATGGATCATAAAATCCCAAAGGGTTTCAAACCCATAAACATCGAATCATACGATGGTACAACAGATCTGGCGGTATGGATCGAGGATTATCTCCTTCACATTCACATGGCATGCGGCGATGATCTACACGCCATCAAATACCTCCCGCTCAAACTTAAAGGACCGGCCCGGCATTGGCTTAACAGCTTGCCAGCAGACTCAATCGGTTCTTGGGAAGACCTGGAAGCCGCATTCCTCGACAACTTCCAGGGCACTTACGTGCGACTGCCGGATGCCGACGACTTAAGCCACATAATTCAGCAGCCAGAAGAATCGGCCGACAATTCTGGACAGAGTTCCTAACAAAGAAAAACTAGATAGCCGACTGTCCAGACGCAGAGGCCCTAGCAGCCTTCAAGCATAACATCCGCGACGAGTGGCTTGCCCGGCACCTGGGACAGGAAAAGCCGAAATCCATGGCAGCCCTCACGACACTCATGACCCGCTTTTGCGCGGGAGAAGACAGCTGGCTAGCTCGCAGTAACAACTTATGAAAGAACCCTAGTAATTCGGATACCAAGGACAAAAGTGGCAGGACACGTCGGAATAAGCAAAAACGCTGCCTTAACAGCGACAGCAATGAAGACACGGCAGTCAATGCCGGATTCAAAGGCTATAAATCCGGTCAGCGGAAAAATCCATTCAAAAAGAATACTCAGGGCCCGTCCAGTTTGGACCGAATACTCGATCGCTTGTGCCAGATACACGGCACCCCCGAAAGGCCAGCCAATCACACTAACAGGGATTGTTGGGTGTTCAAGCAGGCAGGCAAGTTAAGGGCCGAAAACAGAAACAAGGGGCTGAACAGCGACGACGAGGAGCCCAAGCCGCCGAACAACAATGGACAGAAGGGCTTTCCCCCACAAGTGCGGACGGTGAACATGATATACGCAACCCACATTCCCAAGCGGGAGCGGAAGCGTGCGCTACGGGACGTATATGCGATAGAGCCAGTCGCTCCAAAGTTCAACCCATGGTCCTCCTGCCCGATCACTTTCGATCGAAGGGACCATCCCACTAGCATCCGTCATGGTGGCTTTGCCGCATTGGTTCTCGACCCAATCATCGACGGATTTCATCTCACAAGAGTCCTCATGGACGGTGGCAGTAGCCTGAACCTGCTTTATCAGGATACAGTGCGGAAAATGGGCATAGATCCCTCAAGGATTAGGCCCACAAGAACGACCTTTAAAGGCGTTATACCAGGTGTAGAAGCCAACTGTACAGACTCAGTAACACTTGACGTGGTCTTCGGATCCCCAGACAATTTCCGAAGCGCAGAGTTAATCTTTGATATAGTCCCGTTTCGCAGTGGCTATCACGCCCTGCTCGGACGAACCGCATTCGCAAAGTTCAATGCGGTGCCGCACTACGCATATCTCAAGCTCAAGATGCCAGGCCCTCGAGGAGTAATTATGGTCAATGGAAACACCGAACGCTCCCTCCGTACGGAGGATCATATGGCGGCTCTCGTAGCGGAGGTACAAAGTAGCCTTCTCAGGCAATCTCCAGTCCGACCATTAAAAAGCCAGACACCGCCAAGCGCGCCCGAAGTAACCCACAGCAGGACCGCCTGGCACACTCTGAACAAGCGTAGCAATGCGGCCCCAACCCCAGCTTTCGCGACATAGCGAAACCAGTACCTCGCGTACATAACTACGCCCTTGAAATACCATGGGCACAGGGGAAGGGGCACAATAACGGCACGCCCAAAATACGGCTTAAAACGTACTAGGGGCTGCCGGATTCTTTTTTTAATTTTTTTCTTACTTTCAGGACTCCATACATCGGACGACCTGTTCGGCAATTCGACTGCCGCACAAACGATGCAAGATCCAGGGAGGCAGACAAGCCGTGTCGCATTATGGAACTCCCAGGTGGTCTCTGTTACGAGCGGTATACCTGTTTTAAATACAATTCTGCGGCCTGCCCCTGGTCAGGACATACTGAATAGTCCAATATCTTTTTGCTTATCGCACTACTTGTATCGTTCGGCTTTGATAAATAGCCTCTCTATAAACAATGCATAGCTTTTGTCTATTTTCTGCATTACTCTCTTTCATATATGTTCATTAATGACATGTTGCACCCGTACACTGTGGTACGGCAAGTACGCCAGGGGCTTCAGTACCCTTTAATATGGTGTGAGAAGTCCGTACACTTTCACAAGTGCGGCACCCCGAACTTATAGCACTGTATGCATCGGCTCCGAATCATGATTTGGGTCAATAGTTGGGTTTGCCCGGCTCCTATGTTTTGGTGCCTTATGTTCTGCTATATCGGCTAAGGTAGCACTAGGAGAACCACTACGATTGTGCCCCGGTTGAGCTGGGTTAAGCACCTCCGTGGAGAAAGCTAAAACTGACTCTCATGATGAGGCGAGAGACCGGTCGCTGTTCGAGAGGTTTTTCGAGTCCCTAAAGACTTATGCCGCTTCGAGCGAGGAGCCGGCTTTGTCCGGCCAAGGCGTGGACAGCGCCCCGAACTCGGTCTTCCGAACTAGGGGCTTCGCCGAAATTTAAAATTATAAAGTTCTATGGCTAAGTGAGAGTGTTCAAGCATTATAGTCCGATTGCCTGGTTCGTCGTGCTGAGCGCCTTCCTCGAAGGACCCAACCATAGGAAAATGAGCGCTCAGGTTTATCACCAAACACCCCAGCACTAGTGGCACGGGGGCAGAAGCTAACGACTGGCCATCTCTCAATTTTTGATAAACGGCCGCACAGAAAATAATATTTTAAATTCAATAAGCATTGCTTAGCGCATATGAACAAGTTTTCAGCGCACAGGATAAAAACGAGCGAGTTTATTCAAAAATTACATCCTTGGTACATTCATCCGCCACAAGGCGGGCACCTGCAACAACATCCTTGTAATAGTTCTCGGGCTTGCGATGCTCCTTCCCCGGCAGTGCCCGTCCCTCACAAGGTTTTCACCATCTAGCTTACCACAGTGCACCTTTGCACGGGCAAGGGCCCTACGGGCACCTTCGATGCAGACGGAGCGCTTGATGACCTCGAGCCTTGGACAGGCCTCCACCAGCCGCCGCACCAGCCCGAAGTAGCTCCCAGGCAGGGCCCCTCTAGGCCACAGCCAAACTATGAAGCCTTTCATGGCCTGTTCGGCCGCCTTGTGGAGCTCGACCAGCTGTTTCAGCTGGTCGCTCAAGGGCACAGGGTGTCCGGCCTCAGCATACTGAGACCAGAACACCTTCTCTGTCGAGCTGCCCTCTTCAGCTCGCTAGAATGCGGCGGCGTCAGATACACTGCAGGGAAGATCTGCGAATGCCCCTGGAGAACTCCGGATTCGGGTAAGTAACAGGTAGTTTACTTTTATATTTCTACTTTGCATGAAGAATGCCTTACCCACTGCTATCTTCTTCACCTCCTCCAACTCTTGGAGGGCCTTTTGGGCTTCGGCCTTGGCAGACTTGGCAGTCTCAAGGGCCGCCGCGAGCTCGGACGCTTGGGTCTTTGACTCAAGCTCCAAACTCTCATGTTTTTTCATGAGAGCCTGAAGCTCTTGCTGCACCTCGCCGACCTGAGCCCCAAGTTTCTCTCGCTCGGTGCGCTCCGCGGCCGTTTTCTTTTCGGCCTCGGACAGCGCCTGCTTGAGGGTCGCCACCTCAGTCGTGGCCCCTATAATAAGCAGTGCAATCCTGTTATTTTTTGCAATCACGCCTCTCTATAGGCACCTTTTCTGTAAGGTATTTCTTACCTTCTTTTTCCTCGAGCTGCCGCTTGGCAAGGCCGAGCTCTTGCTCGGTCCGCTCGAGTCCCTGTTTCAGGGCACCCACCTCCGCAGTCAGTGCGGCGGTGGCTAGCAGCGAAACCTGCATACGCATATTGACTCTTTTTGTTAGACTCCTGCGAAATTTAATAGATCCTCTATTCGGCTTTTCTTTCCGAACGCCAAACAGAGCATCAGGGGCTACTGTCTATGCGGTAATATTTTTACATATTTTTACTTACCTCGAAGCTTGTTAGAAGGCTAGCCCAAGCTTCAGTTAGTCCGCTCTTGACGGACTGAACCTTCTGGATCACCGTACTCATAATAGTACGGTGCTCCTCGTCGATGGAGGCGCCTTTAAGCGCCTCCAGCAGATTGTCCGGCGCCTCTAGTTGGATGGAGGCTGCCAGCTCAGAAGGCTTGCTCCTCTTGGAAGGAGTTCGGCTGCCGCGGTCCGGAATTGTTGAAGATTCCGGCACGGTGTCCGGCTCAAAGCCGGGCTTGGAGCCCTAGGGGGTCTTGTCCCCTTTACTCCTGGAGTCCGGGAGGTCGCCTTGCGGCTCCTCCAGGACCACCTCCTCCTGCCCCGGAGCTCGTTGTGACGCCACTTCGGCATCATCCGCAGTGCGGGGGGAGACAGCGGGTGGAACTGAGTTCACGTCCGATGAATCCAGGGAGCCGCTCGACGACTCGTTGAGTTTGGCCCGGGGCGGGCTGCATGATTATATTCGACATTAGGGAAGGCTGTGCAACAAAAGGAATATCATGAGTTTCTCTGGTATCCGAACACTTACGATTTCGCCGGATGCCTGGCCCTGTCCGGCCACTCCTCTTCGTCCTCGTCGGCGTCGGGGGCGTAGTCCGACGGAGGGGTTTTCCTCTTCTTGGACCCTTCGGCCCCCCCTACTGGGCGGCCTTCCTCTTCTTTCCTCCCCCCGCTGGAGGGGGAGAGGTTTCTTCTTCCTCCTCCTCGTCTCCACGGGAGGAGTGCGTCTCGGACTCGTCGGATGACGAATCCGACCCCACCACGTTACGGGCACTCTTTTGAGTCCCCGTGGTCTTCTTCTTCTTGGCCTTCTTTTCCGGCACCACATAAGGCGCCGGAGCCAGCAGCTTCACTAGTAGAGCTGGGGCTGGGTCTTCGGGCAGCGGAGCCAGACAGTTAATCGGTCCGGATATCGCCCGCCAAGCCTGTCAAAGGCAAGGGAGTTTAGATCCCGCGTAGAGTTAAACTATGAAAAAAGCTGAACATCCTGTAAAAGGTGAAGATAGCTTACCTCGCTAGCGTGACACTGCGAGCTGTATCCGCGGTCCTCGGAAGCGGATGCGGGAGCCTTAGCACCTTTGATTAGCACCTTCTAGACGTCTTCATACGTCGTGTTGAAGAGCCTGTTAAGGGTTCGGTGTTGTGCCAGGTCGAACTCCCACAGAGTAAAGTCCCGTTGTTAACACGGGAGGATTCGGCGAACGAGCATGACCTGGACTACATTTAGAATCCTGATTGGCTTGTTTACCAGGGATTGGATGCATGTCTTCAGTCCGGTCACCTCTTCCTCGTTACCCCATGATAGGCCCGTCTCTTTCCAGGACATGAGTCGCGTGGGGGGTCCAGATCGGAACTCGGGGGCTGCGGTCCATTTCGGATCGCGTGGCTCGGTGATGTAAAACCATCCGGCTTGCCACCCCTTTAGGGTCTCTACAAAGGAGCCCTCAAACCACAGGACGTTGGCAATCTTGCCCGCCATGGCGCCTCCGCACTCCGCCTGGCTGCCGCGCACCACCTTGGGCTTGACATTGAAGGTCTTGAGCCAGAGGCCGAAATGGGGGCGGACGCGGAGGAAAGCCTCGCACACGACGATAAACGCCAAGATGTTGAGGATGAAGTTCGGGGCCAGATCGTGGAAATCCAGGCCGTAGTAGAACATGAGCCCCCGGACGAATGGGTGAAGTGGAAAACCTAGTCCGCGATGGAAGTGGGGAAGGAATACTACCCTCTCGTGGGGCCTTGGGGTGGGGAGGAGCTACCCCTTCTCGGGAAGCCGGTGCGCGATGTCTTTGGACAAGTATCCGGCCTTCCTAAGCTTTTTTACGTCGCCCTCCGTGACGGAGGAGACCTTCCACTTGCCTCCTGCTCCGGACATCGCTGGAGAAGGTTGAGGTGGGAAGTGCGGGCTTGGGCGCTGGAGCTCGAGTGCGCAGGAGATGGATAGGCAAAGGAGGAAGAAGGCATGGGTAAAAAGGTGGATCCTTATCCCCTTATATGGGCGGATGCGGTTGTGCGTCCCCACCTGCCTAATAAAACTCTCTTGCCTCCCAAGCGCCGTGGTAAATGGCGCGGTTAGGGTTACCCATGTCCGTATTGATGAGAATCCCGTAAAAAGGGCACACGATCTCTGCTTTGACAAGACGTGCCAAGGAAGCCGCCTCGCAAAACATGCTGAGGTGGAAAAGTAAAAACGATTCGAGTAAAGGACTTGGCTGTAGTGTGATGGCGCACTTCAGAATACGTTAGCAGATTTGACTTGTGTTAATATTATTCTCTCTATGGCAATATGTGGAAGCTTATTTTGCAGAACCGGACACTACTCTTGCTGTTTACAATCTTCTATGAAGGACTTGGAGGAGGAACCCGCCTTGCAATGCCGAAGACAATTTGCGCGCCGGACTCGTCGTCATTGAAGCCTGGTTCAGGAGCTACTGAGGGAGTCCTGGATTAGGGGGTGTTCGGGTAGCCGGACTATACCTTCGGCCGGACTCCTGGACTATGAAGATACAAGATTGAAGACTTCGTCCCGTGTCCGGATGGGACTTTCCTTGGCGTGGAAGGCAAGCTTGGCGATGCGGATATTCAAGATCTCCTACCATTGTAACCGATTTTATGTAACCCTAACCCTATCCGGTGTCTATATAAACCGGAGGGTTGTAGTCCGTAGGCAATCAACTCCATATACAACAATCATACCATAGGCTAGCTTCTAGGGTTTAGCCTCGTTGATCTCGTGGTAGATCTACTCTTGTACTACCCATATCATCAATATTAATCAAGCAGGACGTAGGGTTTTATCTCCATCAAGAGGGCCCGAACCTGGGTAAAACATCGTGTTCCCTGCCTCCTGTTACCATCCGACCTAGACGCACAGTTCGGGACCCCCTACCCGAGATCCGCCGGTTTTGACACCGACAGTCCTCGATCCATACCGTAGGATTTGTTGTGCCATCGTATGATTCGATGTTCACGGGTTTGAAACCCTCGGGGATTTTATGATCCATTACTTCATCTGTGAAGCATAGTGGGTGTGCGGCGCCTCTGTATTGGGCTATATCATGACGCAGCTCAAACGAGCTTTGTCTACTGTGTTCGGCCCGGCCGGATTTACTGTATCCGGAGTGACGATTACCGTCTCGTGCCGTGGGGCGCCCACGCGATCTGTAGATCGATCTTGTTTGCCTTGCCTTGTCCTCCAATATATCTTGCATGTCTGGCGCATTTTTCCCGTGCCTTGGTATTTTTTGAGCAGTGTTGGGGTGCGGCTTGAGTGGAGGGCCAAGAGGCCTCTCTGTCGCGGCCACGGGGTGGCTGGTCGACCGCATCATGCGCTGGTGATGTAGGTTTAGGTGCTTCCTCCTCTAATCGGGGTAGCAACCTGCGCTTTGGGTAGCTCTTGGAGGGGCGTTCGAGTTCATACTCTTCGTCCGCAAGGACTTCAGTCCATCTGTCAGCTAGCAAATCTTGATCAGCTCTAAGTTGTTGCTGTTTTTTCTTGAAGCTGCTCGCCGTGGCCATAAGCCTGCGTTTGAAACGCTCTTGTTCGACGGGATCCTCCGGCATGACAAATTCGTCATCGTCGAGGCTTGCCTCGTCTTCGGAGGGAGGCATATAATTATCGTCCTCGACCTCTCTGTCTGCCGCTCTCTCATGAGGGTTGGCTTCTCCATCCTCCTGTGCTGAATCTTGCTGGAGGTGGTTGTCTTCGGCAATGTCCGGGGTGTTATTATCTCCCGTACTGGAATCACCGTTTTTGCTTTGGCGGGATTTAGAGCGGCGCCGTTGATGCCGGCGCTTAGGCTGCTTCTTGGAGGGGTCATCCTCCATTGTTCCATCGCCATTGCCTTCTTTTGGGGTGTCCACCATGTATATATCATATGACGAGGTGGCTTTCCAGTGCCCTATAGGCGCTGGTTCTTGATCGTCTCCTGCATCGGCGTCCATACTGTCGATGTCTTCGGAGTCGAAGTCGAGCATGTCGGTTAAATCATCGACAGTGGCTACGAAGTGGGTGGTGGGTGGGCTTTGAATTTCTTCATCATCCGCATCCCAACCTTGCTGACCATAGTTCGGCCAGGGCTCTCCTGATGAAGAGAGAGACTTTGTGAATTCAGAATATCACCGAAGGGCGAGTGCTGAAAGATGTCCGCGGCGGTGAACTCCATGATCGGCGCCCAATCGGGTTCGATCGGTAGGGGCGCGGAGGGCTCGGAGTCTGGAGAGGAGTCCGGCTCCTTGGAGTCACGGGCTTCGCAAGGAATAGGGCTGGTGTTCGGCTCAATCGCCGTAGAGATTGCAGCCCCCGAGGCGGTGTCCAACCACCCGTCCTCGATTGGCACAGTTGGCTCCGAATTAAGGCTCGGGGCTGATGCGGGTGCGGCCTCCAGGGCACTGTTCGGCGGCAGAGCTAGATCATGCCCATCGTGACAATGCGGCGCGCTCGACTACGACTCGAATACGTCGAAGATCAAGTCTCCACGAAGGTCGGCCGTGTAGCTCAAACTTCCAAATCTGACCTGATGGCCAGGGGCGTAGCTTTTGATCTGCTCCAGATGGCCGAGCGAATTGGCCCGCAGTGCAAAGCTACCAAATACGAAGATCTGTCCGGGGAGAAAGGTCTCACCCTGGATCGCATCGCTGTTAATGATCGGAGAAGCCATCGGGCCTAAAAGTGACGACATAGAGGAACTCTCAATGAAAGCACCAATGTCGGTGTCAAAACCGGCGGATCTCGGGTAGCGGGTCCCGAACTGTGCGTCTAGGCGGATGGTAACAGGAGGCAGGGGACACAATGTTTTACCCAGGTTCAGGCCCTCTTGATGGAGGTAAAACCCTACGTCCTGCTTGATTAATATTGATGATATGGGTAGTACAAGAGTAGATCTACCGCGAGATCAGAGAGACTAAACCCTAGAAGCTAGCCTATGGTCTGATTGTTGTTCGTCCTATGGACTAGAACCCTCCGGTTTATATAGACACCGGAGAGGGCTAGGGTTACTCAGAGTCGGTTACAATGGTAGGAGATCTACATATCCGTATCGCCAAGCTTGCCTTCCACGCCAAGGAAAGTCCCTTCCGGGCACGGGACGAAGTCTTCAATCTTGTATCTTCATAGTACAGGAGTACGGCCGAAGGTATAGTCCGGCTATCGGGACACCCCCTAATCCAGGACTCCCTCGCCTTTTCGGGCTTGTCCAGACCCATGCTGCGAGACATGGTCGAGCAAGATGGGATTTGCCCCTCCGATCGGAAGAGATATACTCTAGGCCCCTCGTGTGATCCGACCAAGATAAGCATGGCCATGCGATTAGGATTATGAGATAATCCGGTTTGTGGTCGACATCACTGGAACGAGAAAGAGGTCGTGCTAGCACAAGGATGACAGACTCGCCTTGAGCCCGACAACATATATCGTGTGGCAAAAGGAATGGAAGTATGATGCACAGGTTCACCTAACCATCTTCATAGTCTGCTTGGTGTTCGACATGCCTTGCTAGGGGCCGCTACCAACCGTGCAGTTCGGTGGTGATCCGAACTTCAAGCAAGCCGTCTTGAACCTAAGGAGTCGCACGCTTAAGGGAAAGAACCTACGAGGTCGGATCCGAGGACACTGGTCGGATGTGATCCGAGCTGTGTTCGGATTCTGGCTGAGTAGACTTATGGGTGTTAGGGTCCGTGCGAGGCCCAAGTGTTGAGCCCACGATGGATGCCTATATAAAGTGGGGGTGCGGCACACTCATGCGATTGATCGCTTCGGCACTGTCACTAGGGTTTGCATGTGTTGCGAATAGCCACCTCCACTCGACCGCCGACTGTGTGATCGGACCTAGCAGTCCGCCGCATGGTGTTCCTCCTGCAAGCGCATATACTGTTAGAGGCGGTGCACTTGCACCGCTTCAACGAACCTGTACAAGGGAATTGACGACCCGCTGTTTGAGGGAGATTGGACAAGTAGGAGACACACTACCCCAACTCTTCTTTCGCTGCATGGCACTGCGTGTCTAGTGGTAACAATCTATGATCCATCTCCCGTAGCATGTTCTTGGTTGTTCTGCGCGTAGGAAAATTTTAATTTGCATTCGATGCACCCTACCGTAGAACCCAATAGTGGTATCAAAGCCTCTGCTATAGGATTTGAATTTGGATCGTATGCATATTAGATATGTGGAGGTGATAGATGAGATCTATTGTTGTTGATGAGATCAGCTGTGTGCATGGTTGATGAGATAAATTGCACATGGGGATCGATGTGGCTATGTTTTCTGATGATCGGAGTCGATGAGGTCGTAAGACAACCTACCCCTACCGGTCGGTATCCGCCATCGAGGTTAACAGCGAAACGTAAATCCGTCGTGTCTGTAGCGCCTTGTATTTCGTACATGATCACTCAAACTGGTAGAATGCGATTCCATGCATAACTTTGTTTTGCAGGTTTGATGTGAATAGTATGGCTCATGTGTATGTGTTGCATGTGTGTAAATTATACATGGCCTATGTGTGAAGTTTTTCAGCCGGCAGGAGCCAAAGTGTTGTCATTATATTGTATAACGACCGGTGTGTCAACTTGTGACTCTATGTAAAATTCATTACCAGTTGTAGTAGTTGGATAATAGAGATCGGGTTGGTGGCTTGGCGTCCCGGCATGACAAACAATATCGAGTTCCTAGATGGTAATCGGAGTCGGAGCCGACCTGGAAGAACATCCATGAAGGAGCCATACTATTTCACAATATATGTTTTATCTGTGATTGTTATGCTTCTTGTTTTCTATGCATGTCAGAATGATAGAAAGATCCCTCATTAATATCTAGAAATTTGCCATTCCCGATGTTGCACCTTCGCACGTCAAGTACGTCTAGTAGTGGACTCATAAAATTGGGGTGCTGCTAGGTGTCATTGAACTGAAGGGTTCATGTCGAACACGGACATGTACTGCATTAGGTTAACTTGACAAGGCTACCAAAATGGTTTTTGGTGTTGTGGCAAAGAAGGTTGGGGGCCTGGGTATGAGATACCTTCCCGACCGACAGGAGTCGTATAGAGACACAATTAGCAAGGAGTTGCTTACCGGATAGGCATGTTGTCTAGCAGTGATGCTAAATCTCACTAGTCGCATGTGCTAGTCAGAGCCTGAATCACTGAGAGTTTGCAGAGGGATGGCAACTTCAGTGGGAGTATTTATATTTAAGGCTTGAATTACTCTACATAAACACATTGCTTAGTGATTGCATATTTTCTGTTGCAGATCAATGTCACCACATGCTCAACCCAACTTTCCATTGAAATCAATTCTGGAAAAGGATAAACTAAATGGAACAAACTTTACCACCTGGTATAGAAATCTGAGAATTGTTCTCAAGCATGGTAAAAAGGAACATGTTCTAGAGGATCCACTTCCAGAGGAACCTGCCGATAATGATAATACCACAACTAAGAATGCCTACCAGAAACTCGTTGATGAATCAACAGAGATCAGATGTCTGATGCTGGCTTGTATGGATCCCAATTTGCAACAGCATTTCGGAAATGGTGAGGCTTACGATATGATCGAAAGTCTCAGGAGCATGTTTCTGACACAGGCTAGGACCGAAAGGTTCAACGTCTGGCGATCCTTGATGGATTGCAAACTGAATGAAGGTGATCCACTGAGCCCACATGTGATCAAAATGATCGAATATGTGCAAGATTTGGATCGTTTGGGCTTCCCGCTCTTGGATGAGCTGGCTACTGATGCAGTTCTGGGTTCTCTTCCACCCAACTATGGGACGTTCATCTTGAACTATCATATGCATGGCATGGATAAGAAGCTCACTGAGTTGCATTGGATGCTCAAAGTAGCAGAGTAGGATATTAGGAAAGGCACACATCAAGTTTTGATGGTGCAGAAATCGGCTAAGTTCAAGAAGAGATGGTCCAAGAAAAAGGCTAAGGCAAAGGGCACAGAGACGGTAACCTTCACCGCTGCGCCAAAGTCTGAACCGGACTCGAAGACCATTTGCTACCATTGCAAGGAGACCGGTGACTAGAAGAGGAACTGTAGCAAGTGGCTTGCAGAGCATGGCAAGAAGGCCGGAAATGCTTCTTCGGGCAAAGGTACACTTGTTGCATATGTTATAGACATTTACCTTGCGGACATACCTAGCAGCTCTTGGGTATTTGATACTGGATCGGTTGTTCATTGATACGTCTCCGTCGTATCTACTTTTCCAAACACTTTTGCCCTTGTTTTGGACTCTAACTTGTATGATTTGAATGGAACTAACCCGGACTGGCGCTGTTTTCAGCAGAATTACCATGGTGTTGTTTTATGTGCAGAAAACAAATATTCTCGGAATGACCTGAAACTCCACGGAACATCTTAGAAAAAATAATAAAAAAATCCTCGCCAAAGATGAAGACCAGGGGTCCCACACCCTTCTCACGAGGGTGGGGGGCGCCCCCCTAGGGCGCGCCCCTACCTCGTGGGCCCCCTATTGCGTCTCCGACTCCAACTCCACCTCCATATATTGAGTTTCGATGAGAAAAAAATCAGAGAGAAGAAATCATCGCATTTTACGATACAGAGCCGCCGCCAAGCCCTAAAACCTCTCGGGAGGGCTGATCTGGAGTCCGTTCGGGGCTCCGGGGAGGGGGATTCATCGCCGATGTCATCATCAACCATCCTCCATCACCAATTTCTTGATGCTCACCGCCGTGCGTGAGTAATTGCATCGTAGGCTTGCTGGACGGTGATGGGTTGGATGAGATTTATCATGTAATCGAGTTAGTTTTGTTAGGGTTTGATCCCTAGTATCCATTATGTTCTGAGATTGATGTTGCTATGCTTGTCACTAGGGCCCGAGTGCCATGATTTCAGATCTGAACCTATTATGTTTTCATGAATATATGTGAGTTCTTGATCCTATCTTGCAAGTCTATAGTCACCTACTATGTGTTATGATCCGGCAACCCCGGAGTGACAATAATCGGGACCACTCCCGGTGATGACCATAGTTTGAGGAGTTCATGTATTCACTATGTGCTAATGCTTTGTTCCGGTTCTCTATTAAAAGGAGGCCTTAATATCCCTTAGTTTCCAATAGGACCCCGCTGCCACGGGAGGATAGGACAAAAGATGTCATGCAAGTTCTTTTCCATAAGCACGTATGACTATATATGGAATACATGCCTACATTACATTGACGAATTGGAGCTAGTTCTGTGTCACCCTATGTTATGACTGTTACATGATGAACCGCATCCGGCATAATTATCCATCACTGATCCGGTGCCTATGAGTTTCCCATATACTGGTTCTCGCTTATTTACTTTCCCGCTGCTACTGTTACAATCACTACAAAATACCAAAAACATTACGTTTGTTGTCTTTTCTTTTGTTGCCGCTACCACCACTATCATATTACTTTGCTACTAAACACTTAGCTGCAGATACTAAGTTTCCAGGTGTGGTTGAATTGACAACTCAGCTGCTAATACTTGAGAATATTCTTTGGCTCCCCTTGTGTCGAATCAATAAATTTGGGTTGAATACTCTACCCTCGAAAGCTGTTGCGATCCCTTATACTTGTGGGTTATCATTCATATTTGCAACTCGATGCAGGGGCTGGTAAGAACTAGGCGTGTAGGGGAGATTGACATCAGGGTCGGTAACAAAGCAAGAGTTGCTGCGTTGGAGGTCGCCACGATGCAGCTCCAGCTCCAGCTTCCTTCTGGATTTATTTTGGAATTGAATAATTGTTATTACATTCCTGCACTTCGTCAGAACATTATTTCTGCCTCATGCTTGATGAGTCAGGGTTATGAATTCAATTTAAAGGACAATGGTTGTTCGTTTTTTGAATGGTATGTTCCACAGCTATGCACCCATTCTTGATGGGCTATTTATATTGAATCTAGAACAGGAACTGGTCTGTAACGTGAATGTCAAGAGGCATAAGACTAATGAGATAAATCCGACATACTTCTGGCATTTCCAGCTTGGACACATTATTCCGAAACGCATGAAGAAGCTCCATGATGATGGGCTCCTAACTTCGTCTGACTTTGAGTCGTTTGAGACATGCGAATCAAGCTTGCTCAGCAAGATGACTAAGTCTCCTTTCGCAAAGAGTTATGAGAGGGCGTCCGAGCTATTGGAACTTATACATAGTAATGTGTGTGGTCCAATGAGCACAACTGCCAGAGCTGGCTATTAGTACTTTGTGACTTTCACTGACGACTTGAGTAGATATGGATATATCTATTTGATGAGGCATAAGTCAGAAACTTTTGAAAAGTTCAAAGAGTTTCAAAACGAGGTTGAGAATCATCTCGGAAAGACTATAAAACTTCTATGATCAGATCGTGGAGGTGAGTACATGAGCCAGGAGTTTGATGATCATCTGAAAAGCCGAGGTATAGTACCTCAGCTCACACCCCCGGGTACGCCACAGAGAAACGGCGTGTCGGAACGGAGGAATAGGACCTTGTTGGACATGGTTTGGTCAATGATGAGCAAATCAGATTTACCCTTGTCATTCTGGGGATACGCTCTAGAAACTACAGCTTTCACACTTAACAGGGTACCATCAAAATCTGTAGAAAAGACACCACATGAGATGTGGACCGAGAAGAGTCCTAGTTTGTCTTTTCTAAAGATTTGGGGTTGTGAAGCATTTGTCAAGCGACTTATGTCAGACAATCTTACACCCAAGTCGGATAAACGCGTATTCTTGGGATATCCGAGGGAAACCTTGGGATATATCTTCTACAACCAGGAAGAGAACAAAGTGTTTGTTGCTCGGAACATGGTTTTCCTTGAGAAAGAGTTTCTCAGTCGAGAGGGCAGTGGGAGGGCAGTCCGACTTGAAGAAATTCGAGTACCACTCGGGGACGGCTCGGCGGGTGATGAGATCATACCGGAGTCAGTCAGGGAACCCGTAGTGGAAGCGGCACCGGAACCACGAAGGTCGGAAAGATTGCGCAAAGTGCGTGATGTGTTGTTGCTAGAAAGCGATGAGCCAACCACATATGCGGAAGCGATGGTGAGCCCGGATTTCGAGGCATGGCTAGAGGCCATGAGATCCGAGTTAAATTGCATGGATGAAAATCAAGTCTGGGACTTGGTTGATCCGCCGCCTGGCATAAAGGCCATTGGCTGCAAATGAGTGTTTAAGAAGAAAACCGATGTGGATCGAAATGTTCAGATCCAAAAAGCTCGGTGTCGGTGTACAAAAGTAGGGGCTCTCCTTTTGACCCTTTTACTTGTGCGCGGGCGGTTAGAGCCATGCGCCGCGGCCACACTTAGCAGGGCAGAGGAGGGAAGCCGGAGAGAAGCCGAAGCACCAAGGAAAACAAGACGACGCCAAGGCCGAGAGAACAAAGAGCAGAGGGACGAAGCAGGTTCCCCCGGGAAGACCCTTGCCGGGGCAGCCTCAGCGGCCCCGACAAGACCCTTGCCGGGGCAGCTCGCCCAACACCAGCGAAGCGCACCACGCTTGAGCCCACGGTCTCCAACACCATCAACCACGTTGGGCCAGGGCACGGGAGGCACCTCCATGGTGGCATCCAGATCTTTGTAAAGACAGAGAATACTCAAGATCAGATGAAGACCAGAAGATGGTGACCCTCGGCGGGATCCTAGCCAAGGAAGTCCACAAGGCCCCCTGGCAAGACCCTTGCCGGGGATGACAGGGATGACGGCAAGCCACGGCAGAGACCCTTGTCGGGCCCCTGGCAAGACCCTTGCCAAGGGCATCAGCAGGGCCACTGCCAGACCCGTACCAGCCAAGACTACCACCGCCATTCGCATGCAGCTGCCGGCCCAACCAGCTGGGCAGGCACCTGCGTGGCAACATGCGACTTCCAGGCCAAATCAGTAGGCACCTACGTGGCGGCGTGCGGACCTTCATGAAGTCCCTACCACCGCACCACCTCAATTGCCTGCCTGTCTACATGGCACTACATGCATCGCTAGCCTGGGCGCATGTCGACGCGAGGGGGAGCGGTGATGGACGGGACGGGCCTCGTTCCCGTCCCCGATAAAGCTAAGGGACACCTAAGCGATGCATTGAATGCGTCTTGTCCTGTAATACGAGCGATAAGCTCGCAGTACTGTAGGCCTTTGCACCTCATGTGTGCCACAGTGGCATCCCCTTTCGACTATAAAAGGAGGCCTACGGCATACTGGAGGGGGATTCGACTCTTTTGAACTACACAGCTGCCATAGCTAGTTCGAAAACCCAAGAACACTCAATACATCCACCAAAACAGAACTAGAGTTTTACGCATCCTCGTGGCCCAAACCTGGGTAAACGATCCTCATGCTGACTGCGAATCCTGCTCTTCTCACGACCCCGCGCCCCGGCAACCGTAGTACGGATTCTTGTGATCCCATAGGTGTCGTTTCCCACCGACATCTTGGCGCGCCAGGTAGGGGGCGCAGTTGTGAGAATCTGGTCTGGCTGTTAGCCTAGTAGTTCTTCATTGCCATGGCTCCCAAGAAGAAGGCAGCCATGGCGGTCGGTTCATCCAGGGCCAAACGACCCGTACCAGTGAGGGCGAGTAGCGGGCCAGTCGCGAATAGGACCCGAGGCGTGGCCCGCGAGCACCAGCATCGCTCTGGTAGTCAGAGCCTGGCAAGCGACGTCGTTCGTACACAAGACAGCGGGCCGCACGCCACAAAATCCAGAGACGGAGCTGGGCCCCTCGCAGGCGGCGCGGGACCCTCTGGGGTCGCCGCCGTACCACTCACGGGCGGCGTGATGACCTCCAGGACGCCCACTCCAGGACCCACAGTGTGCTCTTCCCATGGTGTGAGCGACGAGAAGCGTCACCATGCCAGTGACCCTGAGCACCGCCGTGGGAAGAGCCATGTGCATCACCTGCGGGATGAAGGAGGTCAGCATGCCCACCGAAGTGTTGGCGATAATGACACACAACCGTTGGTCCGTGGTAGAACTCCTTCTAACATGGTTAGAAGTCGAAGCGCGCCACGGTCCATGCAGCTCTCGCCACCACCCACTCCAGCAGAAGCCTTGGCGCGCGCGCAGCTGCTCATCGACTTCCCTCCTGCTGCGGAGAAGCTCAACGAGTGGAGAGCCACCATCCGGAGCCTGGTCGCCATCGCCAACAAAGATGATCCGTGACCGGCGGGGCCCTCGGGCCGGTGCTCCACCGAACCACCACATGCCGGCGGCGGAAGAACCGGGGGTGATGCGGTCACAGTGCACTCTCCTCCTCCGTGCCAACCACCGCAGATGGCAGCCCGTCGTGACGACGCTTGCGATAACATCTCCATAGCGTCGTCCGACCCGCGGATCCACCCCGACCAGTGCCAAGTTCTTTGGGAGCGAGCCCATGATGACGCTCGAAGCACCATCAAGCGCCGGCGCGATACACGCCACCAGTCGGACAAGTGGGCAGGGCCCGCTGCAGACCACCCAGCTCCGGGAGGCTCCGACGGACTACCTTACGAGGTGGGTTGCCCAGCCTTTACCCGGGAGCTGCGGCCGTTCCTATGGCCATCCCACCGCACGTTCAAGCCTGTCGTCGGTGAGAAGTACAATGGCAAGACCCATCCGTCGGAGTTCCTCAGCGTCTACACCATTGCGATGCAAGCCGCTGGGGCTCGTGACGACAAGGTGCTTGCCAATTACTCCCCGCTGGCCCTAAAACCCAATGTCATGTCTTGGTTGATGCACTTGCCGACAGACTCCATTTCTTCTTGGTCAGACCTGTGCCATGAGTTCGTTGGTGCCTTCGCTGGAGGCCACCAAACTCATGGCCAGGCGAGTGATTTGCATATCATTCCCCAGAAGGAAGGAGAAAACCTGCACAAGTACAAACAGAGGTTCAGCCGGGTGCAGTACAACATCCCCGACGTTCACCCCGCGGCCGTGATTAGCACGTTCCATCAGAACGTGCGCAATCGCAAGATGTGTGACAAGCTGGCGATGAACAAGGTTAAGGACGTGGTCGAACTTTATGTTCTGGCTGATAGTTGCGCCCGAGCTGAAGAGGGTAGGAAGTACCCCGGCGAAGATGCCGTCGCGAAAGCCGACTCTAGTGATGAAGGCACCGCCACCCCGACGAAGAAGGGCCGGCGTCGCAACAGGAAATGCAAGGGCAAGGTCGTACTTGCCATTGAAGGATCTGGCGATACCGGCACTGCCAAGAAGGCCAAAGTAGACGACCCCGGCAAGGAGATTGCCGGGTGCGCCGCTTGCCGGGCCTTAGCAGCTGCCGACAAGCCAGGGGGCTCCGACAAGCAGTACTGCAAGATCCACCGCACCAAGGGCCACGACCTCCATAACTGCTGGCAAGTCGAGCTGCTTGCTGAGAAGCAAAAGGCCGATTATGAAAGTAGGGACAAGGAGAAGGGTCAGGATGGTGCCGAAGGATCCGGCAAGAAGCGCGGTGGCCAGGGAAGTCGCCGCGGCAAGGATAAATAGCAAGAGATGCCCGCTCGGGGCCGCGACAAGAAGCAAGATGACGACGATCGTGACGAGGACGACGAGTCCGGTGAGCATGAGTTTCAGAAGGCTACAGAGGCCATGTGTGTCGATGGTGGTGCCTCGCTGCATACCTCTCACCGCCAACTCAAGCGGTGGGGGCATGAGATTATAGCAGCGGAGCCCTCGTTCGACGCTCAGAAGCCGCTAAAGTGGTCCAGCACACCCCTCATCTTTGACGCCGAGGACCACCCTGACCACACAACTACAGTCGGGTGTTTGCCGTTGTTGGTTTCACAAACGATACGCAACCTCAAGATGAACAAGATGTTGGTTGACGGTGGGGCCGGTCTAAACTTGATCTCGCCTGTTGTGATCAAAAGGCTGCAAATTCCTGATGGAGACCTCGAGGAAACGGGCATGTTTCAAGGGGTCAACCCAGGAAGGAGCCAGCCAAAGGGGAAGGTCACATTGCCTGTGACGTTTGGAGGCGAGTTGAATTACAGGACGGAGAGGATTGTCTTCAATGTAGCCGAGATCCCCTTGCCCTACAACAGGATCCTCGGCCGCCCGGCACTAGCCAAGTTCATGGCGGCGTTGGACTATGCCTACAACACACTGAAGATGCCTGGGCCAATGAACATCATCACCGTCCCCTCCGATAACAAGGACGCGCTGATCTGCGCCGACCTACTCTACCACGAGGCAGTTGCGGCAGCTGTCGCCAAGGCGCTTGCTCCTGCCGCTGAAGCCCTAGGAGGGAAGAAGAGGACCGGAAGAACCTCTCGCACCCACTCCGACAAGCGCACTCCTTCAGGGTGTTGCGCTATCGTCGAGGACGTGCCAGAGAGCTCCACCGACAAGAGCAAGAAATCCAGAGCTGCGCCACCAGAGACCAAGGGGGTGTCCATCAAGGAAGATGGAACGGGAGGCGCTTTCACCATAAGCTCCACCCTCGACGGCAAATAGGAAGGCGCGCTCGTCGCTTTCCTGTGGGCGAATGTCGATGTGTTTGCGTGACAAGCATCCGACATCCCCGGCGTTCCCAAGGAAGTGATTGAGCACCATCTTGCTGTCTGTCCCCATGCGCGACCCGTCAAGCAGAAGGTCAGGAAGCAAGCTTTGGAATGGTAGGAGTTCATCACAGAGGAGATCAGGAAATTGGAAGCAGTAGGTTTGGTGAGAGGAGTGCTCCATCCGATGTGGTTGGCCAATCTGGTGGTGGTGCGCAAGGCAAAAGGGAAGTGGAGATTGTGTACTGACTACACAGATATCAATAAGGCTTGTCCTATAGACCCCTTGCGGTTGCCGCGCATCGACCAGATTGTTGACTCCACGGCCAGGTGCGATCTATTGTCATTCCTCGACGCCTACTCAGGCTACCACCAGATCTTCATGACAAGAGAATATGAAAAGAAGACAGGATTTATCACCCCATGTGGTACATATTGCTTTTTACGGATGCCTTTCGGGTTGAAGAGTGCTGGTTCAATATTTGCAAGAGCAGTCCAAATTGGTTTTGAACCCCAGCTACATAGAAATATGGAAGCCTATATGGATGACATAGTAGTCAAAACCAAGGATAAGGCGACTCTTGTACAAGACTTAGAAGAGACGTTTGCCAACCTACGCAAGATCAACCTCAAGATGAGCCCTGAGAAGTGTGTCTTCGGCATTACATTCGGCAAACTTCTCGGGTTCTTTGTATCACAGCATGGGATCGAGGCAAACTCAGACAAGATCAAGGCTATCGAGTGGATCGAGGCGCCCAAGCGGATCAAGGATGTGCGTCGACTCACTGGCTATGTTGCCTCCATGAGCCGATTCATCTCCAAGTTTGCCGAGCGGGCCCTTCCCTTTTTCAAGATTTTGAAGAAGGCGGGCCCAATGGAATGGACCACAGAAGCCGAGGCGGCATTGCAAGAGCTGAAGAGATACCTTTCTTCTACACCGATACTAGTTGCACCTAGACCACAAGAGCCATTGTTGCTGTATCTGGCGGCGACGAATCAAATGGTCAGTGCCGCGCTGGTGGCACAGAGGGAGGTGGACGCAGACGCAGTGGCTGCGGTAGGACCGGCAGATGGCAAGTCAGAGACTCCCCCAGCAGGGCCTGGTGCCGGCAAGGCAAGGCTCCCGGCAGAGTCTGACGCCATCGGGATAGAGCCCGCGCCGTCAAATGAAGTGGTGCAGAAGAAGAAGATGATGCAGCACCCGGTTCACTTTGTTAGCTCCCTCCTGCAGGGGGCTAGATCAAGATATTCCGGCGTGCAGAAATTGCTCTTCGGCCTCCTTATGGCCTCGAGGAAGCTACGTCATTACTTCCAAGCCCACGAGATCACTGTCGTCACCCGCCTCCCGTTGCAACGGATACTGCACAACCCAGATGCAACTGGAAGGATTGTGGAGTGGGCCTTGGAGTTATCTAGCTTTGGGGTGAAGTTTGAAAGTACTTCGACAATCCAGAGTAGAGTCCTGGCGGAGTTCATTGCAGAATGGACCTCGATGCCCGAGGAAGAGATCCAGGAGACCACTCTCCCCGGCAAGGAAACAACTCGTGACTGGATTATGTACTTTGACGGAGCTTTCTCGCTGCAAGGCGCTGGTGCTGGTGTGCTGCTCGTCGCACCCAGCGGAGAGCACCTCAAGTATGTAATCCAGATGCACTTTCCCAGGGAGATGTCCACCAACAACACTGCTGAGTACGAGGGATTGCCTGCCGGTCTCAGGATCACGACATACCTCGGAGTTAAAAAGCTCATCGTCAGGGGTGATTCGCAGCTTGTCGTCAGACAAGTTAACAAAGATTATCAAAGCCTGTTGATGGAGGCCTACGTAGATGAGGTGAGGAAGATGGAGGAGCACTTTGATGGTATACAAGCGGAGCACGTTCCTCGAGCGGATAACGACATCGCTGATTAGCTGTCAAAGTGCGTTGCATTCAAGTTACCTGTGGAACCAGGTACCTTTTTGCTTCGGCTAAATCAACCATCCGTCGAACCACCAACGGAGCAGAACAAGCAGAGGAAATCAGGCCCCGGCAAGTACTTTCCCGCCGAACCCCCAGGGACCGCCGGCAAGGATGTTGCCGTGGGCCTCGAGTCTACCGAGGAGCGACCGACTCCGGCAGGCCATCAAGCCCTGGCCATAGAGACGAACGTTCCCATGGCGGAAGAGATGCCTTTGGTGCTTGTCGTCGAGCCCCAGGCTCTGGCGTGGGTGCAGCACACCATCCGTTTCCTCCAGACGGGGAACTTCCTAAGGAGCAAGAAGAAGCGGAAAAGGTAGCCCGTCGGTCTGCCGTGTACCAGTTTGTCGATGACGTCCTGTATAGGAAAAGACCGAACGGTGTGAAATTGAGGTGCATCCCTCGGGAAGAAGGACTGGAGCTGTTGGCAGAGATACACTGAGGCATATGTGGCTCCCACATAGGGTCGAGGGCCCTTGCCGGCAAGGCATTTCGGTAGGGTTTCTTCTGGTCCAATGTCCTCCAGGATGCAACGCCACTAGCAACCAAGTGTGAAGCGTGTCGGTTCCATTCAAAGAAGCTTCATCAACCAGCTCAAGCCCTTCAAACAATCGCTCTCTCCTGGCCATTCTCGGTCTGGGTGCGCGACATACTGGGCCCTTTCCCCCATGTTGTCGGGGGCTTTGAGTACTTGTACGTTGCGATCGACAAGTTCACAAAGTGGCCGGAGGTGGAAGCAGTGAGGAAGGTGACATCACAGTCAGCCGTCAAGTTCTTCAAGGGGCTAGTTAGCCATTTCGGTGTACCCAATAGAGTCATCACCGACAAAGACACGCAGTTCACAAGCCACACGTTCATGCAGTACATCCAAGACCTCGGCAACAAGATCTGTTTTGCTTCCGTGGCACACCCCCGGAGCAACGGCCAGGCGGAGAGGGCAAATGCTAAAGTGTTGCGAGGCTTGAGAATGAATACCTTTGACAGGCTGCACAGGAGCGGAAGGCGATGGATTGATGAGTTGTCGGCTGTTCTTTGGTCGATCAGGACGACGCCAAATCGAGCCACCGGCCAGACACCTTTTGCCCTAGTATATGGGGCAGAAGCAGTTCTCCCCATGGAACTCATATATGGGTCACCTTGAGTGCTCACTTATTACGAGCTTGAGGAAGAGCAGTTGCGGCAAGACGATGTGACGCTCCTTGAGAAGATCATCTTTGGGCGGCTGTGAGAGCAGCATGCTACCAGCAAGCCTTGCGCCACTACCATAGCCGCAAGGTTCATGCCCAAAGCTTTGAGGAAGGCGACCTTGTTCTTTGGCGCGTTTAGTCGGCCAAGAATTCCAACAAGTTGACGCTGAAGTGGGAAGGCCCTTATCGGGTAATACGAGTCACCAGGCCCGGTGCAGTCCGCCTGGAGACCGAAGATGCCATCCCAGTGGGCAACTCCTGGAACATCGAGCATCTTCGCAAGTTTTACCCATAAGGCGCGGCTTGCCAGGCTCCCGGCAAGCCACCTTTTGTACAAGCTTTGTCGGCAAGGCATGTAACCCTCTGTACAGAGCCAGACGCAGACCCTGAGCATAAATAAATGAAGCGCTGGCGCCCTAAGTTATAGCATGCATGCTAGGTTAAGTCTCTCCCTCGGTTAGAGTTGGTAGTGCTTAGCGGAGACTAACCCCTAGCCTAGAGGTCGAGTGTGCGTCTTTCTGTTCTCTTTGGTTCGCAGGGCACTTCTGCTGAGCCGCTTGGGAAAAGGAGAACGAACTGGCGCTCCGACCCCGGCAGGGCAAGGCTGCCGGGAGCTGAAGATACGAGGGTCCAACCACGGCAAGCCCAGGGTTGTCGGGGGCTGCGGATTCAGATAAATCTTTCATCCCCTTGTTGTGCGTTTCCGTATAGAACTAGGATATGTGAAACCTCGTTTGTGTTCTTGAAACCACCGTGCTCCCCCTTTTCTGGACCTGAGAGCTAACTCCTGGGTCGGAATTTGGTAGTAGTCGTGGTGGCAAGGAGATGAACGAGGGGCCTAACCCTACTTCGCCCCTGCCTCCGCCAAGAGCGCGAGAATGGTCGACTGGAGTAGGGGAACGGCAAGGCCTGTTGCCAGGCGACAATGTTTACCTTAAAAATAACAAGGATTCATCCTTGGCATGGGCCTCACTCACGCGCAAAGAACCCGGCAAGCACCCTTTTATTAAAAACATCCATACAGGTAGAGTTCATACGGAATCAAAAACATGAGCAAGGGGATTACATGTCTTAAAATCAACAAGTGCCCGCAGGCTTACAAAAAAGAGAGATGAAAGGTGACCGTAACTCTTTTCTTGTCCCTCTCCTCAGAAGATGGAGCAAGATAGCAGGAGGGAAAAAAGAACGCATAGGCGAGGTGCGAGGAGCAGAGGGCACCAAGAGGGGAAGGAGCCGAAAGATGAGGCAGTGGTCTGGCAATACGCGGCGAAGGCGTCGGTGCCCGCGTACTCCGACTTGACGGCCGCCACTCACCTTCTTCGCCTCCTCCGGCCCTCCTACGCCAACCGCCCAAGGAGACAGTGGGAAGCACCCCGATGGAGAGCTTGGCAGGGAAGGCCCTCGGCAGGCCGCACAACATGGGGCGGGGCGACGCGTTCAGTCGGAGATGAGGTCAACGTGACCCCGCTCGATGCTCTCGTCGTCGCTGTCGCTGCCCTCCTCATCGCTCCCGCTTGAAGAGGAATCTTCATCGTCGGAGGAGCTCTCCACACAGCACTTCAGGCGAGTTCCGAAATCTTCAAAGACCTTGATGGAGAGCAGGCTGCCCTCCGTTAACTTGAAGTAGAGGACAAGCCCTGCCTCAAGTTGTCGATGCGAGTGAACGTCTTCCATCCGCGGCGGAGGTACATGACGTGAGGAGCGGGGAAGTCGACGTTGACCCGCGTGCCGCCGCTCCCGCAGCCCTTCATGTGCAACCAGATGGTCTGGGGTGGATCGAGCTCCATCTCCCGAGCGAATGCAGTAGGGAGACAGATGCGGCGATGCGGTGGCCGACGCAGCCTGATGAAGAACTCGCGGGGCTGGTCCCCGATGTGGCGCTCCATCAGGGAAGGCGTCGCTGGCGGAGGTGAGGCCGATGCGCCGCCCCGTCCTCCTCTCCCCCGAGCGCCACGACGACCTCGGCCTCACCCCTCCCCCTTCCTCTTGTGGTCGGCTCTACCGCCACGAGCTCTTGGGGAGGAGGAACGCATTGACAAGCAGCAACCCTCGCCGCCACCGTCGAAGGGCCAGCACCTCCTCTCGCCATGGCGGGTGGAAGAAAGAAGCAGAGGTGGAAGGAAATGGAGGATGGAAGAGTGTGGAATGCTGCCCCCTCCCCTCCTTATAAAGGGGCGGAGCTGTGCTCAGCCGCCCCACTCGACCAATCCGGTCATTGGGGGCGCGGGTAATCAGGACCGACCCGCTGCCCTAATCAGCGACGACCCGATTTCCCGCCTCCACCTCCTCCCACCTGCATGAAGAACACATGGCGAGCGAGCAGCATTGAAGGGACGGGCAAAGCGGCCGCTCCCCACCCCGTGGTCGTGGGGCGCGGGCACCTTAAAGACCATGGCCTGAGTCCATCCAAGTAAATGGGTCATGCCTCTATGCCTCCCTCCTTTTATGGGGAAGGCGCGAGCCGCCTCCTCCCCCATTAACCATGATGTGATGCATGCCTGCAGAAACCATCCCATGCATGACCCCCACGTCATGCACGACCCTCCACGTCGCATGTTCAAGGCGGGCCGTGGGGAAGCACGACGGACGAGAAGTTACTACAGTAAAATCCACCCCACCTTCCCACGCACCTTATTGGGCCTAGCCGAACAACGCGTCGCGGTTATGTATGGCCCAGGCCCGGGGGCTCCTGTTAGTGTAATAAAGTAGGGGCTCTCCTTTTGACTCCTTTACTTGTGCGCGGGCGGTCAGAGCCACGCGTCGTGGCCACACTTAGCAGGGCACAGGAGGGAAGCCGGAGCAAAGCCGAAGCACCAAGGCAAACAAGACGACGACAAGGACGAGAGAACAAAGAGTAGAGGGACGAAGTAGGTTCCCCGGCAAGACCCTTCCGGGGCAGCCTCAGCGGCCCCGACAAGACCCTTGCCGGGGCAGCTCGCCCAACACCAGCGAAGCGCGCCACCCTTGAGCCCACAGTCTCCAACACCATCAACCACGTTGGGCCAGGGATCGGGAGGCACCTCCATGGTGGCATGCAGATCTTTGTGAAGACAGAGAATACTCAAGATTAGATGAAGACCAGAAGACAGCGACCCTCGGCGGGATCCTAGTGAAGGAAGTCCACAAGGCCCCCCGGCAAGACCCTTGCCGGGGATGACAGGGATGACGGCAACGCCACGGCAGAGACCCTTGCTGGGCCCCTGACAAGACCCTTGCCGAGGGCATCAGCAGGGCCACTGCCAGACCCATACCAGCAAAGACTACCACCGCTGCTCGCATGCAGCTGCCGGCCCAACCAGCTGGGCAGGCACCTGCGTGGCAACATGTGACTTCCAGGTCAAATCAGTAGGCACCTGCGTGGCGGCGTGTAGACCTTCATGAAGGCCCTACCACCGCACCACCTCAGCTGCCTGCCTGTCTACATGGCACTGCATGCATCGCTAGCCTGGGCGTGTGTCGAAGCGAGGAGGAGCGGCGACGGACGGGACGGGCCTCGTTCCCGTCCCTAATAAAGCTAAGGGACACCTAAGCGATGCATTAAAAGCGTCTTGTCCTATAATGGCATCCCACCTTCTGTGATAAGCTCACAGTACTATAGGCCTTTCCACCTCCTGTGTGCCACTATGGCATCCCCTTTCGACTATAAAAGGAGGCCTATGGCATACTGGAGGGGGATTTGGCTCTTTTAAACTACACAACTGCCGTAGCTAGTTCGAAAGCCCAAGAACAATCAATACATCCACCAAAGCGGGACTAGAGTTTTACGCATCCTCGCGGCCTGAACCTAGGTAAACGATCCTCGTGCTGACTGCTAATCCTGCTCTTCTCACGACCCCGCGCCCCAGCAACCGTAGTAGGGATTCTTGTTATCCCATAGGTGTTGTTTCCCACCGCCACTCGGCTTGTCGCTGAAGGTTATGGACAAGTTGAAGGAATTGACTACGAAGAGACTTACTGGCCGGTAGCGAAGCTGAAGTCGGTGAGGATTGTACTAGCTATAGATGCATATTTCGATTACGAGATATGGTAGATGGATGTCAAAACGGCTTTCCTTCCCGGAAATTTAACTGAGGACGTGTATATGATACAACCCGAGGGTTTTGTTAATCTGACTAGTAGTAGTAAGGTATGCAAGCTCAAGAGATCCATTTATGGGTTGAGGCAAGCATCTCGAAGTTGGAACATTCACTTTGATGAGGTCGTCACCAGTCTCGGTTTCATTAAAAGCGATGAGGACGCTTGTTTATACAAGCAGTTAAATGGGAGCTTGATTGTGTTTTTGATCTTGTATGTGGATGACATACTACTGATAAGAAATGATGTTTCGATGCTGAACTCGGCCAAGGAATCATTGAATGGCAAGTTTTCAATGAAGGATCTTGGTGAGGCAGTTTACATTTTAGGCATCACGATCTATAGAGATAGATCGAGGAGGCTGCTCGGCTTGAGCCAAAGCACGTACATAGATAAATTGTTGAAGCGGTTCAACATGAGTGAGGCCAAGAAAGGGTTCTTGCATGTCTCACATGGTATAAGACTAAGCGAGACTCGGAGTCCTTCGACATCTGATGAGCGAAGCAGGATGAGTCGGATTCCATATGCCTCAGCAATTGGATCCATCATGTATGCCATGATATGTACATGGTCTGATGTTGCTTCTGCAATAAGCCTAACAAGTAGATACCAGGCCAACCCAGGTGAAAGTCACTTGGCAGAGGTAAAGACTATTTTGAAGTACCTAAAAAGGACTAAATAGATGTTCCTAGTTTATGGAGGTGAGTAAGAGCTCGTCGTAAGAGGTTACACCGATGCTAGTTTCCAAACCGGTAGAGATGATTGTCAATCATAGTCCGGATTCGTGTATGTCATGAACGGAGCAGCAGTGAGCTGGATGAGTTCCAAGCAAGACATGGTGGCTGATTCTACCACAGAAGCCGAATACATTGCGGTTTGTGAAGCTGAAAAGGAAGGTGTTTGGATCCAGAATTTTTTGGATGATCTTGGTATTTTCCCAGCCTCGGTAAAACCGTTGGACCTTTATTGTGATAATTCGGGTGCCATCGCACAAGCCAAGGGATCACCACAAGACCAGACACATAGATCGGAAATATCACCTGATACGAAAGATCATAAAGAATGGTGATGTTGAGTTATGCAAAATTCACACAGATGCAAATGTTGCAGATCCGTTGACTAAGCCGCTTCCACAATCCAAGCATGAGGGGCACGTTAGAGCTATGGGCAATCGATGTCTATTTGATTGACTCAAGTGCAAGTGGGAGACTGTTGGAGATATTCCCTAGAGGCAATCATATATGATGATATTTCTATGTGTTTATGAATAAATATAGTCCTTGGATTAATCCTATCCACCATACTTATGAACTGGTTCACCGAAATGAGTTTCATATACTAGTACATGCTAAACCTGTTATGTGTCTGCTTGTTTCTTCTTTTACAATGCTGACAGAATATTGGGGAAGAGTGCCTTATTAAGCAATGGTAAAGGAAGTAATGCAGATAAGGTTCAGGATAGTGAGACATCCTCGTTGGTCTCCAACAAAGCTGATAAAACAGCTAAGTAAGATTATCTTGAAGACAGTGAGACAACCCCAAAGTCCTGTCTTGGTTTAGTGTTCGAGTTACTAGCCACTACCGCTTGCACAAGCTATACAAACTCACTGTCTGAATCAGTTCGGTTTCTTGAGTCTCAACTACAAGCTGAAAGACATCGATCAGTTGTGTTGTGACAAGAAGCGGAAGGACTGCCGATGTCCCTGGAGCATTCAGATGCATACTTTCTGGTGCAACAACAAGCGTTGAAGGATTTTAGTGCCAAACTAGACAAAGGTAATAAGATTGCTAAGCTTATTGCCAGCATGGTGGATACCAAGGATAACGTTTCTTGAGCTCTTCTGAAGTTAATTCAGTTATAGTCTTGTTTTGCTGCCGTGTTTATTTGCACTGGTGGCCAATTTAGACAACTAGTGTATGTAATATGCTGCTTTGTTCCCTATATTTGCATTCGTGGAGAACTTTGATGCCCAGTGGATGTAATATGTGTAATAGTCGTAATAGCCTAACATTAGTTCCTTGCTTATTTATTTCCTTATTTTCTTGTTTAGTTGTTTGCTTGTAGTCACTGTAGTTTTCCGTGTTTTTTAAGTCGCCACAGTAAACTAGGCTGCAATAACCATGGCAACACACGGACTGTTGTGACAATGTCTTGCTACCTGCGTAGTGACCATGGCCCTCCACGGGCTGTAGGATCCATGGGCCTTCCACGGGCCATAGGATCCATGGGCCTTCTACGGGCTGCAGGATCCATGGGTCTTCTATGGGCCGTAGGATCCATGGACTTTCTACGGGCCGTCTCTTCTATGGCCCTTCTATGAGCCGTATAATCGTTTCGCCAAACATGGGTTGTACTATTCGTGGACCAATGACGGACCGCAAAATGGGTTGTAAACGGGCTAGACTGTAAATCGTCTGTTTTATGGCCCGACCATAACGGGTCGTTAATAGGCCATAATTGATGATGCTACGGAAATAGCCCAATGTGTTAACGGGCCACAAGCAGGCCGACTGTAACCACGGGCTGAATTTGGCCCACAAGCTGACAGGCCAGTAACGGACCGTAAGTAATCGAATTTTGGAAATGAGCCCAAGAATAAATGGGCCCCTAGAAGGCCGAAAGTTAACATGGGCTGGAAACGGCTGACGGACTAATTGGCCATTAATGGGTATAAAACGATAGACTATTCATTACGGGCCAGTTTCACCACGGGCCGTTAATGGGCCAAGATATACAAAGGGCCTCATATGGGCAGAAAGAAGTCATGGGCCAGACATGGGCCAAAAGTTACAATGGGCGGGAATCATACTGGACGGCCCAGATAATGCTATTGGGCCTAATATGGGTAAGTCATAACGGGCCGTGACCTAGCGGGCTGCATATGGGCTATATGCTAACAGGCTGTTAACAGGCTTTCCGTGGGCTGGCCCGCTACATCTTTGACCAAGTCAAACGGGACGGCCTTTTCACCGGTATGTGCATCTGTTGGGCCGTGCCACGTGTCGACGTAACATAGGCACCTCCTGTCCAGTGAGTGGATGACATCTGTCCCAGCGGTGAGCCAACACATGTTTCCTCTAGCAAATGAGAATTTTACACGTGAAAATCCCCATTGGTCCGGGCTGTTAATGTGTTATCGGATCCAAAACCGGACCTGATAGCTTAATGGTGACCCGTTACGGTGGATGCCACGTGTCGGTCACCCTTAATGAAAGCACTTCCATGATGTGCCATTTATCGTCATGGAAATGGACAGTTTCATGATGATAATTTTGGTAATGTCATGGAACACTTCTACGACAACACAGGTATGAGTATCTTGATTTTGTCATAAAATCGCCATGGATGTACATGCATGACAGAAAACGTGACCTACTATGACAAACACGTATCATCACGGAAGTGTATTTTTTTGTAGTGTGGATAGCAGTCGATGTGTGGAGTAATAGTAGTAGATGCAGGCAGGAGTCAGTCTACTAATCTTGGACGTGATGCCTATATAATGATCATTGCCTGGATATCGTCATGATTATTTGAAGTTCTATCAATCGCCCAACAGTAATCCGTTTACCCACTGTTTGCTATTTTTCTCGAGAGAAGCCACTAGTGAAACCTATGGCCCCAGGTCTCTTTCTCATATTATTTTCCTTTGTGATCTATTTTATTTGCATTTTATTTTTAGATCTATTAAACTAAAAATACAAAAATACCTTGCTGCAATTTATTCTATTTTTGTATTTGGCGTTCGATCTATCAATCTACTACAATTTATTCACGTCTGTTTGGCAATTTGTGGCACTGTTACCCGAAAGGGATTGACAACCACTACTACAGGATGATGCTAACGCAACACTACAATTAGAGACCCTTCGATGAAACTGTGTGTGATGCAATAATCGCAAACGGTGGTGTAAAAAACCGTCAAAAAGGTGCAGCACATTAGCGATGGAGGATGCATCAAACACGGTTCAGATTTCAGTTGCGTGTGCGATGCAGGGCATACGGTTCAGTTCAATTAACTATTTGCGATGAGAGGAACAAAAGAAATGGGCAGCCAGATGAAGGTGTGTGTGATATACAACATATGGTTCACTCGGATGAACCGTTTGTGACAAGGCAACACAAAAGAAATGGTCAGCCAGATGTGTGTGTGATATACGACATACAGTTCACTCGGATGAACTGTTTGTGTTGAGACAAGAGAACAGAAACGGTTCAACTTTACAAGATGTGTGTGATACGCGGCAAACAGGTCTATAATCAGAAACGTGTGCGAAGACCGATAACAACACATACGATTACTTCTAACAAGCCGTGTGTGTTGTGGGCAAGCGACCGCTGGTATACAATTGTCAGTGATCGATGAAAACATCACCGACGGGGTCCATTGTTTAGTCTGTGTGTGATGTGATTTTCTTTATCCGCACAACATATATGCTCTGTCTACAGAGCATCAACATATACACTGAAAAAGACAGAATTGCATAACCAAATTAAGCATACAATTACACAAGTGACTACACACATAACATTTCCACACACCAAAGTAAGCAATTACATGCATACTAAAGTAGGAGAAACGAGGATCTAATCATCTACTTATTGTTGCGGCGACGCTTGCCATTGCTCTGCTTCCGGCTGGATCCCCGGCCGTTTTGTTGAAGGAGGTACTTCCTCATGTCAACGATCCGCCTGTACATGTCGTGGCTCGTGTATGCCTCCTTGGCCACATACACGATGTGAGCTTTGTCGAGTTTCTCCATCCAGGCCGAGTGCCAGGCAGGCTTGTCCTCGTTGCACGAATCCTACATGTCTCTGTAGTAGGGGTTGATGATGGCCTTGGCGAGGAGAACCAGCGAGTCCTTCTCATGCTCCTTGCTGCCCCAGATCTGGTATTGGCCCTGGATGTCGACAATATTCTAGCAGGCGATGCCCGAATTCTCGAGAGCCTTTACATCGTTGGTGATGTCCACCGTAGTGAACATGTAGTGGGGGTTGTTGATAAACCTCGTGAAATGCTCATAAGGGCTTGTGGCTAGGCAGTAGTGGTAGACGAGGACGTGGTGGTGCAGGCACATCTGGGCGACGGCGACCTTGGGACGAGGCCCGGCACGAGCGCGGGTGTACTCGAGGTCGAACCCGACCACCTTGTACTTCTCCTCGGCAAGCAACAACTCCATGAGGTGGATGGAGTGCTCCACCCAGTCCAGGTCATTGGTTGTAATGCCCCGAGACGGATGTGCCAGGTGTCTTCCAGTTATTCGCTGTTGTTGCCTTGTCATTTGCTTGCGTGTCATGCATCTCATATCATGTCATCATGTGCATTGCATTTGCATACGTGTTCATCTCATGCATCCGAGCATTTTCCCTGTTGTCCGTTTTGCAATCCGGCGCTCCTTTGTCCTCCGGTGTCCCTTTCTACCTCTTTTTCATGTGCGGGTGTTAAACTTTTACGGATTGGACCGGGACTTGTCATGCAGCCTTGGTTTACTACCGGTAGACCGCCTGTCAAGTTTCGTACCATTTGTACTTCGTTTGATACTCCAACGGTTAACCGAGGGACCGAAAAGGCCTCGTGTGTGTTGCAGCCCAACACCTCTCCAAAGTGGCCCAAAACCCACCTAAACCCCCTCCATCATCTCGGTCGTTCGATCACGATCGCATGGCCAAAAACCGCACCCCATTTGGAATCTCATAGCTCCCTCTACCTATAAATAGGTGTCTCCCTCCGAAATTCTCGCACAGATGAAACCCTAAAAATTCCCCCCGCACGCCGCCGGACATGTCCGTCCCGCCGCCGGATGCGTCCACCCCAGCCGGCCACCTCACCCCGGCCAATCAGCGGCCGCCACGTCAGCTCTGCCGACCCTCTACACCAACCCGCACGCGCCACTTGGCCTCCTGCCTCATCCCCGCCGCCACGCCTCACCCGCCGGCCCGCTAGGGCCCGCGCGGGGCCCTCTGGGCCCGGCGCCGCCGCCTGTCGCTCGGCTCGCGCCGCCGCGCGCCTTCGCCTCGTCCCCATCGCCCCAGTCCGCCTCCCCGCCGACGTCTGCGCGCCACCGCGCTGGCGACCACCGGTCTCCTCCGCCCCGCCGCCGACCATCGCCGCCCGGCGCCGCCACCGAGTCCGGCGAGCTTCCTCCTCCGCCGCCTCTCCCTCCTACTCCGGCACTCCGGCAAGTCCCCGGAGCAGCTCCGGCCACCTCGATCTCCGGTGAGTCCGGCTGGCCATCCTCGGGCTCCGTGCGCTACAGTACCCGGCGAGATCCGATCTGGAACCAGATCCACTGGGTTGACTTTTTCTCCCCGTAACCCTAATTTTTATGCCATCTTCATCATGCCATAACTCTGCATCCGTGGCTCCGATTCGTGCGTGTAGCATATCAAAATGTTTGTCTCGATGAGTACATCATTTCATCTCATTGTTGTTCGCACACGAACACGTCACCGTGTACCCTCGACGCCGGGGGTGATGCACCGCAGCTCACGTCGAAGGAGACCTGCCGGAAGCGCGGTACGCAAGACAATCCGGCGGGCGCTTTTGAGGACCCGAAACCCCACACGCCCGGGAGGGACCCCGTCAGGGCGCGTAGCGGCTATGGGCTGCCCTAGGTCAACCTGGTCGCCCCTAGGACCTCGAGGTTCGCCGCCCTATAATGAAGAAGAACGAACGAAGAACGAGGAAGAAGAAGAACAAGGGAGAAGGAAAAGTAAAGGTAAAAGATGTAGATAGATTTGTTCGATTGTGTGTTGTTTCAATCGGCCGTCACCCCCAACATATATAAGAGGCGGCTGGACTTCCCGTACAAGAAAAGGACTAAAAATTCCGTCCAAAACATCAAAAACCCTAACCTAACTCGGACAGGAATTTTTGGCAATTTCCGGATCAATCTCGGTCTCACCGATTAGTTTTTTTCGGTCCCACCGAGTGAGCGTTGCAAACTTTATGTAACTTTCTGTAATTTTTCGGATCAACTCGGTCTCACCGAGTCAATCAACTCGGTTGGTCCGAAATGACTCTCCAGCTTCTGTTTCTGACCTTGTTTTGTCTCCACAGGTTGCATACGAACTCGGATTGAGATGATTTATATATGAAAATCGATCGTCTCGATGAGGCGAAGACAATTCCTTTATAGCACTCCTTCATCTGAGGTCATATTGAGGGCGTAATCGGCCGAAAAGCACTCAGAACATTAAATTTTGTCACTCGGAGTACAACTTCGGCCACTGAGATGAAGTCGAATGGCGATAGCCTAAACATCAAAGTTGTTCCACTCGACGATATGAAACTTTCTCATGCTGAAAATCCTTTCACTCTGTATCTTGCCAAAATCAGGTGTCAACACATGCCCCCCTGTTTTTCGGCAAAGCTTGCACGCCGAAAAATAATATGCATGGTGTTCGTTCTATGGACGATGCCAACACTCCATCGGCCATTTATTTTTCTCAGGGCGATAATTATTTATCGGCCATGTTTGTGCTAAGGGCGATAATCGTATATCGGCCGTTGCCTACTTAGGCTTCCTGCCACACACTCGGGTGGTACTTCTTCAAATATTTGCCATTGAGAGCTCAAGGTAACAATGCCCCCTGTATTGATTCCACCAAATATGAATTTCCGGGAACAACTCTTGTAATCCTAAAAGGACCTTCCCAATTTGGAGACCACTTCCCGAATTTTCTATCTCTTGAACCAATCGGTACAATCACTTTCCAGACGAGGTCACCAACTTGAAAATTCTTCAACTTGACTTTCTTATTGTAAGCCCTTGCCACCCTCAACTTATCTCTCTCTATGGCATTCAAAGCAGCCAAACGTTTATCAGCAACCTCATCAATGTTTTCCATCATCAAGTTATAGAAGTCTATTGCCGATAAATCATTTTGTTTGGCTATTCTCAAAGCATTCAAATTTACTTCCACTGGTAAAACAGCCTCCTGACCATATACTAGCTCATATGGAGTCACTTTCGTAGCACCATGCCTTGAGATTCTACGTGCCCATAATGCCTCAGACAACAAGTCATGCCATCTCCTTGGATTATCCTCAATATTCTTCTTGATGAGCTTGATTAAAATTTTATTGCTAGACTCAGCTTGTCCATTAGCTTGGGCATAATATGGGGAGGAATTGAGCAACTTTATGTTATAAGATTCGGCAAACTCTCTGACTTGGTGTGACATAAAAGATGAACCTTCATCTGTAGTTAACGTTTGAGGAATACCGAATCTATGAATAATGTGCCCGGTTATGAATTTAATTACCTCCGTATGCGTCATGTTCTTGAGAGGTACTGCTTCAGACCACTTAGTGAAATAATCAGTTGCCACCAATACGAACCGATGCCCCTTTGAAGAAGACGGATGGATTTTCCCAATAAAGTTTAAACCCCATCCTCTGAAAGGCCACGGCTTGATAATAGGATGCAACATAGCAGCGGGAGCCAATTGAATATCACCAAATTTTTGACAAGCTTCGCACCCTTTATAATATCTGAAGCAATCATTAATCATGGTCGGCCAATAAAACCCAGCACGTCGTAATAACCATTTCATCTTGGGAGCCGACTGGTGAGTACCACAAATGCCTTCATGTACCTCTCCCATAGCAACTCTTGCTTGGTCCTCATCCAAGCACTTTAAAAGAACATCATCAACTGTTCGGCGATAAAGATCATCATCCCTCATAGTATATTTAAAAGCCATACGCCGAACAGCCCTGTCCACCCTTTCACTCGGATTACGCAAGTAAGCAACAATGGGCTTCCTCCAGTCAGAATTGTCACCTGCACTAGATTTTTTGTTAATGGCTGAATCAGTGGGTTCTGGTTCGGCCTCTTCCATACCGGTAAGACAAGCCATCGGATTTTGAGAAATATGAAACATGCCATGATCAACATGGTATCCAGATGCTTGTTGTTCCAACTCATTTGCTTTCCAGTTGTCATGTCTAGATATATGTGCAATGCTAAAACAATCCAAAGTAGAGATTATATCTAGACATTTATCAAGATAAACATTAAGTGATTCGTCCAAACACTGAAAGACTTTGGATATTTGTTGTACCACTAGTAACGAATCACCATAAGCCTCAATATGTGTAACACCTATAGCAAGTAACATCTCTAGGCCGAATAACAATGCTTCATATTCGGCTTGATTGTTTGTGCAAAAATATTCTAAGCGGCATGAGGCTTCAAAAACAGCACCATGAGGAGATATATAAACAATACCAACACCTTGGCCATTGCCACAAACTAACCCATCAAAGTATAATCTCCATGGTACTAAAGAGATCAAGCTAAAATCAATATTATGCATGATGTCAATATGATGCTCAATAATAAAATCAACCATGATTTGGCCTTACGTAAGTTCTGAAAACTAACAAGCCAAAGCACACCCAATCAAAACATAAGTTCACTTTGCAATTTTGGTGAATTGGTCTATGCATAATATCCTCAATGGCATCAATTTGACAAATTTCTTTGCAAGCACTTATCTCAATCTCCACTCAAACTAAGGACGGTGTTAGAGCACCACACCGGCCATTCTTACATATATTCTTAGGGCGATAGATAAGTATCGGCCACTACCATGAGGTCCATGTAGAATTCATTCACCAAATCATGTATAGCCGAAATAAACAAATGAAATAGCAACCAAATATTTCGGCCCTTTGGATTAGCAAGAAAAAATGTAGCTAATAAATTGTATAGGGATTTGGTAATACCCTCTCATGATGCAGAAAATTATGTTGCTTCCATGGATCAAAATAAATCCAGGGAGGGTAATTTATCATACCTGATGATGAATTCCATGGCAAAGGCATCAATGGTATGGTTGAAAAACATGGATGATGTGCTAACCAAAGATTTTGATGGGGTGATGCAAACCTTCAGCTTAATTGTTTCTGGTTTCCACCCTTCTCTTTCTTCACTTTTATAACACTTGTTGCAATAGAAGGTTGCACATCATTTTCATTTTGACTGCTCCTCTTGGGAACCCATGCCATGTTCTTCTTTTTCAGCTCTTGTGCACTAAGTGTTTGTAATTCCTTCTTTCGCCAATACGATAAGCCGAGTGGGCATCCCGGCTGTGATTTTGTTTGAAGCAATGGCAATTCTTGTTTTACCGTGTGCACTGTCAACTTCTTTTCTTCAGATTTGGCACTTTGACTCTTGATAATTGGTTGTTTCGTCTCATTGCCTTTAGTAGCCAATGTCAACATGTTAATTGGCTCTTTATTATTTGAGATCAAATCTGAAGTAGCACACTTACGACCATCTCTTTTCACGCGATAGACTTGCTTGACCACCTCTTTTTTCATCCATGGTGTCCGGACCGATTCCTTATAATTGAAACAGTCTTTATGTGACTATTCAAATGTTGATCTTCTCGGAGCCGCATAACATTGGTGAGATGGTCTAAAATAAGATGGAGAATGTGCCCTTGTATCATACCTGTCCCATGATGAATATGGATCTACATGAGCATAGGGAGGCATCCACAGCATTGGCATTGGCGGCCCAAAATAAGGATATGAATATGTTTCATTGAAACTCTCACTTTGCCAATACCGATCCTCATATTTGCGCCTTGGGGGTGATCTTGGTTTCTTTGCATGATTGGGCCGATAAGCATTCTTCTCTTCACTCTTCTTTTGATATTTCTCCAATAGTTCAGCGAAGGTGATTTTTGATCTTTTCCACTTGCGCTTATTTTGGCCTTTGTTTTCTTTTGGTTTGCTTTCATCGATCGTTGGATTTGCTTGCTGCC
>NC_041388.1:115598282-115632161 GCF_002162155.2 Triticum dicoccoides
TGGAATCCTTGCCCTCAAGATTATGTTCATTATGCTCTTCAACAACTTCTTTACTTGAAAGCTTGATCCCGTCACCTGCAGTTTTTACCTTCTCTTTAAATGGATCAGCTTGAAGCAGCCGATGCAAAAACTCTTTGCCATCGGGACCAATCGGAATAGACAGGTCATCTCTTGGTGTTTCAACAAACTTCAATCGTCCTTTTTCAATGGCCGATTTAACTATTTGACGAAACATGTTGCAGTCCTCAAAATTATGCTTGGACGAATCATGCAACTTACAATACATTCGTCCTTGGATAGATGGCTTGACATGGTGATCAAGAATTCTAATGTAATTATTTTTCAACAACAACGCAAAGATTTGATCACACATGTTTGAATCGAACGTATAGCTTTTGTTTTCTAGCCGATCTTGTTGTGAGAACAACTTTGGAGTTAAGCAAACGAATGGTTCAGATTTGGCATCACACCATTTGGCTATGCATTGTGTTTTGCACTCTATCTCCGATGTCTTTGGGTAAGATATTATACTAGCATCGGTTTTCTCAACAGAATTTAATCTTGGCTTTAAATTTCTAAAACAAAAATAGTTAGAACACACATGTCTCAATTGAGACCAAGTGCAAGCCAAGTATGAAATAAGCAAAGCTACCCAAATAGATATGAACTTTAGATAAAGCAATGGGGAAAGCTTTGGCTGTAATAATAAGTCACTACCGGTCTTTATAAATGGCGTAATGGGTTGACCGATATGCTCAATAACAACTTTATTGCTAGCAAGTAAATTACCCTTCTTCATTGGTCTTTCAAAATTACTTATGAGGATTTTTCTAATAGATGCATAAACAATAAAGTCCTGACCAAATCTGAAAATAGGTAAATTACTTGCTAAACATACCTCTTCAAATATGTTGGGAGAGCACGATGGTGGTGTGACTTGAACAATATCTTGCTCCGCCTTTGGACGGCTCCCCAACGCCTCTTCATCATCTTTTTCTTGATTCCGTGCATCATTACATTGAAAAAATTTGTCGGCTGAACTTTGTTCGGCTACTTGTTCTTGTCCTTGAAATTCATCAATTTCTCTGGCACGAAACTCATAGGGCAGGAAGTAGGTTCCATTAACTTTGGAAAAATCAAGTATGGTCGCTTTGCTATGCTTGCCATGCCCTTTCTCAATAATGCTTGCCTCTTTGCATTTGATGGATTCAGAATATATACTTCTTGATTCGGCTCTTTTAACCGGAGCACTTTCATGTTCTGAATCATCTTTCTTTTACATTGCTTCTACCAATTGGCAATGCTTCTTTCACTTGAGCCAATTCTGTTTCTTTTTGTTTCTGGCGGCGAGCGGCAAAATTGGCTTTAATCTTTTTCTCAATTTTAGCCCACTTCGGATACGATTGCCCCCCAATGCTTTTAGATTCTTTCGGCAATGGCACATGGGTGTTGCCGAAACTTTTCAATTGTGTAGGGGCTGTATAATATGATGTAGTACTAGGTGAAGGCATATGCATTGTTGTAAAACCATATTTTTGCTCGCCAATCTTATCAATTGGCAAAGATTCATCTTCTTGCAAAACTCTAGCTTTTATTGCGGCATAATCAGGAAATAGCCCCTTTTCATGTTGTTCAAGGCAAAGAGCACTAATCATCTTATTTTGGACTAAACTCTTCAATGCAGCCACTACTACCTCATCTTCTACAATATTGGGCACAACCTCTCCTGTAAAATTTACATTTATTCAGCTATGACCAGGAAGGTGTGAAGCCGAATTATGAACATCTACAGTTCTGTATGGTGCTGAAAGATTACTGAGATGGGGTGTAGCATATGACGGTTGAGAGTAATTGGCCGAATAGCTAGTAGTAGCATGGCCGATTCTCCCATCCATCGGCATGGTTGAACTAGTATATTGCAAATTAGTTGCCGATGAATAAAAAGGTGAAACACTTTGTCGCATGATATTGGAAGTTCCTACAAGAGGTGTTTAAACTGGATTGCCCAAACTCATCATGTTATTCATCGGCATATAAATTTTTGGGGTTGCCGATGCATGGGAGTTGGGATACATATGTTGCATGTTGCTAAAATTATATGAAGTAGTATCATGGAGATTTTGTTGCATCGGCCCATGCACATAATTAGATGCATGATTGATAAATATAGGGCTAGCCGATACATTATGCTCATTAGATGATCTAGCAACAACATACGCATTATTTGCATCTACATATGTGAATTGGGTATTCATATTACCTTTGTAGATTGCAAACCCTAGATGACAATCTCTTCGTAGCAAGAACGGGCCGGAGACCGTTCAAAGCTTCGTCCCCAGCGGAGTCGCCAAAAAGTGTGTTCGCACACGAACACGTCACCGTGTACCCTCGACGCCGGGGGTGATGCACCGCAGCTCACGTCGAAGGAGACCTGCCGGAAGCGCGGTACGCAAGACAATCCGGCGGGCGCTTTTGAGGACCCGAAACCCCACAAGCCCGGGAGGGACCCCGTCAGGGCGCGTAGCGGCTATGGGCTGCCCTAGGTCGACCTGATCGCCCCTAGGGCCTCGAGGTTCGCCGCCCTACAATGAAGAAGAACGAATGAAGAACGAGGAAGAAGAAGAACAAGGGAGAAGGAAAAGTAAAGGTAAAAGATGTAGATAGATTTGTTCGATTGTGTGTTGTTTCAATCAGCCGTCACCCCCAACATACATAAGAGGCGGCTGGACTTCCCGTACAAGAAAAGGACTAAAAATTCCGTCCAAAACATCAAAAACCCTAACCTAACTCGGACAGGAATTTTTGGCAATTTCCGGATCAATTTCGGTCTCACCGATTAGTTTTTTTCGGTCCCACCGAGTGAGCGTTGCAAACTTTCTGTAATTTTTCGGATCAACTCGGTCTCACCGAGTCAATCAACTCGGTTGGTCCGAAATGACTCTCCAGCTTCTGTTTCTGACCTTGTTTTGTCTCCACAGGTTGCATACGAACTCGGATTGAGATGATTTATATATGAAAATCGATCGTCTCGACGAGGCAAAGACAATTACTTTAGAGCACTCCTTCATCGGAGGTCATATTGAGGGCGTAACCGGCCGAAAAGCACTCAGAACATTAAATTTTGTGACTCGGAGTACAACTTCGGCCACTGAGATGAAGTCGAATGGCGATAGCCTAAACATCAAAGTTGTTCCACTCGACGATATGAAACTTTCTCATGCTGAAAATCCTTTCACTCTGTATCTTGCCAAAATCAGGTGTCAACAATTGCATCATTTTCATTTGAGCTCATCTTGATGCCCGAAATGCTGTTGGAAGAGGGCTATGTGATGATAGTTTCAGATGTGTTGCAGCAAATGCACTTTTGTCATTTTTGCCATGATTAATGTGTGCATGCTATGATCCTGAGCTCTACATGTGTTTTGTAGAATGCCATGTTGTCTTTACACAGGTTTATGCCATGTATTTTTGTGATCTTTGTGGTGACTAGCACAAGCATGCAAAGTAGCTTACCCAATGATGCTGATTTCAGGGACTTAGAATTTCACCAAGTCCTTGCCCTGTCATTATTTTTATGCCATATGTTCATGTTGTTTCCTAGTGATCCGTGCCTCTTTTGAGGATGACCAGTAAGGATGTTTTGTAGATAATGTTGTGCTCTATCCATCCATGCCTTTGTTTGCAATTATGGAGCACCCTAGCTTGAGTCAATTGAGCTCTACTTTTGCTATAAAATGCTCCTGGCAGATTGTTAACATGTTTAGTAATTTTGCCGAGCTTATTGTTATTGATCCGTGCATGCTATGTGGTTGTTCTTGCCATGTCTAGCTTCTATGCCATGTCTATTTGTTGGGTGTATGATTAGTTTGTCATGTAATGCCTCGTAGTGAGTGCATCGAGCTCGTAAACATGCCTATTTGTTAATCTGTTTTGCATGCTCCAGTTTTTTTCACCAAGACTAAATCTGTTTATGTTTTTGTCATGTTCACATGCTTGCAATTGTATTTTCTGATCCCTTTTAGCTCATGGTCACTAAGGGACTTTTGTTATATGCTTAGAGTAGCTTCATGCCATACCTTGATTTTCCATGATGTGTTCCTGTAGCATGCAGTTATCGTGCTCTAAACATTGCTTCCTGATGTTAAATTCCTGACATGTTAATTTCACAAAGTCTGTAACATGTTATCTTTTGCTCTTTTGCCATGCTTGTTTGAACCTGTTAATGAGTGAATTAGTCGTAGCTCAGTGTTCATCTTTTGTCAAGCATCATGAGTGGATCCCTGCCATTTATTTTGTTGTCATGTTCGAGTGCTGTAGCATGTTGCTCTTGATGCATTTAGAAGGTTACTTGTTGTTTATCACAGACCGGTGCCATATTTGTTTTGCTTGCCATTTCCAAACCGTGCATCCGTTTCCGGTGATCTTTATATCGATTTCGACCAAAATCAACTCACCTTTCCAGTGGCACTCTTGGTTTTCCAAGTTGAGGCCAGGTTAAGTCATTCCTTTCCAAATCATGCATATGCATCACATACCGCATCCCGCATATCATGCCATGTTCATGTGTTGGTTGTTTACTATGTTGTGTGCTTCTTTCCGGTGTTGCTTCTTAAGGTTGGTTCCGATTACGTCGCGTTTGTGAGGACCCGTTCGACTATGTCCGTTTGTCTTCTTCATGGACTCGTTCTTCTTCCTTGCGGGATCTCAGGCAAGATGACCATACCCTCGAAATCACTTCTATCTTTGCTTGCTAGATGCTCGCTCTATTGCTATGCCTATGCTACAATACCTACCACTTGCTTATCATGCCTCCCATATTGCCATGTCAAACCTCTAACCCACCATGTCCTAGCAAACTGTTGTTTGGCTATGTTACCATTTTGCTCAGCCCCTCTTATAGCGTTGTTAGTTGCAGGTGAAGATTGGAGTTTGTTCCTTGTCGGAACATGGATATTTTTTGGGATATCACAATATCTCCTATTTATATTAATGCATCTATATACTTGGTAAAGGGTGGAAGGTTCGGCCTTATGCCTGGTGATTTGTTCCACTCTTGCCGCCCTAGTTTCCTTCATACCAGTGTTATGTTCCTTGATTTTGCGTTCCTTACACGGTTGGGTTATAATGGGAACCCCTTGACAGTTCGCTTTGAATAAAACTCCTCCAGCAAGGCCCAACCTTGGTTTTACCATTCGCCACCTAGCCTTTTTCCCTTGGGAGTCACACATCCCGAAGGTCATCTTATTTTAACCCCCCCGGGCTAGTGCTTGTCTAAGTGTTGGTCCGAAACAGAGCCACTTGCGGCGCCACCTCGGGGAAACTTGAGGGCTGGTTTTAGCTGTACGTAGTGTTCATCTAGTGTTGCCCTGAGAATGAGATATGTGCAGCTCCTATCAGGATGTCGGCGCATCGGGCAGTCTTGCTGGACTTGTTTTACCATTGTCAAGATGTCTTGTAACCGGGATGCCAAGTCTGATCGGATTGTCTTGGGAGAAGGAATATCCTTCGTTGACCGTGAGAGCTTGTGATTGGCTAAGTTGGGACACCTCTGCAGGGATATGATCTTTCGAAAGTCGTGCCTGCGGTTATGGGCAGATGGGAATTTGTTAATGTCTGGTTGTAGACCACCTGAAATCTTAACTTAATTAAAATGCACCAACCGTCAGTGTAACCATGATGGTCTCTTCTCGGTGGAGTCCGGGAAGTAAACATAGTGTTGGAGTTATGCTTGACGTAGGTTGTTCTAGGATCACTTCTTGATCATAGTTTCTCGAACATGCTTTGCCCTCTCTTCTCTCTCTCATTTGTGTATGTTAGCCACCAAATATGCTAGTCGCTTGCTGCAGCTCCACCTCATACCATTTACCCTACCATAAGCTTAAATAGTCTTGATCGCGAGGGTGTGAGATTGCTGAGTCCCCGTGACTCACAGATACTTCCAAAACCAGTTTGCAGGTGCCGATGATACCGCGCAGGTGATGCAACCAAGCTCAAGGAGGAGCTCGATCGTGTCCTTTGTGTTGTTTCGTTCTAGTTGATAGTAGTGGAGCCCAGTTGGGGTCGATCGGGGATCTGTGTAGCTTTTGGGGTAGTCTTCTTTTATTTTGGTTTCGTAGTCAGACTGTGAGTGTATTTGGATGAATGTAATGCTTTATTCATGTATTGTGTGAAGTGGCGATTGTAAGCCAACTATGTATCTCTTTCCCTTATGTATTACATGTGTTGTGTGAAGATTACCTCACTTCCGATATTGCTTTCAATGCGGTTATGCCTCTAAGTCGTGCTTCGACATGTGGGAGATATAGCTACATCGAGGGCGTTAAAAGTTGGTATCAGAGCCTTCCCCGACCTTAGGAGCCCCCTGCTTGATCGAATCGTTGGCATCTTTAAGTCTAGAAAAATATTTTGATCATTTAGGATTATATATATCGGAGAGTAGGAATTCTTTTTCCTCCTCAGTCCCTTCGTCGCTCTGGTGAGGCATCCTGACGTAGAGTTTTGACTCTTCTCTTCTCAAATTTCACTTAAAAATTTAGGATCACGCGGGTATCTTGGAATCGTTCTAATTGTTTTGTGACGAGAACATTGTTCTTGGTGCCTCCTGACATTTACGGGTTGTGGCAGTGTCCCGGGGAGTTGAGCTCCGAGGTGTTGTCGTTACAATTTTATTGTTGCAATTCTAGAATACCTGAGTTTCGCCGACATCGAAAATCTCTTTTATGCAGTTGTTGGTGAGATAACCTCGATGCCACCTAGTACTGGGGTGGGAGTTCGGGAGTATTGCCATAACTCGTATAACGGATGCCTTTCAAAGGTTGAGGTAAACGATTTCCGAAGGTTTCTTGGTTATGTGTTGAAGGATGGATATAGTTGGATGTAGGATTTGCTAGTTTTGGGTGAGATATTATGCTTCCCCTGTATCCCCAACACCTGATTGCATAACTGGAAAGGTTCGGGAGTTTATAAGTGGGAATTCAAGTAGCTCGTAGGATATCTATCCGACAGATGTATGATATGAAATTGGGGTTCGACGTCTAGTGGTCCGCCTATCCACGGTTGGTTTTATAGTGGTCTCGTTGTGTCTTAAAGAGTCCTTGGCTATGCTGACTCGGGGACGGTTCGTATGTCATGTGCACTGCCTTGTACATGATGGTGTTGTACGATCGAGCCCGTGTAGGCCCCACCACGAAAACTTCGGACGAAATCTCTATCATATGTTTGTTCCGGCTTATTTTGCAAGCCAATCCTTTGCTTTGTTTTGAGTTGTGGTATTCGAGTTGCTTCGAAGTCAGATGTTGTTTCCGTACCTTCCTAAGCGGTGTTCTCATATTCCTATGTGAATACTAATCCTTCTCGTTTATCGAGATTGTCTTGTTAATCCTTTTCAACCAGTGTATTCTATCTTCAAGATGATCCTATAATTTCAACATCCACAAGATCAACTCAAGTCTTCTCAATGTTGTTTGTTTCATCCGTCTCCAAGTTGCCTTTGTTTTTCCCACCCACCCACCCCTTTTTCTTCAAGGACTCAGATTTCTTAATCAAGTATCCATCTTATTGATGCGAAGTCTCTCCATTCTTTTCTGTCAATGTTCTTACCCGGTGGTTCTCGCGAAGATGTTCTACTAGTTCGTCATTCTTCATTCTTTTCTTCTTCGGTGGATTGAAGTCTAGCTTTGTTGATCATATCCTTTTCCTTGTTTCAAATGTCTTCCCTTGCCGGTGCACCTCATAATCTTTCCTCGCTCGCTATTCTATTGCTCCGGAGTGCTCAAGATATCTCAAGGATTCATGTTTCCACTTTGCATTCGTTCAAGATCTTTCGAGGATGTTCTCTCATTCAAGCCTTTTAATTCTACCATTGCCATCTCTCTTTTCAAGCAATCGTTCAACGGGGTATCTTTTAAGTGGGCCCTAACCCACAGGTCTTTTCCCAGGATCTTACCTGAATCCTCTTATTTTCCCGAAGCTATCCTCAAATTTCTTTTCGGAGTTTGACGTAAGAATGATTCATCATCGGTCATATGTATTTCTCCAAGATCTTTCAAATTCTTCTCATTGTTGGTTCAACCTTTCTAATTTTTGTCCCGGAGTGTCTCAACGATTCTTGGTGGTGTTTCTCATCATCATTCTCAACACTTGAAGACCGAAGAAGAGTTTTACATCCATATCTTATCCATTCTCTCAGAGATTTGTGGTTCTAGTTCGAGGCCATCCTTTCATAATTGTTTTTGATTGTCAGAATTCTTTTCACCCATCCGGAGCAATTCAGGAGTCTTTTCAGTTTGATTATCCGGAGCCCATCTTCTCAGAATTATTCATTTCTCAGCTTTCAGCTCTCGTCTCCAAATCGTACCGGTGCATCATTCAAATATCCTCTAATCAATTCATGATCTCTTCGCTCTCATGTATCTAAATCCTAGAAAGCATCTTCATTCATTTGCTAATTTTACCCAGTGTTTCTTTATCTTTCCTTCGTTCTTTTTCAATTCTTACGATGGTTCGTTGAAGACCTTCCCAAGTTTGCGCTATATCTATCTTAATCTTTTCTTCGGGAATAAGTTGTATGTGAAATCCATTGCTTGTCATTAATATAAATTGGCGAAGGATACCCATTACGTAATTCTTATTCTTTGTTTCACCCAAGTGATTAATTCTTTATTCCGGAGGTTCATCCAAAATTCTTGGTTTCTTTTTCTCATCTTTCTTTTCTGGAGTCCCAAGTTTTCCATTTTATCTCGTCGCAAAGTTTCATCCAATCATTGCAAGGATTCACCTTGTGTTTTCAACTTCTCTTTCCTTTCGTTTGATCATTCTTTTGTTTACCGGAGTCCTTCAGGAAGGTTCTACATGAGGGTTCATCAAGGATTTAATTCCTTCTCGAAGTGTTCATCAACATTCTTTTCTAAGGAGTTCAAGCATTCTTCATCTTGCAATCCGGGGTGCAATTATTTCATATCTCATCATTTGAGGTGGTGTTATGCCATTCGTGACAATTTGAGTTCGTGTTTCATGATACAACAATTGTCAAGAATGAGATAGTTAAACCCACCAATTTCTTCGAGCATGAGCTTTTCTCAATCCATCAATCTCTTCGTTGGAGTTATCTTGGTTTATATTTCACCGAAAGTTTTTCCCAAAGGATTATTGCTATTTATGGTGCTTATAAATGACTCAAGTTCTTTTATCCTCCCAGTGAATTAGTTTCTCGTCTCCTTGTGGATATCAATCCAATCTATCGTTTCCGTCAGTGGCAGAATTTCATCCCAGTTTTGAGATGTTTTTTCATAAGCCCACAACAAGCTTACTCTTTTCGTTGTTGGTTTTCCAACAACTCCGTTCGACCCTTCTCCTAAGGATGCCTTTTCAAACTCTTTTGTGACAGATGTTGGCATTTTCCTCTCCATTCTTTTATTTCAATTATCTATCTTCTATTCCTTCATCCGGAGGCATTGTGATGTTGCTCTCCTCACTCATCATCTCGCATGGCGAGGATCGTGTTCTTTTCATGCCTATCCATTCAACCAGAGTGTTGTGCCCTTTTGCTCAAGTTCTTATTCAATTCTTTTTTTCTTTTCAATCGGAGTGCTGCCCGAAGTTGTTCTTCCTTGTTCTTCTTGGTTAACGAAGTGTTTTCAACTTCGTTCATCTCTGTTGTATTATTTTCTCGAAATGGCTTAACCTTTTCAAGGTTCTTTGGTTTCACTAATTTGTCAACGAAGCAACTTAGTTTTACCTCTTCTCTTTCTCTTCCGTTGTTCCTCCAGTGCCATTCTAGATCTCGGGACGAGATCCTCTCGTAGTGGTGGAGTGTTGTAATGCCCTGAGACCGATGTGCCAGGTGTCTTCCAATTATTCGCTATTGTTGCCTTGTCATTTGCTTGCGTGTCATGCATCTCATATCATGTCGTCATGTGCATTGCATTTGCATACGTGTTCGTCTCATGCATTCGAGCATTTTCCCCGTTGTCCGTTTTGCAACTCGGCGCTCCTTTGTCCTCCGGTGTCCCTTTCTACCACTTTTTCGTGTGCGGGTGTTAAACGTTTACGGATTGGACCGAGACTTGTCAAGCGGCGTTGGTTTACTACCGGTAGAGCGCCTGTCAAGTTTCGTACCATTTGTACTTCGTTTGATACTCCAACGGTTAACCGAGGGACAGAAAAGGCCTCGTGTGTGTTGCAGCCCAACACCTCTCGAAAGTGGCCCAAAACCCACCTAAACCCCCTCCATCATCTTGGTCGTTCGATCACGATCGCGTGGCCAAAAACTGCACCTCATTTGGACTCTCCTAGCTCCCTCTACCTATAAATAGGTGTCTCACTCCGAAATTCCCGCGTAGATGAAACCCTAAAAATTCCCCCCGCACGCCGCCGGACATGTCCGTCCCACCGTTGGACGCGTCCACCCCAGCCGACCACCTCACCCCGGCCAATCAGCGGCTGCCACGTCAGCTCCGCCGACCCTCTCCACCAACCCACACGCGCCTCTTGGCCTCCTGCCTCATCCCCGCCATCGTGCCTCACCCACCGGCCCGCTAGGGCCCGCGCGGGGCCCTTCAGGCCCGATCATCACCGCCTGTCGCTCGGCTCGCGCCGCCCCGCCCCTTCGCCTCATCCCGGCCGCCCCGGTCCGCCACTGCGCCGGCGACTGCCACCTCGCCGGCTACCATCGGTCTCCTCCGCCCCGCCGCCGACCATCGCCGCCCGGCGCCGCCACCGAGTCCGGTGAGCTTCCTCCTTCGTCGCCTCTCCCTCCTACTCCGGCACTCCGGCAAGTCCCCGGAGCAGCTCCGGCCACCTCGATCTCTGGCGAGTCCGGTCGGCCATCCTCGGGCTCCGTGCGCTACAGTACCCGGCGAGATCCGATCTGGATCCAGATCCACTGGGTTGACTTTTTCTCCCCGTAACCCTAATTTTTATGCCATCTTCATCATGCCATAACTCTGCATCCATGGCTCCGATTTGTGCGTGTAGAATATCAAAATGTTCGACTCGACGAGTACATCATTTCATCTCACTGCATCATTTTCATTTGAGCTCATCTTGATGCCCGAAATGCTGTTGGAAGAGGGCTATGTGATGATAGTTTCAGATCTGTTTCAACAAATGCACTTTTGTCATTTTTGCCATGATTAATGTGTGCATGCTATGATCCTGAGCTCTACATGTGTTTTGTAGAATGCCATGTTGTCTTTACAGGGGTGTATACCATGTATTTTTGTGATCTTTGTGGTGACTAGCACAAGCATGCAAGTTAGCTTACTCAATGATGCTGATTTCAGGAACTTAGAATTTCACTAAGTCCTTGCCCTGTCATTATTTTTATGCCATATGTTCATGTTGTTTCCTAGTGATCCGTGCCTCTTTTGAGGATGATCAGTAAGGATGTTTTGTAGATAATGTTGTACTCTATCCATCCATGCCTTTGTTTGCAATTATGGAGCACCCTAGCTTGAGTCAATCGAGCTCTACTTTTGTTATAAAATGCTCCTGGCAGATTGTTAACATGTTTAGAAATTTTGCCGAGCTTATTGTTGTTGATCCGTGCATGCTATGTGGTTGTTCTTGCCATGTCTAGCTTCTATGCCATGTCTATTTGCTGTGTGTATGATTAGTTTGTCATGCAATGCCTCGTAGTGAGTGCATCGAGCTCGTAAACATGCCTACTTGTTAATCTGTTTTGCATGCTCCAGTTTTTCACTAAGTCTGAATCTGTTTATCTTTTTGACATGTTCACATTCTTGCAATTGTATTTTCTGATCCCTTTTGGCTCATGGTCACTAAGGGAATTTTGTTATATGCTTAGAGTAGCTTCATGCCATGCCTTGCTTTGCCATGATATGTTCTTGTAGCATGCAGTTATTGTGCTCTAAACATTGCTTCCTGATGATAAATTCTTGACATGCTGTTAATTTCACTAAGTCGGTAACCTGTTATCTTTTGCTCTTTTGCCATACTTGTTTGAACCTGTTAATAAGTGAATTAGCCGTAGCTCAGTGTTCATCTTTTGTGAAGCATTATGAGGGGATCCCTGCCATGTATTTTGTTGTCATGTTGGAGTGTTGTAGCATGTTGTTATTGATGCATTTAGAAGGCTACTTGCTGTTTATCGCAGACAGAAGCCATATTTGTTTTGCTTGCCATTTCCAAACCGTGCATCCGTTTCTGGTGATGTTTATATCAATTTCGACCGAAATCAACTCACCTTTCCAGTGGCACTCTTGGTTTTCCAAGTTTAGGCCAGGTTCAATCATTCCTTTCCAAATCATGCATATGCATCACATACCGCATCCCGCAAATCATGCCATGTTCATGTGTTGGTTGTTTACTATGTTGTTTGCTTCTTTCCGGTCTTGCCTCTTCAGGTTGGTTCCGATTACGTCGCATTTGTGAGGACCCGTTCGACTACGTCTGTTTGTCTTCTTCATGGACTCATTCTTCTTCTTTACGGGATCTCAGGCAAGATGACCATACCCTCGAAATCACTTCTATCTTTGCTTGCTAGATGTTCGCTCTATTGCTATGCCTATGCTACGATACCTACCACTTGCTTATCAAGCTTCCCATATTGCCATGTCAAACCTCTAACCCACCATGTCCTAGCAAACCGTTGTTTGGCTATGTTACCGCTTTGCTCAGCACCTCTTATAGCGTTGTTAGTTGCAGGTGAAGATTGGAGTTTGTTCCTTGTTGGAACATGGATATTTTGTTGGGATATCACAATATTTCTTATTTATATTAATGCATCTATATACTTGGTAAAGGGTGGAAGGCTCGGCCTTATGCCTGGTGATTTGTTCCACTCTTGTCGCCCTAGTTTCCATCATACCGGTGTTATGTTCCTTGATTTTGCGTTCCTTTCACGGTTGGGTTATAATGGGAACCCCTTGACAGTTCGCTTTGAATAAAACTCCTCCAGCAAGGCCCAACCTTGGTTTTACCATTCGCCACCTAGCCTTTTTCTCTTGGGAGTCACGCATCCGGAGGGTCATCTTATTTTAAACCCCCCCCCGGGCCAGTGCTTGTCTAAGTGTTGGTCCAAAACAGAGCCACTTGCGGCGCCACCTCGGGGAAACTTGAGGGCTGGTTTTAGCTGTACGTAGTGTTCATCCGGTGTTGCCCTGAGAATGAGATATGTGCAGCTCCTATCAGGATGTCGGCGCATCGGGCGGTCTTGCTGGACTTGTTTTACCATTATCGAGATGTCTTGTAACCGCGATGCCGAGTCTAATCGGATGGTCTTGGGAGAAGGAATATCCTTCGTTGACCGTGAGAGCTTGTGATGGGCTAAGTTGGGACACCCCTGCAGGGATATGATCTTTCAAAATTCGTGCCCGCGGTTATGGGCAGATGGGAATTTGTTAATGTCCGGTTGTAGAAAACCTGAAACCTTAACTTAATTAAAATGCACCAACCACGTGTGTAGCCGTGATGGTCTCTTCTCGGCGGAGTCCGGGAAGTGAACACAGTGTTGGAGTTATGCTTGACGTAGGTTGTTCTAGGATCACTTCTTGATCATAGTTTCTCGAACGTGCTTTGCCTTCTCTTCTCGCTCTCATTTGCGAATTTTAGCCACCAAATATGCTAATCGCTTGCTGCAGCTCCACCTCATACCTTTTACCCTACCATAAGCTTAAATAGTCTTGATCGCGAGGGTGTGAGATTTTTGAGTCCCCGTGACTCACAGATACTTCCAAAACCAGTTTGCAGGTGCCGATGATACCGCGTAGGTGACGCAACCGAGCTCAAGGAGGAGCTCGATGAAGATCTTGTCCTTTGTGTTGTTTCGTTCTAGTTGATCAGTAGTGGAGCCTAGTTCGGGTCGATCGGGGATCTGTGTAGCTTTTGGGGTAGTCTTCTTTTATTTTGGTTCCGTAGTCGGACCGTGAGTGTATTTGGATGAATGTAATGCTTTATTCATGTATTGTGTGAAGTGGCGATTGTAAGCCAACTACGTATCTCTTTCCCTTATGTATTACATGGATTGTGTGAAGATTACCTCACTTGCAACATTGCTTTCAATGCGGTTATGCCTCTAAGTCGTGCTTCGACGCGTGGGAGATATAGCCGCATCGAGGGCGTTACATTGGTGTACACCACCGAGAGGTCCATGAACCTTCTGTGGGTGTCCACCACAGCACACATGGTGAACTACTGCTCGTCGTTGGTAGCCGCTCGGAGTGCCATTGGAGCCGCGCAGGATACCCTCTAAGAATTTCTCGTGGTGGTGCTCTTCTTGCAATGGTGGGGCGCGATTGAAAGGTTGAAGAGACACAAGGGTTAAATGGCCGCTGTAATAAATGGGGGCTGGCCGGCCTATAATCGTCACGTCTTGTCAAGGCGTTCATAATGGAGGATTCCAGTGCACCCTTGACAACACCACACGCGTGGGCTTGAAGAGGCGCCAAATGTATCGTCGATGATCCTGTTCCCGCGCTATCGCGCAGTTTAGCATGCAAGCTTCCCACCCGGCTAGTTTGGCCACGTGTCGGCTAGAAGAGGGACAAATCATGGGCGTTTATTGGCAAAAAGCTTTGTAAAAACGAAGTGTGTGGAATGAATTCGGTCATAAGTTTACCCGTGGGTGATGAGGTCAAAGTTACACAGAAGGGTGATGATGGACACTTGAGTGCGATAATTAATTCTGCGCTCTACAAGGCACACAGTGGAAGAAACCAACTGTGTGCAATAATGTCGAAGATCGCAGTTGAGTTAGCTATAAAGATCATGTGCTGTGAGATCGACAAGGTAAACAAATTCGAGAATGGTTAATAAAATCTAAGACCATTGCATATTAAGGTCAAAATAGTGCTACCAATATACGAGTCTCATACGATCTGTAACGCCCCGAGACCGATGTGCCAGGTGTCCTCCAGTTATTCGATGTTGTTGCCTTGTCATTGCTTGCGTTTCATGCATCCCATATCATGACATCATGTGCATTTCATTTGCATACGTGTTCGTCTCATGCATCCGAGCTTTTTCCCCGTTGTCCGTTTTGCAATCCGGCGCTCCTATGTCACCCGGTGTCCCTTTCTACCTCTTTTCGTGTGCGGGTGTTAAACGTTTTCGGATTGGACCCAGACTTGTCATGCGGCCTTGGTTTACTACAGGTAGACCGCCTGCTAAGTTTCGTGCCATTTGGACTTTGTTTGATACTCCAATGGTTAACTGAGGGACCGAAAAGGCCTCGTGAGTGTTGCAGCCCAACAGCCTTCCAAAGTGGCCCAAAACCCACCTAAACCCCTCCATCCTCTCGGTCGTTCAATCATGACCGCGTGGCCGAAAATCACACCTCATTTGGACTCTCCTAGCTCCCTCTACCTATAAATATGTGCTCCCCTCCCCAAATTCGCGGATGAACCCTAATCCTTTTTCCCCTCTCGCCCGCCGGACATGTCTGTCCCCGACTGACGAATTCGTGCCGCCGCCTAGGGCGAATCAGAGACCGCCATCTGTCCGTCGCCGCCCTCTCTCTCCTCAGACCCGCCGCCGGCCCGCGGAACCCAGATCGGGCCCGCGCGAGCCCATCTCGCCGGCGCCGCCGCCCCGCGGGCGCCCGCGCCCCACCGTCGCTTCTCCGGCGCCTTGCGCCACCTCGCCTCACCTACGCGCCGCCTGCCTAGCGCGCCGCCGCCCCGCAACGCTGTCCCCGGCTGGGCCGACCGCGCCGCGCCTCGCCTCCTCTCCGCACGACGCCGCTGCCCTCGCCGCCCGGCCTCGTCATCGCCAGATCCGGGGGCGCCATGCCCGGATCCGCCCGTCCCTGCTCGCCGTCGTCCTCCGGAGTCCGGCGAACCCCGACTGCGCCGCATGCGTCCCTGCGCTGAGCGGTTGCTCGGGAACGAGCTCGCGCTCGCGTGGGCCTCCCCGTGGCCCATCTACTCCTGCCACCTGGGCGGTGCAGTGCGCCAGAGCCGGCCCAGCTCCAGATCCGGCCCGTGTGGCCCAACGTGAGCACCTATGTTTTTTTCCCGATTTTCGACTAAGTCCCAGTTATTTTATGCAGTTTTCATGTCATCATAACTTCCCCATCGTAGCTCCGATTCGTGCGTGTAGCATATCAAAATGTTCGTCTCGACGAGTACATCATTTCATCTCATTGCATCATTTTCATTTGAGCTCATCTTGATGCCCGAAATGTTGTTGGAAGAGGGTTGTGTGATGATTATGTTAGATCTGTTTCAGCATTTGGCCTTTTGTCATTTTTGCCATGATTAATGTGTGCATGCTATGATCCTGAGCTCTACATGTGTTTTGTAGAATGTCATGTTGTCTTTACACGGGTGTATGCCATGTATTTTTGTGATCTTTGTGGTGACTAGCACAAGCATGCAAAGTAGCTTACCCAATGATGTTGATTTCAGGGACTTAGAATTTCACCAAGTCCTTGCCCTGTCATTATTTTTATGCCATATGTTCATGTTGTTTCCTAGTGATCCGTGCCTCTTTTGAGGATGATCAGTAAGGATGTTTTGTTAATAATGGTGTGCTCTATCCATACATGTCTTTGTTTGCAATTATGGAGCACCATAGCTTGAGTCAATCGAGCTCTACTTTTGCTATAAAATGTTCCTGGCAAATTGTTAACATGTTTAGCGATTTTGCCAAGATTATTGTTGTTGCTCCATGCATGCTATGTTGTTGTTCTTGCCATGTCTAGTTTCTATTCCATGTCTTCTTTATGCGTTTATGCTTAGTTTGTCATGTCATGCTCTGTAGTGAGTGCATCGAACTCATAAACATGCCTACTTGTTAATTTGTTTTGCATGCTCCAGTTTTTCACTAAGTCTGAATCTGTTTATGTTTTTGCTATGTTCACATGCTTGCAATTGTATTTTCTAATCCCTTTTGGCTCATGGTCACTAAGGGACTTTTGTTATATGCTTAGAGTAGCTTCATTCCATGCCTTGCTTTGCCATGATATGTTCTTGTAGCATGTAGTTATCATGCTCTAAAGATTGCTTACTGATGATAAATTCCTGACTTGTGTTATTTTCTCTAAGTCTGAAACCTGTTATCTTTTGCACTTTTGCCATGCTTGTTTGAACCTGTTAATGAGTGAATTAGCGATAGCTCAGTGTTCATCTTTTGTCAAGCATCATGAGTGGATCCCTGCCATGTATTTTGTTGCAATGTTTGAGTGCAGCAGCTTATTTATGTTGATGCATTTAGGAGGCTACTTGCTGATTATCTCAGACTGGTGCCATATTTGTTTTGCTTGCCAATTCCAATCCGTGCATCTGATTCCGGTGATCGTTATATCGATTTCGACCGAAATCAACTCCTCTTTCTAGTGGCACTCTTGGATTTCCAAGTTGAGGCCAGGTTCAATCTTTCCTTTCCAAATCTTGTCTTTTGTGTTGTTTCCGTTCTAGTTGATCAGTAGTGGAGCCCAATTGGTAGGGGTGGGCGTTCGGTATAAACCGAAAATTTAGTTTCTACCATTTGGTTTATTTCAATATTCGGTTCATAGAATAGGAAACCAAAAATGATTACAAAAAAAGCTAACCGAAAAATCGGTTAACTGATTATTTCGGTGCGGTTTCCGCTTTATACCGAAGGCCCCGTTGATTGAGCAAATGCGCTCTATCCCCATGCGAGCAGCGGCACGCACTTATATAGCTGAGCCTGTCTACCTTTCCTGATTGACCAAGCGAGGTGGGACTAAAGGAAGTGTGTCCCAATCGATTAAGTCACACACGCTAGCTTCATGCAGGTGGTCATTCCACAATCCACGAAAGCCATCTCATTTGGGCTAGTGGGCTATCTAGCTAGGTCCAGTAGACAGTAGCGTAGCTAGTTGGGCTGGGTAGGGGAAAACAACTGGACGTGGTTCGCGTACAGAGACTGCGAGAAATTCCACGCTAGCTTAGTACTCCTGCATACTAGTTCGGTACTAGTTCGGCTAACCGAGAAAAAAACTGAACAGACCGAACTTTGTTCGGTTATTGGAACTAAAAACCGAAATTGTCTGTATCAATTTAAAAAACCGAAAATTCGGTTTATTCAGTCTCGGTATCAGTTCGATGTTCGGTTTGTCGGTTTTTCTGCCCACCCCTACCAGTTGGGGTCGATCGGGGATCTGTGTAGCTTTTGGGGTAGTCTTCTTTTATTCCGGTCCCATAGTAGGACCTTGATTGTATCCGGATGATGTAATGCTTTATTCATGTATTGTGTGAAGTGGCGATTGTAAGCCAACTATGTATCTCTTTCCCTTATGTATTACATGGGTTGTGTGAAGATTACCTCACTTGCGACATTGCTTTCAATGCGGTTATGCCTCTAAGTCATGCTTCGACACGTGGGAGATATAGCCGCATAGAGGGCGTTACAAGTTGGTAATCAGAGCCTTCCCCGACTTAGGAGCCCCCTACTTGATCGAATCGCTGGTGTTGTTGAGTCTAAAAAAATGTTTTGAGTCATTTAGAATTATATATATCGGAGAGTTAGGAATTCTTTTTACTCCTCAGTCCCTTCGTCGCTCTGGTGAGGCATCCTGATGTAGACTTTTGACTCTTCTCTTCTCAAATTCCACTAAAAAAATTAGCATCACGGGGGTATCTTGGAATTGTTCTAATGGTTTTGTGACGAGAATATTGTGCTTGGTGCCTCCTGACATTTAGGGGTTGTGGCAGTGTCCCGGGGAGTTGAGCTCCGAGGTGTTGTCGTTACAATTTTATCGTTGCAATTCTGGAATACCTGAGTTTCGCCGACATCGAAAATCTCTTTTATGCAGTTGTTGGTGAGATAACCTCGACGCCACCCAGTACTGGGGCGGGAGTTCGGGAGTACTTCCATAACTCGTATAACGGATGCCTTTCAAAGGTTGAGGTAAACGATTTCCGAAGGTTTCTTGGTTATGTGTTGAAGGATGGATACAACTGGATGTAGGATTTGCTAGTTTTCGGTGAGATATTATGCTTCCCCTGTATCCCCAACACCTGATTGCATAACCGAAAAGGTTCGGGAGTTTATAAGTGGGAATTCAAGTAGCTCGTAGGATATCTTTCCGACAGATGTATGATATGAAATTGGGGTTCGACGTCTAGTGGTCCGCCTATCCACGGTTGGTTTTACAGTGGTCTCGTTGTGTCTTAAAGAGTCCTTGGCTATGCTGACTCGGGGATGCTTCGTATGTCATGTGCACTACCCTGTACATGATGGTGCTATACGATCGAGCCCGTGTAGGCCTCACCACGAAAACTTCGGACGAAATCTCTATCATATGTTTGTTCTGGCTTATTCCGCAAGCCAATCCTTGTTTTGTTTTAAGTTGTGGTATTCGAGTTGCTTCAATGTCAAGTGTTGATTCCATACCTTTCCTGAACGGTGTTCTACTAATCCTTCTCGTTTATCGAGATTGTCTTGTTAATCCTTTTCAATCGGCGTGTTTCTCTTCAAGTGAATCCGATCGTTTTCAACATCCGCAAGATCAATTATGAGTTCTTTTCAACGGTGTTCATTTCATCCGCCCCAAGCTTGCCTTTGTTTTCCCGCCCACCCACCCTTTTTTCTTCAAGGACTTAGTTTTCTTATTCAAGTATCCATCTTATGGATGTGAAGTCTCTCCATTATTTTCCGTCAATGTCCTTACTCGGTGATTCTCATGAAGAATCTAATGGAGCTTCTAGTTCATCATTATTCGTTCTTTTTCTTCTCTGGTGGAACCAATTCAAGCTTGGTTTATCATATCCTTTCCTCGTTTCAAATTCCTTCTCATATGGGTGCACCTCATAATAATTCACTTCTCGCTATTCATTTGTTCCGGCGTGCTCAAGATATCTCAAAAGGGCTCGTCTTGTCATTCAAGATCCGTTCGACCTATTTCGAGGTTGTTATCTCATTCAAGCCATTTAATTCAACCGGTGCAACCTCTCTTTTAGATCATTTCAATGGTGTTTCTTTTGAGTGGGCCCTAACCCACAGGTCTTTTCCCAGGATCTTACCTCACTCTTCCTATTCTCCTGGAGCTTTTCAAATTCATCTCAAAGTTTGATGCAAGAATGAATTTTCATCAGTCAGATGTACTTCTCCAAGATCTGTCAAATTCTTTTCATCCTTGGTTCAACCTCTTCGCTTTTGATTCTTCCGGAGTGTCTAAACAATTCATGGTGGTGTTCCTCATCGCCATTCTCTGCATTTGAAGACCGAAGAAGAGTTTCTCTTTAATCTTGCTCCATTCTCTTCAAGATTCACAGTTCTAGCCTTTTGCCATCCTCTCATAATTATTTTAACGTGAGTATTCTTTTCACCTATACGGAGCATTTCATGAGTTGTTTTCATGTCTTTCCGTCGAAGGTCATCTTTTCAAATATTATTCATTCTCAGCTTTCAACTCTCGTTCTTCAATCTTACTGGTGCATCGCTCAAGTATTCTTTAATCAGCTCGTGATCTCTTTGTTCTCACGGATCTAAATTCTCTCAAGCATCTTCGTTCATTTGCTAATTCTTCCCGGTGTTTCTTTATCTTTTCTTTGTTCATTTTTCAATTCTTATCGGTGGTTCATCCAAGATTCCTTTTCTCTTGATATCATATCGATTTTTTTTCAATCCTATCGGTGATTCATTGAAGATCTTCCCAAGTTGAGCTATTCCTCTCTTTAATCCTTTCTACGAGAATGAGTAGTGTGCCAAATCCGTTGCTTGTCATCAATTTAAATTGGTGAAGGATAAGCATAACATAATTCTTATTCTTGTTTCATCAACTAAATTCAGTTCCTTATTTCGGAGCCTCATCAAAATTCTCGGTTTCAGTTGATTCATCTTTTCATTTCCGGAGTTCCAAGATCTCTCAATTTTCACGTCATGGAGATCCATCTAAATCATTACAAGGTTTCACCTTGTGATTTCAACTTCTCTTTCTTTTCGTTATCCTCTTGTTTACCGAATTTCTTCATGGAGGCTCTACATTATGGTTCATCAAGGTTTAATTCCTTCTCGAAGTGTTCATTGAGATTCTTTTCAAGGGAGCTCAAGCATTCTTCTTCTTGCCATCCGGAGTGCAATTCTTTCTACCATATCATCGGAGGTGGTATTATGTCATTCTTGATAATTTGAGTTCATGTTTCATGATTCACATGTTGTTAAGAATGAGGTATTTTAAATCCATCAACCTCTTCATTGGAGTTATCTTGTGTCATGTTTCACCTAAAGCCTTCCCTAAGGATTGTTGCTATTTATGGTGCTCATAAATGACCCAAGTTCTTCATTTATCCTCCCGGTGAAATAAGTTCCTCGTCTCCTTGTGGATATCAATCCAATCTATCATTTCCGTCAGTGGCAGAATTTCAACTCAGCTTTGAGATGTTTTCCATAAGCCCACAACAAGCTTACTCTTTTCGTTGTTGGTTTTCCAACAACTCCGTTCTAGCGTTTGTTGTAAGCGTGCTCTCTCAAGATCTTGTTTCCCTTCGTTCATTCCATTCCATTCTTACTTTTGTTCCGGAGGCGTTGTGATGTTGCTCTCTTCAACCCATCTTCTTGTTTTGTTAGGATCGTGTTCTTTTCTTGGTTTATCCATCTAACCGGAGTGTTGTGTCCCTTTGCTCAAGCTCTTTCATTTTATCAAGTCTTTCATCTCTTTTCAACCGGAGTGTTGTCTGAGATCTTTCTTACCCCTTGTTCCATTCATTCAAAAATTACGGAGGCAGTGTATTGTGATTTCATCAAGTATCTTCTCATCTTATCAAGTTATTATTCAATTCCTTTTCTTTTCAATCAGAGTGCTGCCCGAAGTTGTTCTTCCTTGTTCCTCTTTTCTAATGGAGTGTTTTCAACTTCGTCATCTCCGTTGTATTCTTTTCTCGAATGGCTTAACCTTTTCAAGGTTCTTTGGCCTCACTCGTTTGTCAAAGAAGCAACTTAATTTTACCACTTCTCTTTCTCTTCTGTTTGCCCTCCGGTGCCATTCTAGATCTCGGGACGAGATCCTCTCGTAGTGGTGGAGTGTTGTAATGCCCCGAGACCGATGTGCCAGGTGTCCTCCAGTTATTCGCTGTTGTTGCCTTGTCATTCTTTGCATGTCATGCATCTCATATCATGTCATCATGTGCATTTCATTTGCATACGTGTTCGTCTCATGCATCCGAGCTTTTTCCCCGTTGTCCGTTTTGCAATTCGGCTCTCCTATGTCACCCGGTGTCCCTTTCTACCTCTTTCCCTGTGCGGGTGTTAAACGTTTTCGGATTGGACTGAGACTTGTCATGCGTCCTTGGTTTACTATCGGTAGACCGCCTGTCAAGTTTCGTGCCATTTGGACTTTGTTTGATACTCCAACGGTTAACCGAGGGATCGAAAAGGTCTTGTGAGTGTTGCAGCCCAACACCCTTCCAAAGTGGCCCAAAACCCACTCCATCCTCTCGGCTGTTCGATCACGATCGCGTGGCCGAAAACCGCACCTCATTTGGACTCTCCTAGCTCCCTCTACCTATAAATATGTGCTCCCCTCCCAAAATTCGCGGATGAACCCTAATCCTTTTTCCCATCTCACCCGCCGGACATGTCCGTCGCCGACGGACGAAATTGCGCCACCGCCTCGGGCGAATCGAAGACTGCCATCTGTCCGCCGCCGCCCTCTCTCTCCTCAGCCCCGCCGCCGGCCCACGGGACCCTGAACGGGCCCGCGCGAGCCCATCTCACCGGCGCCCTGCGCCGCCTCGCCTCACCTGCACGCCGCCAGCCCAGCGTGTCGCCGCCCCGCGACGATGTCCCCGGCCGCGCCGACCGCGCCGCGCCTCGCCTCCTCTCCGCGCGACGCCGCTGCGCTCGCTGCCCGGCCTCGTCATCGCCGGATCCGGGGGCGCCATGCCTGGATTCGCCCGTCCCTGCTCGTCGTCGTCCGCCGAAGTCCGGCGAACCCCGACTGCACCGCCTGCGTCCCTACGCCGAGTGGTTGCTCAGGAACGAGCTCGAGCTCGCATGGGCCTCCACGCGGCCCATCTACTCCTACCACCTGGGCGGTGAACCGCGCTAGAGCCGGCCCAGCACCAGATCCGTCCCGGTGTGGCCCAACGTGAGCACCTATGTTTTTTCCCGATTTTCGACTAAGTCCCAGTTATTTTATGCAGTTTTCATGTCATCATAACTTCCTCATTGTCGCTCCGATTCGTGCGTGTAGCATATCAAAATGTTCGTCTCGACGAGTAAATCATTTCATCTCATTGCATCATTTTCATTTGAGCTCATCTTGATGCCCGAAATGTTGTTGGAAGAGGGCTGTGTGATGATTATGTTAGATCTGTTTTAGCATTTGGCCTTTTGTCATTTTTGCAATGATTAATGTGTGCATGCTATGATCCTGAGCTCTACATGTGTTATGTTATATGCCATGCCATCTTTACAGGGGTGTATACCATGTATTTTTGTGATCTCTGTGGTGACTAGCACAAGCATGCAAAGTAGCTTACCCAATGATGCTGATTTCAGGGACTTAGAATTTCACCAAGTCCTTGCCCTGTCATTATTTTTATGCCATATGTTCATGTTGTTTCCTAGTGATCCATGCCTCTTTTGAGGATGATCAGTAAGGATGTTTTGTTAATAATGTTGTGCTCTATCCATCCGTATCTTTGTTTGCAATTATGGAGCACTCTAGCTTGATTCAATCGAGCTATACTTTTGCTATAAAATGTTCCTGGCAGATTGTTAACATGTTTAGCGATGTTGCCAAGCTTATTGTTGTTGATTCGTGCATGCTATGTTGTTGTTCTTGCCATGTCAAGTTTCTATGCCATGTCCTCTTGATGGTTGTATGATTAGTTTGTCATTTCATGCTCTGTAGTGAGTGCATCGAGCTCGTAAACATGCCTACTTGTTAATCTGTTTTGCATGCTCCAGTTTTTCACTAAGTCTGAATCTGTTTATGTTTTTGCTATGTTCACATGCTTGCAATTGTATTTTCTGATCCCTTTTGGCTCATTGTCACTAAGGGACTTTTGTTATATGCTTAGAGTAGCTTCATGCCATGCCTTTCTTTGCCATGATATTTTCCTGTAGCATGTAGTTATCTTGCTCTAAAGATTGCTTCCTGATGATAAATTCCTGACTTGTGTTATTTTCTCTAAGTCTGAAACCTGTTATCTTTTGCACTTTTGCCATGCTTGTTTGAACCTGTTAATGAGTGAATTAGCTGTAGCTCAGTGTTCATCTTTTGTCAAGAATCATGAGTGGATCCCTGCCATGTATTTTGTTGCAATGTTTGAGTGTAGTAGCTTATTTATCTTGATGCATTTAGGAGGCTACTTGTTAATTATCGCAGACCGGTGCCATATTTGTTTTGCTTGCCATTTCCAAACCGTGCATCCGATTCCGGTGATCTTTATATGGATTTCGACCAAAATCAACTCGTATTTCCAGTGGCACTCTTGGATTTCCAAGTTGAGGACAGGTTCAATATTTCCTTTCCAAATCATGCATTATGCACCGCATGCCGCATCCCGCATATCATGTCATGTTCATGTGTTGGTTGTTTACTATGTTGTGTGCTTCTTTCCGGTGTTGCTTCTTCGGGTTGGTTCCTATAACATCGTGTTTGTGAGGACCCATTTGACTACGTCCATTTGTCTTCTTCATGGACTCGTTCTTCTTCCTTGCAGGATTTCAGGCAAGATGACCATACCCTCGAAATCACTTCTATCTTTGCTTGCTAGTTGCTCGCTCTTTTGCTATGCCTATGATGCGATACCTACCACTTGCTTATCATGCCTCCTATATTGTTAAGCCAAGCCTCTAACCCACCTTGTCCTAGCAAACCGTTGTTTGGCTATGTTACCGCTTTGCTCAGCCCCTCTTATAGTGTTGTTAGTTGCAGGTGAAGATTGGAGTTGTTCCATGTTGGAACATGGATATTTTGTTGGGATATCACAATATCTCTTATTTAATTAATGCATCTATATACTTGGTAAAGGGTGGAAGGCACGGCCTTATGCCTGGTGTTTTGTTCCACTCTTGCCGCCCTAGTTTCCGTCATATCGGTGTTATGTTCCCGGATTTTGCGTTCCTTACACGGTTGGGTTATAATGGGAACCCCTTGACAGTTCGCCTTGAATAAAACTCCTCTAGCAAGGCCCAACATTGGTTTTACCATTCACCACCTAGCCTTTTCTTTCCCTTGGGTTCTGCAGACTCAAGGGTCATCTTTATTTAAACCCCCGGGCCAGTGCTCCTCTGAGTGTTGGTCCAACCTGTCAGCTCCTGGTGGCCACCAGGGGAAACTCTGGGCTGGCCTACCGGAACCTTGGACAATCCGGTGTGCCCTGAGAACGAGATATGTGCAGCTCCTATCGGGATTTGTCGGCACATACGGGTGGCTTTGGTGGATTTGTTTTACAATTGTCGAGGATGTCTTGTAACCGGGATGCCGAGTCTGATCGGATTGTCTTGGGAGAAGGAATATCCTTCGTTGACCATGCGAGCTTGTGATGGGCTAAGTTGGGACTCCCTGCAGGGATTTGAACTTTCGAAAGTCGTGCCCGCGGTTATGGGCAGATGGGAATTTATTAATGTCCGGTTGTAGAAAACCTGAAGTTGATCTTAATTAAAATACATCAACCGCGTGTGTAACCGTGATGGTCTCTTTCCGGCGGAGTCCGGGAAGTGAACACGGTGTTGGAGTTATGCTTGACGTAGGTTGTTCTAGGATCACTTCTTGATCATAGTTTGTCGCTCGTGCCTTTGCCTTCTCTTCTCGCTCTCTTTTGCGCATATGTTAGCCACCATATATTCTAGTAGCTTGCTGCAGCTCCACCTCATACCTTTTACCTTACCTATAAGCTTAAATAGTCTTGATCGCGAGGGTGTGAGATTGCTGAGTCCCCGTGACTCACAGATACTTCCAAACCTAGTTTGCAGGTGCCGTTGATACCGAGCAGGTGATGCAACCAAGATCAAGGAGGAGCTCGATGAAGATCTTGTCCTTTGTGTTGTTTTGTTCTAGTTGATCAGTAGTGGAGCCTAGTTGGGGTCGATCGGGGATCTGTGTAGCTTTTGGGGAAGTCTTCTTTTATTTTGGTTCCGTAGTCGGACCTTGATTGTATCTGGGTGATGTAATGCTTTATTCATGTATTGTGTGAAGTGGCGATTGTAGGCCAACTATGTATCTCTTTCCCTTATGTATCACATGGGTTGTGTGAAGATTACCTCACTTGCGACATTGCTTTCAATGCGGTTATGCCTCTAAGTCGTGCTTCGACATGTGGGAGATATAGCCACATCGAGGGCGTTACACAATCCCATTTCAACGATTGTACCACAAAAGCTCGAAATATTACAAGGTTCAAATTCCAAAGTTATATGGCTCAAATCTGAAGATTACAAGGTTCAAACTGATATTAGAAATGAAATTCAACTCATCAGCTGCAAACGTTTGCGTTGATCCACTGAACATGGATATCAGAGAGGTTCAAACTAATATTACCACTTCTAAGACTGGTTTCGAAACCTCACAATTTTTGCAAAGGGGTCAGCCACTGAGAAGTCGTGTATGGGGTTGACACGATGACTTTCGATTACTCTGTCATCTGAAGTTCCAAAATGAAATTCAGCATTTTTGGAGCCTATTCCATTCTGCCGCAGGAGACGACGCTGATCAACAAACCATTCATTTTTTGCGAAATAAATGTAGGGCAAACCTCATTTCCTTCAGCACCCTTGCTTTGAGAACAAAGAACATGGCGAATATAATCTTCGGTAAGGTCCTCGGTAGGAGTTCAAAGTAATTTTTTGAGAGATGCAGATCTAGGCATTCGATGTGATTGTTATATTGTATCACATTATCCACCACTTGGCCTAATATTATCTGCAAAAGAAGAAAACGTGTTAGTGCCTACATGCAGTTTTGGACATTACTACAGGCCTATTTGGTTTGCAAGATTTGTAAAATGCACTAAGATGCCATCTTTGATCTGACATGATTAACATGGGCATTTTATTACATTCTAGAAAAATGTAGCCTTCTTCAAAAGAGGTTGGAGTGGATGAAAAGTTCCCTAAGAAAACTAGTATAGGTGAACCCAAAGGAGAAATGCTTACTGATTGTAACCATATGGATCAAGCAACCAATATGGGGGGGACATGTATGTACTGAAATCCTCCAAAAGAAGCCTTCAGAAATCGTAGTACATTGTCATTGTAAACTTGGAAAAAGGTGTCACAAATTGAACTCCCTTATGGTTAACGTTTAATAGGAAAGGAACATCACCTCGATATATAGCTTCTCTAGGCACGGAAAGCATCTCAGGAAACAGACAACTTGCTCCAGGTTGGGGCCGATAGATTCTAGTGCCAAGACCTTCACTGTGCGTAGTTTCAGGGTCAAGCTTGTCAGAATCATTTTATGAATGACAAACGAACAAACATCTTCAAAATTAGAAATAATATTAATTTGTAGAAGGAGAGGTAGAAGGCGGCTATTGTACCTGAACGAGTGTGGATCCAATAACAAGTTCGGAGTATTTGTCAGACAAGTAGCCCACCACTATCAATTTCGGCGCAGAAATGACATTGATTCTTGTTGGACCTTCTTGATCAACTACAAGTAATCTCTCAAGTGCAGGTGTGTCCTCAATGACCATACCGTGGTACACATCTTGTGATGTCTTCCTGCCACACCAGCAACACACATAAATAGTCCGGAGAGTCATGGAGGTGATGTGGAAGGTACTCAACCCATTGATCGCCTGAAGACGAAGGTACTCGAGTGCAGTACAGCCACGGAGCAGGCGCTCCATGTCACCGTTTGAGAGGCAGACGACGATGAGCTCAAGGTGCTTTAGTCATGGTAGAATAAGAGCGGGCACATCATTAAGGGGGATGGCAGTTCCTGAACTTGGCGATGCATAGCGTGGGCGCGAGGCGGAGTGCAGGCGTTGGCAGCGACCGCATATGCACATCATCAAAAGTGAGCTCCTCGAGCTAATCTAGGGCGGGGGATCGGAACCAGTCGTCAAGCTTGGCTCGGTCCTTGCCGTTGGAACAGAACTTGCCCATTCTAAAGCCACTGGTTGGGCCAAGGTGACTGCCGAGGATTTTGGAGAACACATCCAAGCTTTTGCAATAGCCATGGCAGAGCTCGTGGGTGTCGATGAGGTCGAGAGGGATGGAGTTCCATAGGGGGCGCCACCGCCGGGAAAGGACGGTTGTCCGCGCCCCATATTTGATTGGGAGGAGGGTGATGATGAATGTCAACATATCATCGGGGAGGCTACTGATGAAGTCTAGGCCTGCTAGAGTCGCTTGCGGTTCTAGCTCGCCCCGCCTCGGCTTGTTAGCAGCCCGTTCTCCACCTCTGGAGTCTCCTTGTCAGCGGCGCTTTCTGGTAGAAATGGGAGTACATGCAATATTTAGTTAAAACAGGGCAATAGAAAAGTGTATTGGTAACTAGAAGTTACTAGTTAGGAATATAGTAAGAAAAGGGAATAACATTTGGTTGCTTAAATACTACACAATTCATTTGATATTGCTGGGTAAGTCAACATGCAGTTAGTTGAAAAGAAAACTTACTTCGAACAAAGTTTGGCCGGATGATATCGTCGGGGAAGCTACCATATATCTCATGACCAGGACCTTTTATGTGTAGTGCAGTTCCAGTGCCAGCTTTCAGTTCATAAAACTTGGCAATTTCATCCCAAAACCAGTGCCAAAATAGGAGTCACCATGTTCGTCAAGTCTTACAGTAGCAACAATTGTAAATCCATGGTTTGTGTGCAGTATGACATCCCTGCAGTCTTGATTTATGTAAAGGGAAAGATTGTGCACTACAGATTATGTTGCATAGCAAGGGACGCGCTGCAGAAAATGGTAGGATTGTTAAAAAAAATATGGTAACATGCAAATATGGGCCCAAATTGAAAGAAGTGTACAGCAGTCAAAATTGACGGACAAAAAATTATAATTAAACAGATAGGGTAAACATGATTTCATGGAAATATGAGAGTAATCGAAAGAATAATACATCATTAATTTGCCTAATATAGAAAGAAGAGGGCAAAAATCCCCTTTGACGTATATGGTGCATGTGGCACCTTTTATCCAAATGTACTAATATTTATAATATGTTCAGGAAAGTAGGCCATGTCAGCCGATTTAGGGTGAGATTGAACTTACTGCGCGCATCCTCAAGTCATCTGTTACGGTGAGATGGAATGTCTGGCGGAGACCGCAAGGTCCTGATGTGTCCGCCCACTGTACACTCTATGAACGAAAGAAAACCCTCAAATCAGCTCGAATAAAAATGAATTCACGGTGATTTTGGCCGGGTGATTAAAGGAGGCAAATGAACTGGGATACGAGATGAGATAATATCTCATTAAATTAGTTACCTTGTTATCCATCAGAAAGAACCCTCAGTACGGCAGATTCCGCAACCGAGCGGAGCTGGGTCGACCGCGAGCAGCGTCGAGAAAGTCGATGGCGATAGGCGGCGGCAAGCGAAAGTGGCAAAATGCGGTGGGCTTTGCCGGCAGCCTCGCGGCGGCAGGCAGGCGTCGAGCTAAGTGTTTACCGCCGCGATAGGCGGTGCCATGCATAGACGCGGAGGAGCTTGTGCATGTGTGAATTGGGACCAGAGGGGGTAGAGGGCGGGGTGATGGTTTTTGTGATGTGGGGATGGTGGGGGTTTTCTTTTTTGAATTGGGTGGTGAGGGTTTTCTGTCCCACAAAGAATTTTGGAGGCGACGGTTTGCTAGAGCCAACCTTGTGTGATTGAAGCAACACGCAAAATGAAAGTCATTGCACATGGTTCCAATTTTGGGAATCGTATGTGATTGATGTAGTACCTCCGTCCTAGTTTATTGGTTCCCTTTGTAATTTTTACCAGATATTTAACTAAGAAATGTTTATGCATGTCACCAAAAATTATATCATTGAACACTATGCTCAAATACCCATCCAATGATATAATTTTTGCTGACCTGCACTAACATTTTGTCAGTTAAACCTTTGGTCAAAATTTAACACAAATTACAAAGGGGATCAATAAACCAAGACGGAGGTAGATTCCATCAACCGAACTGATTGCATCCATATCCCACAGTTATACATAAGTAAACATAGATTAAACATACTCAGACATAGATAATAAGCGTACACGTACGCAAGCATAGTTCAACCATAAGTACATAGTTCGATCCCACATCTCATCTCACATGCCGGCACGATCCTGTAGCTTCTCCAGGTACTCACCGTACGCGTCGTGCACCACTCTGCGAGAATACTTCTGCTTGAAGGAGCCAATGGCCCGTCCTGTTGCATGCGCCAGAACACTTAGATACACGTCATGAAGCTTGTGGTTGCAAAATGGGCATCAATAGCCGTCGTTCCAGGTCCTAATACGCTTGTTATGCATTCCCGCATAAAGCTCCCTCGGGATTTGCCTCTTGTACCTCCACTGGCCCTCTTCATCCTCGTTGTCCACATCATCAGACAGTACCTATACAAATAGTAAAACAAATTTGGCGTCAAATCAATTATTACATGCCGTGAAGTAGGATTAGGAATTTATGGCTATTTATGTATACATATCCAGAGATTATGGTTCGATTTTTAAGCACAGTCATCTATGTACAAACCAATCTTGAAGAAAATAAAGGCACAAACATATGTAGGTCATTCAAAATCAATTGTCAAGTCCTGGCTAGGAATTATTAGCACGAACACTAACTCTAGTCGGTTTACTAGTAGAAATAATTTGCACAGATGAAACAACTAATCATTTATCACTTGTACCATTCGAACAATCAATACACTACACAGATCTAAGAAACTTACTCGGATTTCATGGATTGGGAGAACATAACCATAGGATTTTTATTCCAAAAAGGGGGAGGCAGGAGTAACCAGAGAAACTCTACGATCTATTTGACACGTAAATGGGTATAGATGACTAACTAGTTGTCCGTCGTTGTCAGAGTCGTCGCCGGAGTGGTTGTCGGAGTCGGAGTCGGGGTCGTCACCAGAGTTGGTGTGGAACTCTGCCTCCGGCTGTGGAAGCTCGACATCGTCGACGATGTTAGGGTGCATTGATAACTTGCTGGAGGTGACATCAACCTCTGTCTCCATCTCCACGCCGTGCTTCGGTGCTTTAGCAGCCCCGGCATCGCCACTCCCTCCGATGGGGCGCTTCGGCGGCATCCTCATTCATGCACTGACGGCTTTGAGGACTGAGAGCGGTGTCGAGGATGCAAGCGGGGGGAGAGGATTGTGTGTGTGGAGAGGATGGGAGGTGCGGCCGCTCAGGCGCACCATTAATATGGAGTAGTGGGAGTTGTGGGAGACAGGTGGGCAGCGGTCAAACCGATGGCTCGCCTCCCGGTGAGCCTGCGCACCGGACTGCTGGCATGCCTACCAAAGTTTCACATAGCTACTCGCACGCCCCTCGATGACACTGCACAGCGAGCACGCCTTCATCAGTTCACGCACCTGCACACATGCCTCCCGGTCTGCCTACGTGGCGGACTACTTGCATGTGTTCCGTCAACTCACGCTTGCTCGCACGGCACACGGGTCGCGCGGCGGCACATATATTGTTTTTCTATTTGGATGATTAATGTTGCCGCTTTATTGCTTAACCGAAGCATGGCACATATCCATCGTTGGTCTAACACTCACGGTTCGAATAAATAATCCGTTTGGGATATTGATTCCCAATTATTAATAATCTCCCGTTTGTAATTAGATAAAGATTACATCAAAACTGGTCTCAAATTTGACAAAAAAGAGTACAATGACACTTCGTATTGGTGTCCATATGACAACATGATAAGTTTCATGAACTTCAAATTAGTTTTGGATGTAATAGAATTTAAAAATCAAGATTCTCAATGTTTGAAATTTGTTGCACGAGGAGTAAACATGCACCCAATGAGACACATGTGTTTTTGCAATCCATTTAGGTGCACTGTCACGTGTGCATGTAGCTCAAAATTGATTTTTGCACATTATACTCGTAGAAAATCAATCAATTAATGTACTAAAACATCTTAATGATCTATGTGATTTTTTCCAAAATTAAAACGTCCCTCCTTTGGTAACGTATGTTCACCGCGGGATAATTAATTTAACATGCATCATAGTTGTGGTGGATTCACGGGGTGTGTGTGTGTGCGCGTCTGGGGGTGGTGGGTGGCTCGCAGTACACTACAAGTTGTGACCCACCGTGTGGGTTGGTCGTTTTGTTAGGCATGTCGGTGCCACATCAGAGTTGTGAATTCGTTATTTAAAACATTACACAACCCTTTCATACATACATGTTTTGGCCACATGCAGTCGATGGTTGTCCTACATGAAACTCGATACTCGCGTGTGACGCTTTCTATGGGCCCACGAGGTCGTCGTCCATCACTTTGACAAACAACCGGTAGTGAGGTTAATTTGAACAACATGGTAGAATCTTTTTTGTTTGTGTTATGGTGGTATATAGTACGCGTCAAAGAGATGGGAGGTGACTAGCATATATACTATAAGTACGCGTTCGTGAACAAGTACACCTCACTCAGTGTCGGGACTTTTCGGTTTCTAAGGCACGTGCCACATCAGAATTGTTAAATTGGCTATTCAAACATCACACAACACCTCTTTGGGCCACATGCATGCACGCAGTGGTTATCCTAGCTAGGACACTCACGTGTGATGCTTCCATCTATGGGCCGACGAGGGCATCATCGATGCATGCATGCATCACTTTAACCTACATCGGGAAAGGTTAATTAGTTTCACCATCGATGAGGATTCTTTTGGGTTGTACATATTACGGCAAGAGCATATAGTATGAGGTGAAGAGGGGGAAGGGGACCATCATATGTAGTACGCTTCATGAACCTCGCTCTGTGTGGGTGCATGTTTACGGTTTTTGAAGCATGTGGCACATCAAAGTTGTGCATTTTGGGTATTTAACATATATATGTTTGGCCCACATGCAAAGCGGTGGTGGTTGTCCTCTCGCACCCACTTAAAGCGGTTATCAGCGATATCGATGCTTTCCATCTGTGGGCCTGCTTGGTCCATCACTACTTTTTGCCTGACAACACAAGAGAGGTTAATTTGACTTAGGAGGGGATTATTTTTTTTGCTTGTAATACAATATATATATATATAGGTCATGATCTGGGATGACATGCATGATACAGTTTGAGCACACATACATGCATGTGTACGCATGAATCTCTCCCATCAAGTCGAAGTGGCTAGTACAACGGCACGTCATGAACCGATCTCGCTCTGTGTGAGGAGCTAGTGTACGATTTTTTACGCACGCGCCACATCAATGTTGTGAAATGGTATTCAAACATGCATGCACGCATCACCTCCATACATATGCATGTAGTGGTTGCCTTCGAACTGTACACTCCCTCGCGTGGTTATTGGCGACAAGCCTATATATTCGTGGGCCCATGTGGACACCCATGATCACCGTGACCGACAACAAGATAGGTTACCATGGCGGATTCTTCATTTGGTTCGTGTTATCATAGTATAGGTCATGGTGAGATCCAAACCTAATTAAGTTTGAGCGCATATACTATGCACGCATGCATGCATGAATCCCCGTCGTTGGCTTGAAGTGTGGTGTAATGTAACATACATATGCATCATCAGCCTAACCCTCACTCAGTGTGGTTTGGGCCACACGCAAGCAGTGGTTGTCTTCGGGGACTAGCTACTTGCGTGATTGTTGGCGAGCTAGCCCATATCCGGGGTCGCATGGACAGCCCTCACTTTGACCAACAACAAGAGAGGTTGTATGACCAAGGTGGATTATTCTTGGTCCGTTTTACGATCCATCTTGGTGAGATATGCCTCTCTGGCTCGCCGACTGAAAGTGTGTGTGGGGGGTGGGGGGCTGCTACTTCACACTTTGCTAGGTGAACATCGGTTGGGGGGGCA
>NC_041388.1:115632559-115694786 GCF_002162155.2 Triticum dicoccoides
CTAGCTACTTCGCACTTTGGTAGGTGAACCTCGGTGGGGGCGCATGCATTCATAGCTCAGGATTCCCTTCGTGCCGACACGAGGGAGGGGGGATGCTAGCTACTTCACACTTTGCTAGGTGAACCTTGATTGGGGGGCATGCATTCATAGCTTAGGATTCCCTTTGTGCCGACATGAGGGAGGGGGGCTGCTAGCTACTTTGCACTTTGCCAGGTGAACCTCGGTTGGGTGGGAGGGGGCATTGATACGTCTCCAACATATCTATAATTTTTGATTGCTCCATGCTATATTATCTACTGTTTTGGGCAATATTGGGCTTTACTTTCCACTTTTATATTATTTTTGGGACTAACCTATTAACCGGAGGCCCAGCCCAGATTTGTTGTTTTATACCTATTTCAGTGTTTCGAAGAAAAGGAATATCAAACAGAGTCGAAACAGAACGAAATCAACTGGAGAAGTTATTTTTGGAACGAAAGCCACCGGATAGACTTGGACTCCATGTCAGGAGATACAGGAGGTGCTCACGAGGGTGGGGGGCACCGCCCCCCCTAGGGTGCGCCCCCTGCCTCATGGGGCCCCCGTAGCTCCTCCGACGTACTTCCTGCACCCATATATATCGTCGTACCATAAAACTTCCAGAGAGGACAATAGATCGGGAGTTCCGCCGCCAGAAGCCTCTGTAGCCACCGGAAGCCAATCTATACCTGTTCCGGCACCCTGCCGGAGGGGGAATCCTTCTCCGATGGCCATCTTCATCATCCCGGTGCTCTCCATGACGATGAGGGAGTAGTTCTCCCTCGAGGCTCAGGGTATGTACCAGTAGCTATGTGTTTGATCCCTCTCTCTCTCTCGTGTTCTTGATTTGGCACGATCTTGATGTATCGCGAGCTTTGCTATTATAGTTGGATCTTATGTTTCTCCTCCCCCTCTTCTCTCTTGTAATGAATCGAGTTTCCCCTTTGAAGTAATCTTATCGGATTGAGTCTTTAAAGATTTGAGAACACTTGATGTATGTCTTGCCGTGGATATCTATGGTGACAATGGGATATCACGTGATTCACTTGATGTATGTTTTGGTGATCAACTTGCGGGTTCCGCCCATGAACCTATGCATAGGGGTTGGCACACGTTTTCGTCGTGATTCTCCGATAGAAACTTTGGGGCACTCTTTGAGGTCCTTTGTGTTGGTTGAATAGATGAATCTGAGATTGTGTGATGCATATCGTATAATCATGCCCACAGATACTTGAGGTGACATTGGAGTATCTAGGTGACATTAGGGTTTTGGTTGATTTGTGTCTTAAGGTGTTATTCTAGTATGAACTCTAGGGTTGTTTGTGACACTTATAGGAATAGCCCACCGGACTGATTGGAAAGAATAACTTTGAGGTGGTTTCGTACCCTACCATAATCTCTTCGTTCGTTCTCCGCTATTAGTGACTTTGGAGTGACTCTTTGTTGCATGTTGAGGGATAGTTATGTGATCCAATTATGTTAGTATTGTTGAGGGAACTTGCACTAGCGAAAGTATGAACCCTAGGCCTTGTTTCAACGCATTGCAATACCGTTTACGCTCACTTTTATCATTAGTTACCATGCTGTTTTTATATTTTCAGATTACAAAAACTATTATCTACTATCCATATTGCACTTGTATCACCATGTCTTCGCCGAACTAGTGCACCTATACAATTTACCATTGTATTGGGTGTGTTGGGGACACAAGAGACTCTTTGTTATTTGGTTGCAGGGTTGCTTGAGAGAGACCATCTTCATCCTATGCTTCCTAAGGATTGATAAACCTTAGGTCATCCGCTTGAGGGAAATTTGCTACTGTCCTACAAACCTCTGCACTTGGAGGCCCAACAACGTCTACAAGAAGAAGGTTGTGTAGTAGACATCAAGCTCTTTTCTGGCGCCGTTGCCAGGGAGGTTAGCGCTTGAAGGTATATCTTTAGATCTTGCAATCGAGTCTTTTAGTTTCTTGTTTTATCATTAGTTTAGTTTATAAAATAAAACTATAAAAAATGGAATTGATTTTGTCTCATACGCTTCACCTTTTTAATATCTTTCGTAAGTATGATGGAAAGGAAAATTGTGCTCAAGTGCTAGAAGAAGAAATCTATAAAATGTTTGGCACTAAATCTTTGAATGATGAGCATGATTGCAATGTTGTTAGTACGAATTCTTTGAATATCCATGATACTAATGATGATTTCACTAGTTATGATGAAAATGTCTCCTATAAACATGTCAATTTTTGTGGAGTACATTGGGTTTGTAAGTACACACCAAATAGGGAAGATAGATATTGCAAGAGGCATAAGTACTTAGAAACTAAATTGTTGCAAGAAAGGCTAGATGAATGTGCTGAAAATTTAAATTATATTGGCCATACTTGTGAGCTTTGCAATGAACATGATCATTTCAATACCCAATGCAAATTGTTTCATGATCGTATCGTGTCCAAAAATTGTGATGACTTGATTTCCCTTGCACATCATAATGAACTTAGTTTGCTTATGGGTTATGAAGAAATGAAACGTATAACTAATTATCTTCCGGAATTTTCCCGTTATGAACTTCTTGGATTTGATCTAGAGGAAATTTATATGTATTGTGCGGTGAATTGTATTGAAAATGCTTATATTGCCAATTACATAAAGAAAAGAAAACAAATAGAAGATGAAGAGAATGCTAACGAAAGGGAAGAGACTTCCCAATATTCTCCTATTATTTCTTATGATGAATCAGGTAACGAGGAGGAGCCTTCTATTAAACCAATCTCATTAATAAGGAGCTCCAAAAAGAGGATTGAACCCACACATGAGGTGAAGAAGAAGAAAAGAAAAAGGAAGAGAGGTAAAAAGGTATCTCTCCCAAATAAAGTTTCTCCTATTATTGTTGTGCCTCATGAAAATGAAGATGATACACTTGATGATGATATTATTATGCCTATTGCTTGTTGTGATGATTATGATTGGGAAGATAATGATACTTCTTATTATCTTGAAAATCTTTTTGGCACTTGCTTGGAAGAATATGATAATTGCTATACTATTGGTGCTATCCATACTATTAATGATGAGAGTGATTATGCTTATAATATGAAAAGGCCCAAGCTTGGGGATGCTATGTTTGATGAAGATATTGTTTTTGAGAATATATTTGCTGCAATTAATGTTTGTCCCAAGCTTGGGGATGCTACGTTTAATGAAGATGATATTTTTAGTATCCCAAGTTTTGATATGCAAATTTATAATGATGATAGCATGCCTCCTACTTATGATAATTATTGTGATGATACATATGCTATAAAAAGTAGTGATTATATTTATAAAACTTGTCATGATTATGATTACCCCTTTTTGAACATTACTCTTTGAATGTGGAAACAATTTATAGTATTCGAGTCTCTTATGATACTCCCACTATTAAGAATGAGAAGAATTTTGCTTATGTGGAGAGTAATAAATTTTCTATGCTTGTAGATCATGAAAAGAATGCTTTAGGTTCTGGTTATATTGTTGAATTCATTCATGATGCTACTGAAAATTATTATGAGGGAGGAACATATGCTTGTAGGAATTGCAATAATATCAAGTTTCCTCTCTATGTGCTTAAAATTTTGAAGTTGTGCTTGCTTTACCTTGCTATGCAAGTTGATTCTTGTTCCCACAAGTTGTTTGCTCACAAAATCCCTATGCATAGGAAGTATGTTAGACTTAAATTTGCTAGTCATATTCTTCATGATGCTCTCTTTATGTTACAATTCTTATCCTTTATGTGAGCATCATTGAAATCATCATGCCTAGCTAGGGGCGTTAAACGATAGCGCTTGTTGGGAGGCAACCCAATTTTATTTTAGTTCCTTGATTTTTGTTCCTGTTTAGTAATAAATAATTCATCTAGCCTCTGTTTAGATGTGGTTTTATGCTTTTAATTAGCGTTTGTGCCAAGTAGAACCTTTGGGAAGACTTGGGTGAAGTCTTTATGATCATGCTGTAAAAAACAGAAACTTTACCGCTCACGAGAATTGCTGCCATTTTTATTTGGAGAGTGATATTTAGTTAATTCTTTTTTCAGATGATTAATAGATAAATTCCTCAGGTCCATCAATTTATTTAAGAATTTTATGAGTTCCATAAGTATACGTTTGATCCAGATTACTACAGACTGTTCTGTTTTTGACAGATTCTGTGTTTCGTGTGTTGTTTACTTATTTTGATGAATCTATGGCTAGTAAAATAGTTTATAAACCATAGATAAGTTGTAATACAGTAGGTTTAACACCAATATAAATAAATAATGAGTTCATTACAGTACCTTGAAGTGGTGATTTATTTTCTTATACTAACAGAGCTTACGAGTTTTCTGTTAAGTTTTGTGTTGTGAAGTTTTCAAGTTTTGGGTAAGGATTCGATGGACTATGGAATAAGGTGTGGAAAGAGCCTAAGCTTGGGGATTCCCAAGGAACCCCAATATAATATTCAAGGATAGCCAAGAGCCTAAGCTTGGGGATGCCCCGGAAGGCATCCCCTCTTTCGTCTTCGTTCATCGGTTACTTTACTTGGAGCTATATTTTTATTCACCACATGATATGTGTTCTGCTTGGAGCGTCAATTTATTTTGTTAATATTTGCTTACTGTTATTTAGAACAATGTTTTGAATCTTTTATTTCAATAAAAGTGGCATTAATAGTCTTTACTATGCCTATGTTACAAGTCTTCATATTGCTGTTTGAAAACAGAAAGTTTACCGTTGTTGCAATAATTCCCTAGAAAAGTCAGAATGTGATAAAATGTTAAAACCTTTTGCATATTAAGCTCTGATAAATTTACTACAGTGGGAATTTTCTTTCATAATTTTTGGAGCTAGGGAAGTATGGATGTTGCTGCATTCTTTACAGACTATCCTGTTTAGGCAGATTGCTGTTATGTTTGCATTGTTTGCATATGTTTGCTTCTTTAATGATTCTATTTGAGGATAGGACTATTAAATATGCAGAGGCATTTAGTATGCAATGTTGAATAATAATTTTAGTGATTTGCTACAGTAGAGTATGATAAGGTTTTGTCAATGGTTTATACTAACTTATCTCACGAGTCCTTGTTGAGTTTTGTGTGGATGAAGCTTTTGAGATTTAGGGAGACCGTGATATGAGAGGAATTAAGGATACACAAAAGCTCAAGCTTGGGGATGCCCAAGGCACCCCAAGATAATATTTCAAGAAGTCTCAAGCGTCTAATCTTGGTGATGCCCCGGTTGGCATCCCACCTTTCTTCTTCAACAACTATCGGTTAGTACCGGTTGATCCTAAGTTTTTGCTTCTTCACATGATGTTTGCCATTCTTAGAATGTCATTTTATTTAGTTTTTCTTGATGTTTGAATAAAATACCAAGATCTTAAATTATTAAATGTTAGAGAGTCTTCACATAGTTGCATAATTATTTGACTACTCATTGATCCTCACTTATATCTTTCGGAGCAGTTTGTCGTTTGCTTTAGTGCTTCACTTATATCTTTTAGAGCATGGTGGTAGTTTTATTTTGAAGAAATAGATGAACTCTCATGCTTCACTTAGATTATTTTGAGAGTCTTAAATAGCATTGTAATTTGCTTAAAATCCTAATATGCTAGGTATTCAAGAATAATAAAATTCTCTTATGAGTGTGTTGAATACTAAGAGAAGTTTGATACTTGATGATTGTTTTGAGATATGAGGATGGTAATATTATAGTCATGCTAGTTGAGTAGTTGTGAATTTGAGAAATACTTGTGTTGAAGTTTGTGATTCCCGTAGCATGCACGTATGGTGAACCGTTATGTGATGAAGTCGGAGCATGATTTATTTATTGATTGTCCTCCTTATGAGTGGTGGTCGGGGACGAGCGATGGTCTTTTCCTACCAATCTATCCCCTTAGGAGCATGCGCATAGTACTTTGTTTCGATAACAAATAGATTTTTGCAATAAGTATGTGAGTTCTTTATGACTAATGTTGAGTCCATGGATTATACGCACTCTCACCCTTCCACCTTTGCTAGACTCTCTAATACCGCGCACCTTTTGCCGGTATCATACACGCACCATATACCTTCCTCAAAACAGCCACCATACCTACCTATCATGGCATTTCCATAGACATTCCGAGATATATTGCCATGCAACTTTCCACCATTCCGTTATTATGACACGCTTCATCATTGTCATATTGCTTTGCATGATCATGTAGTTGACATTGTATTTGTGGCAAAGCCACCGTTCATAATTCTTTCATACATGTCACTCATGCATCATTGCACATCCTGGTACACTGCCGGAGGCATTCATATAGAGTCATATCTTGTTCTAAGTATCGAGTTGTAATTCTTGAGTTGTAAGTAAATAAAAGTGTGATGATCATCATTATTAGAGCATTGTCCCGGTGAGGAAAGGATGATGGAGACTACCCACAAGTCGGGATGAGACTCCGGACGAAAAAAAAGAGAAAGGCCCAAATAAAAAAATAAAAAAATGAGAGAAAAAGAGAGAAGGGGCAATGCTACTATCCTTTTACCACACTTGTGCTTCAAAGTAGCACCATGATCTTCATGATAGAGAGTCTCCTATGTTGTCACTTTCATATACTAGTGGGAATCTTTCATTATAGAACTTGGCTTGTATATTCCAATGATGGGCTTCCTCAAAATGCCCTAGGTCTTCATGAGCAAGCAAGTTGGATGCACACCCACTAGTTTCTTTTGTTGAGCTTTCATACATTTATAGCTCTAGTGCATCCGTTGCATGGCAATCCCTACTCACTCACATTGATATCTATTGATGGGAATCTCCATAGCCCGTTGATACGCCTAGTTGATGTGAGACTGTCTTCTCCCTTTTTGTCTTCTCCACAACCACCATTCTATTCCACCTATAGTTCTATATCCATGGCTCACGCTCATATATTGCGTGAAGATTGAAAAAGTTTGAGAACATCAAAAGTATGAAACAATTGCTGGCTTGTCATCGGGGTTGTGCATGATTTAAATATTTTGTGTGGTGAAGATGGAGCATAGCCAGACTATATGATTTTGTAGGGATAGCTCTCTTTGGCCATGTTATTTTGAGAACACATGATTGTTTTGTTAGTATGCTTGAAGTATTATTATTTTTATGTCAATATGAACTTTTGTCTTGAATCTTTCGAATCTGAATATTCATATCACAAGTAAGAAGAATTACATTGAAATTATGCCAACTAGCATTCCACATCCAAAATTATCTTTTTTATCATTTACCTACTCGAGGACAAGCATGAATTAAGCTTGGGGATGCTTGATACGTCTCCAACGTATCTATAATTTTTGATTGCTCCATGCTATATTATCTACTGTTTTGGGAAATATTGGGCTTTATTTTCCACTTTTATATTATTTTTGGGACTAACCTATTAACTGGAGGCCCAGCCCAGATTTGTTGTTTTATGCCTATTTCAGTGTTTCGAAGAAAAGGAATATCAAAAGGAGTCGAAACGGAACGAAATCAACTGGAGAAGTTATTTTTGGAACGAAAGCCACTGGATAGACTTGGACTCCACGTCAGGAGATACGGGAGGTGCTCACGAGAGTGGGGGGCGCCCCCCCCCACCCTAGGGTGCGCCCCCTGCCTCGTGGGGCCCCCGTAGCTCCTCCGACGTACTTCCTGCACCCATATATATCGTCGTACCCTAAAACTTCCAGAGAGGACAATAGATCGGGAGTTATGCCGCCAGAAGCCTCTGTAGCCATCGAAAGCCAATCTAGACCCGTTCCGGCACCCTTCCGAAGGGGGAATCCTTCTCCGGTGGCCATCTTCATCATCCCAGTGCTCTCCATGACGAGGAGGGAGTAGTTCTCCCTCGAGGCTGAGGGTATGTACCAGTAGCTATGTGTTTGATCTCTCTCTCTCTCGTGTTCTTGATTTGGCACAATCTTGATGTATCGCGAGCTTTGCTATTATAGTTGGATCTTATGTTTCTCCTCCCCCTCTTCTCTCTTGTAATGAATCGAGTTTCCCCTTTGAAGTAATCTTATCGGATTGAGTCTTTAAAGATTTGAGAACACTTGATGTATGTCTTGCCGTGGATATCTGTGGTGACAATGGGATATCACGTGATTCACTTGATGTATGTTTTGGTGATCAACTTGCGGGTTCCGCCCATGAACCTATGCATAGGGGTTGGCACACGTTTTCGTCGTGATTCTCCGATAGAAACTTTGGGGCACTCTTTGAGGTCCTTTGTGTTGGTTGAATAGATGAATCTGAGATTGTGTGATGCATATCGTATAATCATGCCCACGGATACTTGAGGTGACATTGGAGTATCTAGGTGACATTAGGGTTTTGGTTGATTTGTGTCTTAAGGTGTTATTCTAGTACGAACTCTAGGGCTGTTTGTGACACTTATAGGAATAGCCCACCGGATTGATTGGAAATAATAACTTTGAGGTGGTTTCGTACCCTACCATAATCTCTTCGTTCGTTCTCCGCTATTAGTGACTTTGGAGTGACTCTTTGTTGCATGTTGAGGGATAATTATGTGATCCAATTATGTTAGTATTGTTGAGGGAACTTGCACTAGCGAAAGTATGAACCCTAGGCCTTGTTTCAACGCATTGCAATACCGTTTACACTCACTTTTATCATTAGTTACCTTGCTGTTTTTATATTTTCAGATTACAAAAACTATTATCTACTATCCATATTGCACTTGTATCACCATCTCTTCGTCGAACTAGTGCACCTATACAATTTACCATTGTATTGGGTGTGTTGGGGACAAAAGAGACTCTTTGTTATTTGGTTGCAGGGTTGCTTGAGAGAGACCATCTTCATCCTACGGATTGATAAACCTTAGGTCATCCACTTGAGGGAAATTTGCTACTGTCCTACAAACCTCTGCACTTGGAGGCCCAACAACGTCTACAAGAAGAAGGTTGTGTAGTAGACATCAGGCAAGCATTCATAGCTTAGGATGCCATTCGTTCCAACATGAGGGGGGTGGGGGCAAGCAATAATGTGCGCTTTGTGAGATAGTTGCCACATCGAAGTTGCATTTGCTATTTGAAAATCAAACCACCATTTTCATACATAAAGTTGGTCCACATGCAAGTGTGTTCGTGTTCTCACCCTCTCCCGCGTCATTTCTCGCCAAATTTATGAACATTAGACAAGTCGGATGACGCAATAGACACGGTTCACTCAAACTAACCGTGTGCATTGGGCTCCACGAGGCTTCCCCTCTCAAAAATATCTACCCACCTGCAGCTTTTTTCTGTTTGGTAACACACGGTTATTGTGTTTCGACCGTTTGTGCTGTTTCTTGTTCCCAATCCTGCCTGCATCCCTCGAAAATATCTGCCCGACTCAAGGGTTTTTCTGTTTCATAACACACGGTTGTTATCCCCGGACCGTGTGCGATGCACCATCATTTAATTTTTCAATAGCCCTGGCATTTTACTCACGCATAGTTAAATTTTCAGTACCCGCATCATTTCCTAAAACACCCCCGCCCCCCTCCACACACACACACACACACCAAAACCTCCTCGGGCGTGTGCGCACACACACACCCTCCCTCGCTCGAAACCTTAGCAAGGTCCCCGCCGTCGCCACCGCAAGGCCTCCCTTGTCAACATCTGCCGGTTTACCCATGCAGCTTACCCACCGATCTCCATACCCTGGCCGCCCTGAGTTTCTTAGATGGCGCCTGCCAAATGCCCCCCTTCCCACAGATCCCCGTCCCCATCCCCCACTCCAGAGCGTTGCAGCCTAATCCCAGCTACGCTTCCCGTGTAGCTCGAGGAGCGACCGGCCCAAAAGAGGTGTATTGCGGTCTCTTCGCCCGACGTCTCCGAGGAAGCTGACGACCATTACTGGCGGCAGGCACTCAAGCAGCGGGCTAGAGTATGCGGGCATGTCTCTGCCGCCGACTATGACACCGAGGTCATCGACAGCGACGTCCTGAGGCGGGCTATGTCACAGGTTAAGTGGCCCACCCCCAACCCCTCGGGTTCAACCAACGCCGATCTCATCCATGGCCCCACCGCTGATCTCCTCTGGCTTGTTGTCAACAATTTGCCATCCTACATCGCCATCGAGCCCCTTTTGGTATTTATGAAGGACATGTTTTGCAACGCTGGCTTGGGATCCACAACTTCCAAGTCAGACCTCATCGACGGCGACCACGAGGAGGGCACCCTCTCCGTCTCTTCCAAGGGGAAAGATCCCATCTGCTCTTCCAAGGGGAAAGCGCCCATCTACGACATCAGGGAGGGCACCCTATAGCCATGCTCTTCCAAGGGGAAGGAGCCCATCTGCGACAACATGGAGCGCATCCAGGGTCTGTGCTCTTCCCACGGGAACGAGCCAATCTGTGACAAGTGAGGAAACCCATTATTTGTTTTGCCGTGCATCTTCATAGGGGGAAACCCATGATTTGTTTTGTTGAGTCCCTTTTGTAGTGTAGTGAGAATATGTCCAGTTTTAATTGCTATATCTGGTTGTTTGCAGTATGCCTTGTTTATTTTAGTTGTTCACAATGTGATGCTCTATATGTGCAATTATTTACCGTGGAGTACATTTCATCAATCCAGTTTTAAACATACCGATAGGAATGCATATATTTGCTTGTTGTTAAGCCTGTTATAGCTAGCATATACCTCTTTTAAAGTTTTTTGATTGTTTGGTTGTTTGTATTTAGCATATGTCCAGTTTCAAATGCTATCTTTGGTTGTTCGTAGTATGCCTTGTTTATTCTAGTTATTCACAATGTGATGTTCTATATGTGCAAGTATTAACTATGCAGTTCAATTTCATCACTACCAGTTTCAACAATACCACTATGAATGACTACATTTGGTTGCTGCATCTTGTAGTTAACACGCCTTTCCATCTTTATTTAACAATAACCAGTGTACTTAGACCGACACAATACCAGTTTGAATGACTATGTTTGCTTGTTGTTAAATGTTAGGCATGTTGCAGTTAACACACCTTTCCACTTGTTTTGCTTTACTAGCATGCTTAAACCTACACACCGAAGCTATCTTTTGGAGATTATTTTGTCTGCCATGGATACTTTTGGTTGATGTTTAGCCCGTTGTGCTTAACATGCTTCTCGATGTACCTACACAGGACAATTTTGGGAACGACTGTTGTTTTCCATCGAGGTTAGTTTCATCCCATGGAATATATATATGTTCACTATTCAGGATATCGGTAGCTGGTACCATATAGGCGGGGGGCTGATAAGGGACTAATCGGTGAATCGGACTTTTAACTAAATATATTTGTAAACCATTTATCGTTAGGTTAACTAGGGCCATATGTAATATATCTAAGGCTACATAGCAACATGCACTGTACTTAATATCTAAATATGCAATCCTAGGCTACATAGCAACAAGGAAGAGTGTTACATTAATGTTCTGATGATGTCTAGATATACGTAGAAGAGCAGCAGCAGCAACATCAACAACACATCCCTATTTGGATACTCAACTTAGCTAGAGGTTAGAGTTAGTTTCTAGCTCATGACTAATCCTGAACTAACTCCATCCAAGGAGTTGTTTGGATGGCACGGTTAGATTGACAATAAATGCACTAGGAGAACTAGCTCCAATTAACACCTCTTGGGTTGGATAGTTTTTTGCGTGGGTTATAGATACAACTAGCTCAAACTAGCCCTCATGATTAGATATACTTTAGGGCTATTTGAGCCCGAACTAGCTCAAACTAACTGTAACCATGTATGCAGCAGCAGTTAATCAGCCGATAATTTGTAAGAATACACTAAACTCCTTCCGGCCCATCATATAATATGTTAATTCATCTAATATGTGAGTATATTGGATGTTATAAGATACTATAAAAGAGTGTTGTAATACATCATTGTGCAATTGCTATTTAGCTTCTAATATTAACTTGGTGCTTTTAGATACATATGTCATTGGTAAAGATCCGCCTTCAAACCTTTCTGCGTATGGGGCAATGACATATCGGTGAACCAGCATCAAGTGAGGAAGCTAATAAAGATTGTTAGTAAAATGGGTCCAAAGATGGCAATTAAACTATTTGTTTACACTTTATCCAAGACAACAGGAAACTGCGGGACGGTAAGTAAGAACTCAGAAGCCTTCTTTTTACTGCCCATAATGAGTTGTGTTAGATGACAATGTCTGAATCTTTTTCATTTGCAGTGGTTGACAAAGCAGTTTACTCAAGATTACCTCTCAAACTACATGATTGGTGGGCATGCAAAGGTTAAAGTATTTCTACCAGAACACGATGGTTATCTAGATGTTTTCATGAAGACTGTGAAGGATGGGCGGTCGGCCATCACAATGGGGTTGGACTGGAGTCGTGCATGCCTTCTCCATGGAGGAGGGTACAATATGGGCATTCCGCTTCACCTTGTTCAGCAACCAGAATGTATTTCGCCTCTTTCTTTACCATCTTTAATAGTACAAGTATACAATTGTGGTTCATCATTCTTTATTTGGTTCTTATGTAATTCTTGAACATATGTACCTATGAATCGAATAATGCATTGGTTGTTTGAAACTGATGGATATGAATAAAGTTGTAGCATAGATTCAAATTCAAATTCAAATCCGGTACAATTTGAAATAGCAGCAATTAAATTACGGTGAAAGTATGCTCTCCAGGTCGTTACTGCACACATGGTTGGTAAAACACAAACGTTTGTGATATACTCCAAAATCTGAGACGGTTCACAGAGAGGAAACGTGTGCAAGCATGCACACAATTGCCGTTTGCAAAGCATGTGCGAGGTCAGACAATATCACAAACGGTGCAGGCAAACTAAATGTTTGTGTTAGTTGCCTTATCGTACACAATTTGTAACCATGAACTATTTCTGATGAAGTATGCATCGTAAACATTGCATCATAGAGTAGCGTGTGCGATAGTTGTCATGTACGACGATGTTACGATGGTCTGACGTTTCATAAACCTGTACGACACTCGTACGACGATTAGCTAATCTTATTAATTGGTTATCGCATACGGTTTGGGAAAAGCGAATGTGTGTGATTGTATGCTTATCATACACATTCTAAAATAGTGAACCGTTTGTGATGGGCCGCGCATCGTAAGTGTAGCACCATAGAATACTGACTGTGATGGCAATGCGAGCACAAACGAGTAGGAGCACTCTAGGGTACCTGTCCATGATGGTTTCTGGGTCGTGTGGGAAGGACCCCCCCTATCGCGCCATCACTCACTAGGTGACAGTTCCAAATATTGTCGCGGAAAGGGGTTAAAACCATTTGTATAGCACCGACGCGCACCAGTGAACCCCTTTAATATGTTGGTTTGCGAGCATTTGTTATTTGTGTGCAGGTGTCATTTACGTATTGTTGCTTGGTTCTCCTACTGGTTCGATAACCTTGGTCTCATCACTGAGGGAAATACCTAACGTCATTGTGCTGCATCATCCCTTCCTCTTTGGGTAAATATCGACGTAGCTTCAAGCCGCATCAACGTGTTGGAGCACGCGTTCGTCCTCCTCTTCGTACGCTGCGTGCATAAACGTGGCTCCACCAGCTACTCGCGTGCTTCGTAGCGCGGCGGTTTCGCGAGGAGGGACTACAGATGACATGAGCGGGCGAGCCTTCGTCTTCATGCACAGGGATGGCGGGGACACGACGGTGATGGGCGAGAAATGGTTCGCTGGAGCAGGCAGGTGCCGGCACGTGCAAAGGCGGCGGTGACAAATTGATGAGTGCGCGTATGGGAGCTTAGTTTAGTTTTATATAGGGTTGGTCAAACTTAAAAGAACACCGTACTAGTACACGTAAACATTAGTCTGAGGCAATGCTTATATTAGTTACCACAGCAACCATACAAAATCCTGTGCAAGCGCGTGCACCGCGGCCGCGCGGTCGATCAAACGGTGTGTCATCGTGTCGTGCGCGAAGGACATCCACCGAACCTTTTTGTGTGTGTGAAAACAATCCCCGAATATTACTCAACTTTTTTTTCTGGAAAAGTTCTTCACGCTATAATATTTCCATATATTTGAATTTATCTTCAATTCGTGTTTATTTGGATTTTGACGTTTTAGGTGCACCCTAGTTTTTTTAATAGTGATTTTGTGTGTGTGACTGAGAGAGAACATGTGTATGTGTCCATATGTGTGTTCTGTCAGAAGGGCAATGTGGAGACTGTGTGCGTGTGATAGATACATAGAGAGGTGTGAATGTGCGAATGATCATGCATGAGTGATACATAGAGAGATGCTGATACGTTGTGTATACATGAGAGAACGGTCTTCTATTTATACTTGTGTGTGTCTGTGAGAGAGAGAGAGGAGCATCTGTAACACAACAACCATCTCTCTCGATTCGTCCATCCCTCGCACGATCGCATGTAACACATGCATCAACGCACACATTTTGACACCCTCACCCTCACTCGGCCCCTGCCCACCTCAAGGCCCGCACATCCCTCTCTATCTCGCAGACACAATCTCTTCATGAAAACCCTATTTAGCATGTAGCTTTCCGTCACATACACACACATTCTCTCCATAGGTTTGATTTCTCTCAATGCCTGACACACACACACACACACACACACACACACTGCACACACACTCCTCCTCCCCCGAGGACACAATTTATCCCCATCCAAGGTTATATGGGGACCACTATCGCTTGTGCTTCTCTGCACCCCGGCATGCACACCACCTCAATCTTCAAAGAGGGCGTCGAGGAGATCGAAGACGACGACCACACTGCACTAGAGAATGTGGGGCCATTTGGAAGAAGGATGATGTGATGACGGCTGACTGACTCCTCCCCCGCCCTTCCTCTCCCACACAAAATTACCAATCCCTCTCTCTCCCGCACAAAATTATCAATCCCTCAATACACGAGATCCTTCCCCTCTCGTCCATGTTTTTTCAGCTCTCTCATCAAACCTATTATCTCTTCTCCTTCCACGTCTACAAAATCCGGATGCACACACATCTCACGTATATTACATGTCTCCATATTTCTCGCAGACCTAACTTCTTCCTCTCTCTTTCTCTATCTCTCTAATACGTCTCCAACGTGTCTGTAATTTTTGATAGTTCCATGCTATTATATTATCCATCTAGGATGTTTTATATGCATTTTTATGCTATTTTATATGATTTTTGGGACTAACCTATTAACGTAGAGTCTAGTGCCAGTTTCTGTTTTTCCTTGTTTTTGAGTATTGCAGAAAAGGAATATCAAACGGAGTCCAGTTGACCTAAAATTTACGGTGATTGTTTTTGGACCAGAAGAAGCCCACTGAGTACTAGAGATGGACTAGAAGAGTCCCAAGGCCACCACGAGGATGGAGGGCGTGCCCTACCCCCTTGGCACACCCCCTACCTCGTGGCCGCCTCGTGGACCCCCTGACTTCTTCCCGACGCCAATGCCTCCTATATATCCCCAAACTTCCAGAAAGAAACCTAGATCGGGAGTTCTGCCGCCACAAGCCTCCGTAGCCACTAAAAACCAATCTAGACCCGTTCTGGCACCCTGCCGGAGGGGGAATCCGTCTTCGGTGGCCATCTTCATCATCCCGGCGCTCTCCAAGACGAGGAGGGAGTAGTTCACCCTCGGGGCTGAGGGTATGTACCAGTAGATATGTGTTTGATCTCTCTCTCTCTCTCTCGTGTTCTTGATTCGACACGATCTTGATGTATCGCGAGCTTTGCTATTGTAGTTGGATCTTATGATGTTTCTCCCCCTCTACTCTCTTGTAATGGATTGAGTTTTCCCATTGAAGTTATCTTATCGGATTGAGTCTTTAAGGATTTCAGAACACTTGATGTATGTCTTGCATGTGCTTATCGGTGGTGATAATGGGATATTCACGTGATCTACTTGATGTATGTTTTGGTGATCAACTTGCGAGTTCCGTGACCCTGTGAACTTATGCATAGGGGTTGGCACACGTTTTCGTCTTGACTCTCCGGTAGAAACTTTGGGGAAATATTTGAAGTTCTTTGTGTTGGTTGAATAGATGAATTTGAGATTGTGTGACGCATATCGTATAATCATACCCACAGATACTTGAGGTGACATTGGAGTATCTAGGTGACATTAGGGTTTTGGTTGATTTCACTACAAAAAAAATACACTTCCATGATGATACGTGTTTGTCACAGTAGGTCGCGTTTTTTGTCATGCATGTACATCCATGACAAATTTATAACAGAATCAAGATAGTCATACCTGTGCTGTCGTAGAAGTGTTCCATGACATTACCAAAATTATCATCACGGAAGTGTCCACTTCCATGATGATAAATCGCGCGTCACAGAAGTGCTTTCGTTAAGGGTGACCGACACATGGCATCCACCGTAATGGAACGCCGTTAAGCTATCGGGTCAGGTTTTGGATCCGATAACCCGTTAACAGCCCCGACCAATGGGGATTTTCCACGTGTAAAATTATCATTGGCTAGAGGAAACATGTGTCGGCTCATCGTTGGGACAGATGTCATCCACTCACTGGACAGAACGTGCCTATGATACGTCGACACATGGCACAGCCCAACAGTGGCCCATTCCTGTGAAAAGGCCGGCCCGTTTGACTTGGTCAAAAGCTGGCGGGCCAGCCCATGGAAAGCCTGTTAACGGCTTGTTCGCATATATCCCATTTACAGCCCGCTAACATAAGGCCCGTTACACCCTATCCGAATTAGGCCCAGTAGCGTAATGTGGGCCATCCAATATGATTCCAGCCTGTTTTCACTTCTGGCCCATGTATAGCCCATGACGTCTTTCAGCCCATATGAGGCCCTTTGCAACTCTTGGCCCATTAGCAGCCCGTGCTGAAACTGGCCCGTAATGAATAGTGTATTACTTTACACCCATTAACGGTCCGTGATGAAACTGGCCCGTAATGAATAGTGTATCACTTTATACCCATTAATGGCCCGTTATTCCATTGGGCCGTTTCCAGCCCAAGTTAACCTTCGGCCTTCTGAGGGCCCATTTATTCATGGGCTCATTTGCAGCATTCGGTTACTTACGGCCCGTTACTGTCATTGTCTGCTTGTGGGCCAAATTCAGCCTGTCGTTACAGTCGGCCCGTTTGTGGACCGTTAGTCTATTGGGCCATTTTCATAGCATCACCAAATACGGCCTATTAACGGCCCGTTATAGTCAGCCCATAAAACGTACGATTTCCATTAAAGGCCCGTCTACGGCCCATTAAAGGCCCGTACAAGACCCATAAATGAGTCGGCGGCCCATGGATCCTACGAGACGTAGAAGGCCCATGGATCCTACGAGACGTAGAAGGCTCATGGATCCTACGAGACGTAGAAGGCCCATGGATCCTACGAGACGTACAAGTCCCATGGATCCTACGAGACGTAGAAGGCCAATGGATCCTACGAGACATAGAAAGCCCGTGGATCCTACGAGACGTAGAAGGCCCATGATCCGACGGCCCGTGAAGGGCCATGGTCGGGCGAGTTGTCCCCCGTTTGAACGATATAGCATATTCAAAGAATTATCCTACTCAATACTATCACCTCTAAAAATCATACACTATTCAACAAAGAGATCAAGGCATAGAAAGGTAGAATAATCCTACACTATACAATAAAGAAATTACAGCCGATTATACCCACTGGGCATTATGGTTCGGCACAGGTGATAATAAAGCATACACAAACAAAAAATTACATACACTGGGCAAATACAACTCATACATCATGGACGCGCATCAACTTAACTCCATTTGAACTATAATCTCTTCAGAAAATAGGATTGGCCGGATTCAGATAGAAAAAAATTTAGTCTACAAAATCTCCAATTCCTCCATGGTTACCTCAGTGTCTTGTTTCATTTTTTTGACTCCTGCATCTAATACCCGCATGTCCAGTCTCAACTTGTTGATTATACATTGACAATCATGTACACATTGTCTTGCCACCTCTAGTTGATGCTCGAGAACATCAGCACATTCCAATTCCAATCCATAATCATTCGGTAACGGCCATGCCACACTGCTCGCAGATCTTTGTGTTGATGTCACTTCATCCTGAAATGTTTCTGTAAGTATACATGACTAGGGCAAAAATATAGTTACAATAGTGAAGCGAACAAGACACTATTTTGTACTACATGGCAAAACAGGACTAACAATAATGTTACACATCACTTTAAAAAAATGTTACACATCATGAAGCATAAGCAGGTGATATTTTAAAAATTATAAAAAAGATAGTCTGTGCAGCCTGCATACAGAAATCCCTCTGAGCTCACCAGAGGAGCATGATGTTGGGGCCCAATCAAAAACACAGACAAGTTACAAATTTAGACAGAACGTTGCGTATAAGTAAGCAAGCAGTTGGCCATTCTGTGCCTCAATTAAAGTCTTAGGGAGCATAATGAACAGCAGAGGGTTTCATACAAACATACTACAACAGGCAAAACTATGCAATCATTAGCGTAGTATAAACTAGATTGTGGGCCTCATGCAATAATAGTTGGTTAATAGACTTCAAAGCTTCAGGCACACTTCGGCAGAGTAATTAAATGGTAAGGCCTTTAATTATGTCAACTAATAGTGATACAAGTACCAAACACTAGACATAATTATTTGGGCATCTCATTAACTAAGGACAAATAAAGCAATTGAAAAGAGAAAATTAACTATGCCTGAAACAAACAAGGAATTGAACTATTTTGTTGCATACAGTGACTTACCTTAGCAGGTTGAAGAGGCTCAGCGCAACTCCTACTTCTCTTGCAAGGCTCCTTCCTAACATCTTGTACTTGGAAATCCTCAATCTTATCTTCATTGCACCCCCTCTGCAAGGTGACACAAACTAGTTACTCATCTCCTTAGAAGATAAATATGCATACTTTCCAGTCTGTGAACACAAAAGGATGAGATTATAACAAAACAACACCACATAATGAAACATGCCACATCTCTTGCACTTGCACACAATGAAATGAGCATTTACTATGTCTGCACTATGTAAAAACTAGGCATACCTTCGAACTGGATCTCCAGGTACTCTTGGAGAGCCTACTGTAGTGTACAGCCAAACCTTTATGTCACCTATGAGTTAGACAAGGCCCTACTACAGCAACCCTTAGTTTTTAAATCATTGACAAGCTCTGTTAGAGTGTTAGGTCAAGAAAAACAAGTAATCAAAGCAAACAATCCTAGTATGGTTGGCTGATGCAAACAAGCAATTGAACAGATGTGTGAGAAAATCTTACATATCAAGAAAAGAAGCAAAGAAGGAGGCTTAAAGACCATCACTTGACTGACTAGATTTAAGGGGCATTTAAACATCATGTGCAACGTATGAACTAACATAAACATTGCATATTCCAGATTCTACAATGGAATGCACATGTATTAGGTTATGCCATGTATGATGATGCCTAAATGTACAGATAGCAGGCAGGAGTGATTCATCATCGCACACACAATTGAATTGCAGGTTAAGGGCCAGTTTGATTCTGCCTTTTCAGGGCATATTGTTAAAATAAGCCATAAAAGATGTAAAGAAGTCATTTTTGAGTTATGGGCCTGGGCTTAAATAATTTCGCTTTGGAGGGGGGTGTTTCGGGTAGAACCTCACTAAAAATTGAAGGGAAGGGGAATAGTGAAATGACTCTGTTGTCTGCCTATATTAAACTCGAAATGCTACTACTCACGCCCGTGTCACACCTAACCCTCAAGTAAAAACAAACACGCAAGCATTCATTGCCCTGCCCACTTGCATCTCCTCTCCCCTTTCCCTCTACCTCGATCCCCTGCCTGCAGCACTAGGGTTCCTCCAGTGAGCCGTCGCCACTGGTCCCATTTGGCCTGGTCCTCGACGATGCTATGTCCAGCTAGGCTACATGACCGGCAGGTAGGGGCAAATCTCCCTGGCTGCTCCTCCCTCTGGCGCCGCCCCTCATTCTCATGGTCTCCAGCAGCTGCTCCACTGTGGTTCGTCCAACGCACTACTATGGCGGGCGCAGCACAACTACGACTGATGCCACACTGCGGCAGAAGGCACCTTATTCCCCCTCCCCTCCTCCCAAGCCATGGCCTTGAGGTGTTGTTGAAGGATGAGCTCATCCAACAAGGTGAGGATCTCCTCTGATTTTTTGCCAAATTTTCATTCTGATCCACTATATGATGAATTGCTATGAGCTGCTTCTGCTGCTGCTATATGATGCATTGCTATGAGCTGCTCCTGCTGCTGCTATATGACGAATTGCTATGAGCTACTGCTGCTGTATGATGAGTTGCTATGAGCTGCTGCTGCTATATGATGAATTACTATGAGCCGCTGATGCTGCTATATGATGAGTTGCTACAAGCTGCTCCTGCTTCTACTATATGATGAATTGCTATGAGCTGCTCCTACTACTGCTATATGGTGAATTGCTATGAGCTGCTCCTGCTGCTGCTATATGATGAATTGCTATGAGCTGCTGCTGGTATATGATGAATTGCAGACTGCTGTTGTTGCATGATGAGTTGCTATGAGCTGCTGCTGCTATATGATGCTTTCAGGTGGTGCTGCTATACGATAATAACCAGCCACTTGGACAATCGAATTTTAGTAAATAATTGTTCTTCACTTAAATGTGGGTCATGCGTTCTTTGTTTAAATTAGGCAATGGGATCTCTATGGAAAACATTGACCAAAGTAGATTGTACCAAGTAGATGGTATCTTTGTATTTGCATTTTGAGCAAATAGTGATGGTCTGTTTTCCTATCATATTAATTACTGCACTGGGTTCAATTTGTGATGTTTGAAAGTCAAATTAATTTCCATATGGGCAGAAAAATGAAAAAAATATATAATGCAATCTAGACTTTCCACTGATCATACCAAAGATAAGCTGAAAACACAATGAAAAGAACTGGTTGGCTTATTACATGGAGCTTATATTCACAGGTGCTTATTTTCTTAGGATAATTCGTAATAAATGTCCCTAAGAAACTTGGCTAATAGAATTGGCATACAAATAACATGTCACGATGATTGCAATGGAGGAGTGACGTACCATAGCACACTGTATAGGCTCACTGCCGCCTCTCCTTTTTTTGCGATGTTCCATGAAATTGCCACATACATCTTGTACTTTTTCATTGTGTGACCCTATCTGCAAGTTGACACGGCTAATTTCAGACATCTCTACATGATACTACATTGCATATCCCTTGTGCATATTTAAACCACCAATTAACGATTGTGTGCGTACCATAAACTAGCCATGACTCTGTATGCTAGACTAGCAGGCACTCTAAGGGAGCCTAATGTAGTGCACTAGAACTCCTACATGCCACCTACGATTTTGTGTAATGTACTGCCCCTGTTCCTAAATATATGTCTTGGTAGAGATTCCAGTATGGACCACATACAGATGTATATAGATGCATTTTCGAGTGTAGATTCACTCATTTTGCTCCGTATGTAGCCTATAGTGAAATCTCTAGAAAGACTTATATTTAGGAACGGAGGTACGAGGTAGTATCATGTATGACATCTACATATCTAATTTAGCAGCATTAGTAGAAATCATTGTCTGCACAAAGGGATAACTGGTCGAAAATCCTAGCAAAGCACGCTGGCAGGCACAGAACAATACAAGAGAGAGAGACGCGCTTACAAGATCATAGCAATGCCTCAGTCCAGGATCTTGGTTGGCCAAGCTGTTAGATCCAGAAGAAACATCGTCCTTGTAGTTTTTGCCAGCTGCATAACAGGTAACATCGACCGATTAGTATATTTGAAGTACATCGGGCAGGTGATGCTGGACGGGTTTAAAGGTGACAAGTACCTAGGCCATGGCGGGTGCTTGGCATCTCTCCAGATGGTGGGAATCAGGTTAGAAACGTCGAGGGTGATGATGTTGCACTGGCTGTTGGGGTCCAGTAAGGAGATCTAGAACCGTCGAGTAGGGTGTTTATGGAGCGGCTCCGGTAGGGTGGACTACGATGTGGGCGAAGCAGATCTGTGGCCGTGGACGAGGGCGTAGGTGAAGCTGCTCCGATGGATGGGTTAAGGATGGTGTTGACGACGCGGATCTGCGGCCGTGGACGGGCCGTCAGAAGCTACTCCGGTGGTTGGGTTAAGGATGGTGTCGACGATGCGGATCTGCGGCCGTGGACGGGGCGTCAGAAGCTGCTCCAGTGGTTGGGTTAAGGGTGGTGTCGACGATGCGGATCTGCAGCCATGGACCGGGCATCAGAAGCTGCTCCGGTAGGTTAGATGAGGGTGCGAGGAAGCGGATCTGAGGCCGTGGACTTGTGAGTTGGCAAAGCGACCCCGGCAGGGTTGAGAATGGTATAGGCAAAGCTACTTCGGTAGGGTTGACGATGGTGTCGGCGAAGCGGCTCTGGTAGGGTTGAGGAAGGTGTCGGTGAAGAGGATCAGAGGCCGTCGACGGGGGCGTCGGTGGGGCGGCTCCTGGGGGTGTGGATGAAGCGTCTCCGGTGGGGAGTATGAATGAGCCGCTGCAGATGCGCGGCGGTTGACGAGAGTACCGGCGAAGCAGATCCGGCGTCGTGGACAAGACCGGCACTGAATGGGCTGTGGTACAGTGGTGGATGAGCAGTCTACTTGTTTTTAGGGGAGGTGGGAGGGGTAGATGCGGCCGCAGAAGCAGATCCGGCGAGGTGGACGCCGCTGGCAGTGAATGGGCTATGGTACGCTGGTGGATGAGCAGTCTAGGGTTTTGAGAGGGGAGGGGAGAAAGGGCGATGAAGTATGGACGGCATGATGTAAGATGCTCTGGTGCTGTGGAGTTAGTCGTTTTTGCAGGAGGGGGAGAGGAAATGGGGGTGCCGTGTAGTGGGGGAACTGGAAGTTACCAAAGCAGCCCCGACCTATCATGTAGATGAGGGCGGTATTGTAACTGTTGGTCTCCGTGCACCAAGGACAAAAGGGGGATTTCACATGCTAAAGACTAAGGTGGCGGAAATTTTAGAAGGAGGCGGGAGATTTTGCCGCCCGTGGGATCGTTCGTATCCAGTTTCAACTAATTTTGGACCGTGCTAGCGGGAAGGTCATGCTAGACTGTGTACACGGGGCACGCGTCAGCAGTTAATAACTGATGTGAAGTCCACCCTAGAAAAAAATACAATAACTCGGGATGATCCGCCGATAACTTGGACGTTCACACGGGCGCGGCCAACCGTATGGGTGTAGTGGCGTGTTCACAAAAAAGGGATAAAATGCTCAGCCTATGTATTTCTCGTGTAAATAGATAATTTAGTGCCATTCGTTATTTACTTTAAACATAATGCATTGACGTGTTAGTGTAGAGGCACACAAAAAGAAATGGATATTGTAGTCAGCTACTTAAAAGTGTTACCTCATATGATTACATAGCCTCCATTTCATAAATTGCGTACCCGTTGAATTCATATATGAATATTACATATATTACTTCAAAATAGACACTTAAATCATCCAAGACTAATGAATTTGAATGCAAGAGTAACAATGGTGCTTGTACATGATAGCTACATTGGTTGTTTGAAGAAACATCATTGTAACTTTGGCATGCACAACTGAAAAGGTTTATTTATATAGAAAAAATGTGATATGTGAGTGTCCAATCTTTATAGCGTTGAATCGATATTGTACCTTTGGCCACAATGCGAAGTAGATATTGACTTATGTTCAAGCGATGCACGTCCATGATCGCTAGATAGTGATACGTGAATGAATTGTGCAATCTCTCTCACACGCATACATATCTCATTTCCCTGTGGGCATCGGAATCACACACACGCACTTCATGTATTTATCTCCCTCCGTAAGGGTTAAATTCTTCTTTCTACCTCGTCCTACAAGTCTCTCACGCAGAAACACACACGCTCTCTATGTCTAACACGCCCACCCCTTTAATTCCGCCCGCCCACAACCACTAATGTCTCAAACTATAATAATGTCTCTCACACATATGCTATCTACCTATCCCTTAATATAGCTAGATATGTGTCACACAAACTCCTTCTCCCTACTAGCAAGATGCCCATGCGTTGCACGGAACATCAATATGCATTTGTATGAGAAGTTTATCTTGTGGGAGAAAAGGATGAACGAGGGAATGCCTTATTTGCAAATGCGGAGAGGGGTGTGGGTATATTTTTGCAAAATTGCCATAGTTTCCTTCCTATCCGTCGGATATAAATCAGATGGCCTATATTGCAGGATGGCAGGAACACCATCATCACCAACTCTATTTTTATAAGAGTAGAGATATGTGAGTGTCACAGCCCCCCCCCACACACCCACACTTCCCAACACCGAAGGAGTAGGGTGACACCTCGATCTTGATACTAATCTATCGATTGGCTTCTCTCTCAAACATACACACACACACTACCCGGCACCGAAGGAGTAGGGTGGCACATCGATCTTGATAATAATCTATCTACTCCTCTTTCAAACACACACACACACTCTCGCTAGTTGTGCCTCTCTGCCTACCGCGCACACTCTCGATACGTCTTTCTCTCCCCCCCTAACAATGACAGCAGAAGGGTGACAACTCAATTTGATCATAATCTGTCAATTGGTCTCTCTCTCAAACATTGTGTCTTGGTGCCTCGCTCGGTAGCCCCCTCGATATGTAGACTTCTCGCACGCGCACAGCTGTAGTGGCGATGACGCTGAACCCAGTGTGCCTTGTTTTTACCGGCCTCATGTGATAGTTTTCACCCTGTTTTCTATTAATTAACAAGGCAACCTTTTCTTTGTTACTACTAGTGAATCTGAAATCATTCGGGGCAAACATAAAATATATCACTTCAACCCAATTATCGCAACAACTATATTAAAAGAAATTAGCTAGCTGCCCGTGCATTGCACGGAACATCAAGATGCATTTGTATGAGTAGTTTATCTTGTGAGAGAAAAGGTTGAACGAGGGAAGGCCTTATTTGTGAGCGTGGAGAGACGTGTGGGTATATTTTTGCAAAATTGCCATAGTTTCTTTCCTATCCGTTAGATATAAATCCAACGGCCTATATTGCAGGATGGCACGCACACCATCATCACCAACTCTGTTTTCTACTCCCTCCGTCCGAAAATACTTGTCATCAAAATGGATAAAAAGAGATGTATCTAAAACTAAAATACGTCTAGATACATTTCCTTTTATCCATTTTGATGACAAGTATTTCCGGACGGAGGGAGTATTTGTCTTTTTAGAGATTTCAACAAGTGACTATGACCGGACCTTACCAACATACTCAAAAAAGTAGTCCATAATTTTGATGTTACCCTCTTTTCTTGGCGGTGCAGTGCCATCTGGATACCTCATAAATAAATCAAGGAAAAATCTGACTCCTTCCTAAAAAGACATACGGAGCAAAATGAGTGAATCTACACTCTAAAATATGTCTACATACACATCTGTATGTGGTAGTCCATTTGAAATCTCAAAAAGACAAATATTTAGGAACGAATGGAGTATATATAAGAGTAGACATGGAGATATATCTCCAGCATGGTCTACAACAAAAATGTGCTGGGCTGGTTAGCGCCGGATGCTTGCAAAGCGATGACATGAGTTCGAGTTCTGTCTTTTAACTTTATATTTTTTATATTATATATTACTCTACTTATTTAATATATACTTCTTTCGCTACTGTACTGACAGTGGAACCCATAGAGTACTTAGAATACAAGATTAAGGATGGACTTGTTTCTTTTTAACTTTCTGTACGAAGCTGTAGCCACCCTGCAAGTCACGTGTACACTGTACATGCAATTAACTTTTTATAGAGGGACAATCATACATGCAATTAACTCAAATGGATTGGATGTCACTCTATTATTTCCAGCATAAAGAGCATCTCCAATGGCAGCTGGCAATTTTCCTCCCGCTTCCTTAAGCGGAGGACGACATCAAACGACAGCGGCATACATTTTTACAACTCTAACCAACCAGATGAAATTCGTGCAAACACGGACTGATTTCATATAAGCATGAAGGATTTCGTATAAAAAAAGCCAAATCTTCATATAAACATGATGGATTTCATTACATTTACATGAACTAAGAGGTGCCAATCCGGCTCTCTTGTATAATTAATACTCCCTCCGTCCAGAAATACTTGTCCTAGAAATGGATGTATCTAGACATATTTTAGTTCTAAATGGCCGCCCGCGGATCCCTTTGTCTTCCTCATGTCCGTCAGACACTTGCGGGGTCGACGAAGGTCCTCGGAAGAGACGAAGCAGCAAAGAAACCACCTGAATCCGCGGTCGTCGCCTCGGCGGTGGCCTTCATGGTTCCCATGTGGTGGCGGCCTCCTGTGTTCTACTTCTCCTCGATGATGGCGGCGGACACGGAGAAGCTGGCCACCGACTCATCGCTCTCCACGCACTCGACTTCTGTCTCTGCCTGCATGGCGCTGCCGCAGGCACGGGAGGCGCGCCTACCGTAGACACTGGTGCCGCGGTACGACGCGGTAGCGACGGCGCCCGTACCGGCATGCTCGCCGCCGTGCCGCCGTGGAGCAACTCGCCACTCCTCATCGAGCTGAACTGGAGCGGCGAGTTGCTAAACCACACGCCTGCTTGGGGCGGCAACTGGCTCCGTCGGGCCAAGTGAGGTTGGTGAAGCACCGAGCGGCCTCGCCCGTATCCAGAGGGCTCGGCGGGCCACCCAGCCGGGTAATATGCTGGAGAACGGCTCATCGGAAGCCATCGGAAGAGTGGAGAAAATGGTGAAGGAGGAGATGGGGGAGCGGCGGAGGAGTGCGATTCTTGCCCGCTGTCTGTCTGGCCTCGTGTAAATAGAGGGCAGACGGTAGGAGCTTGGCCGGCGTCTGGCCTCGTTTAAACTGAGGGCGGACGGGAGGAGCTCGGCCAGTGTTGCGTTTAATTCTGGCCCGCTCATGAACGGACATGTGGTCGGAGTAGGATTCTTGGTTTGCATGCGGGTTTAACGGAGGGGTTTAATGGAGGCGTCGGGCATGCGGCGGGCGGCGCAGAACTATTCGATTTGACAGCAGTAATGAGCCATCAAATCACAAAGGCCCTTGCCTCTCATGAAACTGACCAAGCTAGACTGCCCCGCCCTCTAGCCTTTTAAAAAATGTATATACTCCACTTTTGTACAGTAGTAGTATCGATGGATTGCGCCATGGAGCAAAACTTGAAATTAAAAAAAAGGTGGTACATATAGAGAGCGCTCGTCGCCAAATTATGCATATAGTACTATTAAAAAGTCTCGTCACAATAATGGTGTCCAGCACAAGTGCACGACCCACCCCTCAAATAAAACTAAGCACCATGGAATTCTTTGACAAAACTAAGCACCGTGAAATTCTTTGACGACTAAACTGTTGGCTATATGATGTTGGCCATATATACTGTATGTATATAATGTGAAGAAACGAGTGGTAGTACTATACCAACTAAAATATGAAATGTAAGAAATACTAGTATGTACGTACTAAAGAGTTAAAGTAACAAGAATAAACATAACATAGTTCTGCCGGGGGCTCAGCACAACACACCCCTCAAATTAAATTAAGCACACCTGAAATTAAACTTTGCAACTATTCCGGTAGACACTGCATTAGAACCACCATGAGCAACGACACTGCCACCTTACTCGGAGTCCTCATCCACGTCCTCGACTTCGTCCTTGTCCCTCTTCCTCTTGGCTGATACTTCTTTGCTTGAACCGCACACTTGGCTGTTGCTCTTCATCCAACCCTTGTAGATATTGAAGCAAAGGTAGCCATCCATTGCAGCATAGTGGATGTGGTCTATATCTAGTACATTCCACTTCCATGCATGATGATGAAACGTCTATGGAGGTTTCTCCAGTTTACCGTATGAAGGATGAACCATGGCTCCTGCCAGGATTAGCATTAAAGGCTGACGTGAGGACAATAGCCGATTCTTCTGGAGGTCGAAGGTGTTGCCTACAACGAGGCCTATCCGACGCAGGACTTCTTTGTCGTTACCAAAGTCTACAGTAATGAATTTGACTAGGTTGCTCTCGAGGAAGTCCTTAAAATCCTAGCACTCGACGTCGGCATGGCATATGTGGTAGACCAAGCATAAGTCATGCACGCAAACCTGGATCACGGCGGGCTTCTTCCTCTCTTCGTCCTTTAGATCCTTCTCTCATCCTAGGACTGTGGTGTACTCAACATCTAGCCTAGTGACCCACTCATCATTTGAGTCTTCGAACATGCGTCTGAAGCGAGAAAGGCATCCTTTCACTGTCGCGGAAGAACGGGTGTAGATGACGTTGAACTCATCGTTGGTGATGGTTCTAACCTTGTACTCATCGCCAATCGGGGAGATTTGGGACGCCATGGATTTGGGAGGAGGGTTAGGATTAGTGGAACTGCCGTAATGTGAATGGACGGGACGACTAGGAGCGAACCGCCGTAGTATTGAAGCGCCGCAGTTAAAATGATAATGGCAAGTCAAATCATGGGGCCCCACCTGTCCAGCAGTAACTCGCTGTCAAATCACACAGCCCTACGTTTGCAGCAGCCTACTCCCCTTATCTACTCACGTCTTTGTCGAACCGACTAGGCAGAACTGCCCCGCCTACTGCGCAGGAAAAGCCCGCGCCGTATACTCCCTCCGTCTAGGTGACCAAGGTGGAGAGGAAAACGAGAGAACTTAATGTTTAGTACTTCGTATTTGCTAAGGATGGTTGTAATGGTACTAGCCTTAGCAATTTTGATGAGGTGTCATAGAATTAAATGAAGAAAGAAAGAGAGAGAGTTGAGTACTATGTGTCATACATGGCAATAAATAAAGTACTACATGATACTAATATATGATACATGGCGCAGGAGTACTAAGTCTCATTCATCTTTTATAGCCATTGGATGTGATGCTATATACGATGCGTGTGTGCTGACGTGGGTTGTATTTGTTCTTGTGCAACGAACTGACCACTGCATGTCATGTTTGATAGTCTCAAGTCATTAACAGCATACAAGCCACACATCTCTTCTTGGTTGATTCCTCTATTTATGTCAAAAAATAAGAAACAATGTGAGAGTTAATGCACCACGCCTATGTGTTTACTATTTGGTTTTTGTAAGATGACTTAATACTCACCTAGACGGAGGGAGTATTCGATTTGACAGTGGGTGGCATAGTTCTCGATATGGCTTTAATGCAGACGAGGGAGGGACTAGCGGTTCCCGATATGTTGCACGGCCAATGCATCCTCATTCAATTAATGCATGAGGGAAGTAATGGGAGGAGGTCCGGGAAAAGAGGTTGCACGATGTGAATGCAACGCAGTTTGCCCTCATATAAAGGCTCCCCTCCATTCGAATGCATCTACCACATCGTACGCACCTAAGCATTTGCCTAAGCACCTACACTAAGCGCAAAAGTGCTCACTCCAGATCCATGGCGGCGATGCACGTGAGCGGCCAGCGGCTACGCCAGATGGTCCACGACGCCGGACTACGGCATGGCGCCGAGGATCATCTCCAGATGGTGTTGGAGACCGGCTGGTGGATGGCCGCCGTCGATGCCAACTACGACTCTCAGTTGGACCAGATGATCGTTGCCACCAGCAACAAGTTCACCGTCCTCAAGAAGCTCGCGGACGACATCGTCGTGCTCCTCCAGCCAGCACGCCCGGGCTCCTCATTGCCTGCCACCCCAATCGGCCTCCATGGCCGGAACCTCTTTCAAGCACTGGTGGCCCTGAGACTGCCCACCGACGCCACGAAGAATGTCCACCTGGAGGTCGCGCTCGCCGCGAGGCGCCTCTCCCTGCAAGAATTCGTCGACCTACACATCCATGTGTATGAGCAAATCGTGTACATAGGTATCTACAAGGCCAGTGAGGATGATACGACGTTGGCCTTCCTCAACCGGCCGGAAGCCTTGGATGCCTTTGCTGAGAAGCACCTCGACCTCGCCATAAAAGCCGCCGCTCCTTAGCCGCCAGTCGGTGGCCCAGCGCACTAAGTTGAGGAGGAGGAGTGTCGGTGTCAAAACCGGCGGATCTCGGGTAGGGGGTCCGGAACTGTGCGTCTAAGGCGGATGGTAACAGGAGGCAAGGGACACGATGTTTTACCCAGGTTCGGGCCCTCTTGATGGAGGTAAAACCCTACGTCCTGCTTGATTTATTCTTGATGATATGAGTATTACAAGAGTTGATCTACCACGAGATCGGAGAGGCTAAACCCTAGAAGCTAGCCTATGGTATGATTGTCAGTTGTCCTACGGGCTAAAACCCTCCGGTTTATATAGACACTGGAGGGGGCTAGGGTTACATAAGGTCGGTTACAAAGGAGGAGATATACATATCTGTATTGCCTAGCTTGCCTTCCACGCCAAGTAGAGTCCCATCCGGACACGGGACGAAGTCTTCAATCTTGTATCTTCATAGTCCAACAGTCTGGCCAAAGGATATAGTCCGGCTGTCCGGAGACCCCCTAATCCGGGACACCCTCAGTAGCCCCTGAACCAGGCTTCAATGATGATGAGTCCCGCGCGCAGTGTTGTCTTCGGCACTGTAAGGCGGGTTACTCCTCCGGATATACCACAGAAGAGTTCAAATAAAAGGATAGTGTCCGACCCTGCAAAATAAGTTCCACATACCACCGTAGAGAGAATAATATTTCCACAAATCTAATCTGCTGACACGTTTTGGCAACATGACATCATGCCATGGCTCGGCGATTATTCGAACCGTTTTTTCTTTAACTAGCCCCGCACATAACATGAGGCAGTTTTTTGACACGTCTTATCAAAGCAGAGATCGTTTTCCCCTTATTACGGGATTCTCATTAATACGGGCGTGGGTAACCCAACCGCGCCTAGGACTCCTAGATTTTAGGAAAGTCCCAAATGGCTACGGGGAGGACGCTTGATATTCACCCTTGAGGGAGTCCTGGATTAGGGGGTGTCCGGATAACCGGACTATAACCTTTGGCCGGACTCTTGGACTATGAAGATACAAGATTGAAGACTTCGTCCCGTGTCCGGATGGGACTTTCCTTGGCGTGGAAGGCAAGCTTGGCAATACGGATATGCAGATCTCCTCCCATTGTAACCGACTCTGTGTAACCCTACCCCTCTCCGGTGTCTATATAAATCGTAGGGTTTTAGTCCATAGGACGAACAACAATCATACCATAGGCTACCTTCTAGGGTTTAGCCTCTTTGATCTCGTGGTAGATCTACTCTTGTACTACCCATATCATCAATATTAATCAAGCAGCTTAGGGTTTTACCTCCATCGAGAGGGCCCGAACCTGGGTAAAAACATTGTGTCCCTTGTCTCCTGTTACCATCCACCTAGACGCACAGTTCGGGACCCCCTACCCGAGATCCGCCGGTTTTGACACCGACATTGGTGCTTTCATTGAGAGTTCCTCTGTCTCGTCACCTTTAGGCCCGATGGCTCCTCCGATCATCAACAACGATGCGGTCCAGGGTGAGACCTTTCTCCCCGGACAGATCTTCGTGTTCGGCGGCTTTGCACTGCGGGCTAATTCGCTTGGCCATCTGGAGCAGATTGAAAGCTACACCCCTGGCCGTTAGGTCAGATTTGGAAGTGTGAACTACACGGCTGACATCCACGGAGACTTGATCTTCGACGGATCCGAGCCACAACCAAGCGCGCCGCACTGTCACGATGGGCATGACTTAGCTTTACCGCCGAACAGTGTCCTGGAGGCCGCGCCCGCAACAACTCCGACCCGGAGCCAACTGCGCCGATCAAGGCGGGTGGCTGGACACCGCCTCGGGGGCTGCAGTCTCAATGGCGATCGAGCCAAACACCAGCTTTATCCTCTGCGAAGCCCGTGACTCCAAGGTGCCGGACCCTGCTCCGGACTCCGAATCCTCCGCGCCCTTGCCAATCGAATCCGATTGGGCGCAGATTATGGAATTCATCGCTGCAGATATCTTTCAGCACTCGCCCTTCGGCGACGTTCTGAATTCACTAAGGTCTCTCTCTTTGTCAGGAGAGCCCTGGCCGGATTATGGCCAACAGGATTGGATGCGGACAACGAAGAAATCCGACGCCCACCCACCACCCACTTCGTAGCCACTGTCGATGATTTAACTGACATGCTTGACTTCGACTCCGAAGACATCGACGGCATGGACGACGATGTAGGAGGCAAACAGGAACCAGCGCCCGTAGGGCACTAGACAGCCACCCCATCCTACGATGTATACATGGTGGACACACCCAAAGGAAACGACGAGGACGAACGGGACGACGCAACGAAGGGTCGTCCTCTGAAAAGTAGTCAAAGCGGCGGCGTAAGCGCCGCTCCAAGCCCCGCCTCGATAGATATAGCGGTCATACAGACCCAGCCATAGAGCAGGGTGAGCCGGCGAACGATCAACATGGCATCGAGCAACCGTCCGAACAAGGCAATTTGGATAAACAAACCGCACAACCTGTCCTCGGCGAAGATAACAGTCCGGACGACCTCATGCCGGACAAGTTCCTGGACCAGAAGAACCTCCACAAAAGGCTCGTCGCCACTGCACGTAGCCTGAAAAAGCAGAAGCGGAAGCTCAAAACTGCGGAAGATGCACCCAGAATCAGGTGGAGCAAAGTACTCAACACCGCAGACAAATACGGCGACAGTCGCCACACAAAAAGCTACCCGAAGCGAAAGCTCCTGCCTAAATTTGATGAGGAGGCCTTAGAACCTCCGCAATCAACAAATAAGGAAGCCACCCGGTCAGATAAACGACCCCATGGCCAATATAGAGTGGCAAGAGGCGCCGCACACAAGCCAGCACGCGACCCACTCAAGGATTCGCATCAAAAAGATGGCCCGGCCAGATCTATCTACGAGCCAAGAAAGAAAGCTCTAGTAAGCAATGCAACACAACAAACATCCGAACACTACGACACACCCAAATACAGGGGTGCCGCACACCCCCTATGTTTCACCGATGAGGTGCTGGACCATGAATTTCCAGTGGGATTCAAGCCCGTAAACATAGAGGCGTACGACGGAACGACAGTCCCTGGAGTCTGGATTGAGGACTATATCCTCCATATCCATATGGCCAGAGGAGACGACCTCCACGCCATAAAATACTTACCCCTCAAGCTCAAAGGGCCAGCCCGGCATTGGCTTAAAGGCCTTCCCAGAAACACCATTCGAAGTTGGGAAGAGTTCGAGGATGCTTTTCGGGCAAATTTTCAAGGGACCTATGTCCGGCCTCCGGATGCAGATGATTTAAGTCATATAACTCAACAGCCCAGAGAGTCAGCCCGGAAACTCTGGAACAGATTTCTTACTAAAAAGAACCAGATAGTCGACTGTCCGGACGCCGAAGCCTTAGCAGCTTTCAAACACAGCGTTCGAGACGAATGGCTCGCCAGAAACCTCGGCCAAGAAAAGCCAAGAACAATGGCTGCATTAACAAGCCTCATGACCCGCTTTTGCGCGGGAGAGGACAGCTGGTTGGCAAGATGCAGCACCAGCGACCCAAGTACATCCGAAGTCAGGGACGGAAACGGGAAACCACGTCGCAGCAAGGACCAGCGCCGGAATAAGGGAAACAGCCCGAAGAGCACGACAGTCAACACCGGATTCAAAAGCTCTCGGCAGGGTCAGAAAAAGTTGCCCCGCAAGGATAACAGGGACGAGCTATCTAGCCTAAACAAAATCTTGGACAAAATATGTCAAATCCACAACACTTCCAGGAAGCCTGCAAACCATACCCACAGAGAACGTTGGGTCTTCAAGCAATCCGGCAAACTCAACGCCGAACACAAGGGGCTCGATACACCAAGTGAGGACTATGATGAACCCCACAAGCAGAGCACCGGGAAACAAAAGAATTTCCCACAAGAAGTCAAAACAGTAAACTCACTTCATGTGACAAAAGGGAAAAAGAAAGTGGCGCCTATTGAGATACGCGCCATGCGGCCTATCACAAAGGAGTCTCGCCACTACTTGTTAAAACCGATCACCTTCGACCATCAGGATTACTCCGGAAGTATCCGGAACGCAGGTTGGACCGCCTTGGTATTAGATCCGATAATCGACGGATTCCACTTTACACAAGTCCTGATGGACGGCAACAGTGGTCTAAACCTGCTATATCAGGACACAGTCCGCAAAATGGGGATGGACCCACCAAAAATTCGCCATAGCAACACTTCCTTTAAAGGAGTAACGCCAGGCCCGGATGCACATTGCACGGGTTCTCTCCCGCTAGAATTAATGTTCGGTTCCCCCGATAACTTCCGTCGCGAAAAGCTAACCTTCCACATCGCCCCATTTTCAAGTGGCTATCAAGCACTACTGGGACGCGAAGCTTTCGCCCGCTTTAACGCAATACCACATTATGCATCTCTCACGCTTAAGATGCCTGGCCCATGAGGCATCATCTCACTAAGGGAAACATTGAAAGTTCCTCACGCACAGAAGACTATACGACTGCCTTGACAGCCACACATTAAAACAACTTCACCAACAAAAGCATCTAATAGGTCATTAAGACCACGGACACGGCTAGGCGAGTCCGGAGCAAACTTATAATTGATAAAGGTTTTTGTAGCCGTACACCCCTATACAAGGGGCTCCGCATATGTAAAATAAACGATAATAAGGCTCAATTTTCCCCATCTTGAATTATACTTTGTTTACTTAGTACAACATATATTTCACACGGCTATTCTTCTTTCAACTAAGTTCCTCTCTTTTACAGATGAACACCGTGCTACACCCATCCAGCACACGGTGCAACAGAGACACAGGCGCAGACCTACAGCAGGGACCCGTCCCAAGGATTCTCTTTAGATTAAGACCCTGCGTAAACCTTTTTCACTGTCTCTTGTTGATGCATATCCCCCGGATTCATAGTATAACCGAGGAGGAGGCTGGCATCTTGGCATGTGGCCATGTCAGAATTTCGCATGTACCTGGACACCAGGGGCTTATTATCATGGGCACTGCTCAGCCCGTTTTTATAAAGACCGAATACCTTAGGGAGTGTTCGGCGTTGCGAGTTTGGCCTTATATGCATCAGCTCTGAATCATCTATTTGGTCAAATGTTGGGTTTGCCTGGCTCCTGTGTTTTGCTGCCTTACGTTCCGCTCTATCGGCTAAGGCAGCACCAGGAGAACTACAGCGATTGTGCCCCGGTTCAGCAGGCGAGCACCTTAGTAGAGAAAGCCGAAAACTGATTGTCATGATATAGCATGAGACTGGTCAACCACTCGATGACCTATCAGAGTCTTCGGGATTCCTCCGCATTAACGAAGGGTCGTTTCCCAGCCAGGCACACACGCGCCCTGAGTTCGGGCGAGCGCAGCGCCACCAGGGGCTATATAGTAGCCCCCCTGTCAAACTCTTATGGCTAAGTGAAAGTGATAAAGCATTATAGTCCGATTACCTAGTTCGCTGCGCTATCACCTCCTTCATGGACCAATACGTTGGATCAAGTGTGAGAATGCGCCTTCTGCGAACACCCCCGCATTATATGCGTGGGGGCTGAAGCCGACGACTGCCATCTTTCAGATTATATACACATATACCTCAACGGCCGCACAGGAGGCATTATAATACTTGCAGGCACAAGTATAAAAAGCTTCTAAAATTCATCAAAATATTGTTTTACAATAATACACGTTATTCGAACATAATATCCTTCAAGCACTGCGTCTCTATTAAATGAGCGCCTTGCAGAACTTCCTGAAAATAGTGCTCAGCAGGTATTCGGCCTCCGTCTAAATCTTGGGATGCAACAGCGGCGGCCTCCATCTCCGCCCAGTATGTCTTGACATGGGCAAGGGCCATCCGCGCACCCTCTATGCATCTTGACCTCTTCATCGCATTGATATGCGGCACGACACCAAGGAACTGTTGCACCAAGCTAAAATAACTGTTCGGCTTTGGCCTTTCCGGCCATAGATGATTAACAACATCCTTCATGGCGAGTCCGGACAACCTATTCAGTTCAGCCCATTCGGCCAAACGATCGGTCAACAGAAGCGGACGCTCCGGATTGTTGAATTGTGACCAGAAGAGATTCTCCACTTCGCTATCTTTCTGATCTCGGAAATGTTCGGCCGCATCAGCGGCACTCGCAACTAAATCCAGATATGCGTCCGCCGAACTCCACATCCGGTCCAACGGAGCGTATTTAGGATCTCCGAACTTCATCCGCAGCATAAAGGGCTTTCCAGCCGCGATATCTCTGGCCTGACGCAGCTCCTCCTTCATCACTCTCATCGCAGAACGAGCATCCTTGGCCGCTGTAGTGGCCTTCTCCAGGTCTGTCCGCTCTGCCCGATCTTCTTTTTCAAGAAGCTTGCTGCAGTCAGCAGCATTCTTTAACTTCACAGCCATTTCGGCCATTTCCTTCTTTCTTCGGCAGTGAGCAGCCTGTTCGGCTTTCAGCTCTTCAACTGCCTTTACGGCAGCCGCATCACTTCTCCTGGCTTGCTCCTTAGCTCGGGCAAGTTCCGCCCAAAGGTTCTCCATGGCAGCGGCCCCATCTGCATCAGCGCACACGCTGTAAGATACTGGCATCAAGCTCCTCTTACCAGGTGTCTCCGGAGAAATTACATACCTTGTGCCTCGTCAAGCCTCTTGTTGACAAGCGCGATGTCAGCATCTGCCATGTCAAGTTGCCGCGTTAGCTCGGCAAATTCATCAGTCCGGCTGGTCACTGGACACTTCGCCACCTACATAGGAAGGCGGCAAAATTACACCTAGGACTATGATCCTCTGCGTGATGTCGTCTTCAACAACACACAGAGTCTCAGGGGCTACTATCTACACAGGGCGCATCTTATATGCGGAACTGTCAAAAGGTACATCACCTCGTGTACCTCAAAACCTGTCAGTAAACTCCTGACGGCCTCGTGCAACCCGCTTTCAGTGGACGAAATCCTTTCAATTACCGTACCCATCAACGCACGATGTTCCTCTGAGATAGACGCTCGCCCTAACAGATCCTTCAGTTCCTCCGACCGAGCACCAGGCGGTGCCGGACTCCTACGATGGCCTTTTTCAAAGACCGGACACGGATGGCCTTGGGGGGCCATATGACTGCCTTCCGGCCCTGCCGGATTCGGAGAAACCCTCCGCGACGATACCTCAGGATCGCCCGCCTCGTAAGGCGGTACGGCAGGGGGAGTCATTCCGCTCTCCATCATCTCCGGAAGAAGATCCCCCGGAGATGAGCTCTGCTGAGAAGGGCTAAGATCCGAACTACAAGGTAAAATTTCGGTTATTTTCCTTAGAAATAAAACAAGGATTTCTCTCATTTTAAACCTCCCCTCTCTACTTACAGCTCGGTGGAGGGCTGATCCCCTTGAGGGCACAGTACGGCCGAGGCATCCCCCGGCACAGGACCCTCTGGCGAAGATTTCTTCCCCCGCTTTGAGACCATGGACTCCGGGTCTTCAGAGGCAGTCCTCTTCCTCCCCTGAGTAGAGGAATTTTTGATTCCTCCTTTCCAGACAGCCTCCTTCGCGGAGGCATCAGCTTCTTTGTCCCCCCTTCGCTTTCTTCCGAAGTCACAATCTCCAGCATCCTGGTTAACACGGGATCCGGCGAGGTCTTGGGAAGGGGGGTCGGACACCTGATTAACTTCGACTTCGCTACCCACTCCTGTTTCAAAGACAACTCATTTAAGGGTGATGTTGTGATAAATGAACGGATGGTGTGTCCGGGCACAGGGCTACTTACTTGAGTATCCGGACGATTGCATCTCAGACCTGCGTCCTCCCTAGAATCCGGACACACTACTAGTGGTCCGAAGAACAATTTGTACATCTCCACGGGCGTCATGCCAAGAAAATGTTGGAGAACTCATGGTCCCTCCGGGTTGAACTCCCACAGGCGGAGGGGGCGACGTTTGCAGGGCAGAACTCGGCGAATTAACATAACCTGCGTCACCACGACCAGACTGATGTCTCTTTCTAGGAGATCTCAGATGCGGCCCTACAACAGGGGCACGTCCTTTGCCGACCCCCAGTCCAGCCCCTTATTGACCCGTGACGCTAGTCGTGGCGGGGGACCCGAGCGGAAAGCAAGCAACGCCACCCACTTGGTGCTCCTGGGATCTGTGATATAAAACCACTCTTGTTGCCATAAGCTGAACTCCTCTTGAAAAGAGCCGTCGGGCCATGGAGCGTCAGCATTCTTGCTTATAACAGCGCCTCTGCACTCCGTGTGCTGTCCCTCAATCATATTCTGCTCTACTTTAAAGGTCTTAAGCCACAGTCCGAAGTGAGGTGTAATACAGATGAAGGCTTCGCACACGACAATGAATGATGAGAAGTGAAGGATGGACTCCGGGGCTAAGTCGTGAAATTCCAGCCCATAATAAAACATGAGCCCCCTCACGAAGGGATCCGTCACGAAGCCTAGCCCTCGGAGGAAGTGAGACACGAACACCACGCTCTCACCAGGCTTGGGAGTAGGAATAACCTGCCCGTGAGCAGGCAGCCTATGTGAGATTTTGCCGGTCAAAAACCTGGCCTCTCTCAGCTTTAGCACGTCTTCCTCCGTGACGGAGGAAGGTGTCCATCGGCCTCGAAGGTCGGAGCCGGACATCGTCGAAGGTCTGAAGCGCCTGAAATCTGGGGCCTTGGGTGTTGGAACTCGAGGCGAAGGGCGAATTCGATTGAGATCAAAAGAAAGGAGTAAGGCCTTGGTCTCTTTATAAGAGGTTGGATACCAAGATCCCTCCCCGTGACCATTTGGGACTCGCCTTTGATCGAGGAGCCACACCAACGGGCACGATTGGATTACCCACGTCCGTATTGATGAGAATCCCCGGATAAGGGGACACGATCTCTGCTTCAACAAGATGTGCCAAGGAAACTGCCTCACAAAACGCGCTGAGGCTGGACAGTAAAAACAGTTCAAATAAAGGCTTGGCTGTGGCGTGATGACACGCTACAGAACACGTCAGCAGATTAGATTTTTGTAAATATTATTCTCTCTATGATAGTATGTGGAACTTATTTTGCAGAGCCGGACACTATCCTTGTGTTCAAAATCTTCTATGAAGTATTCGGAGGAGGAACCCGCCTTGCAATGCCGAAGACAATCTGCACGCCGGACTCATCGTCATTGAAGCCTGGTTCAGGGGCTACTGAGGGAGTCCTGGATTAGGGGGTTTCCGGATAGCCAGACTATAACCTTTGACCAGACTCTCGGACTATGAAGATACAAGATTGAAGACTTCGTCCCATGTCCGGATGGGACTTTCCTTGGCGTGGAAGGCAAGCTTGGCAATACGGATATGCAAATCTCCTCCCATTGTAACCGACTCTGTGTAACCCTAGCCCTCTCCGGTGTCTATATAAACCGGATGGTTTTAGTCCATAGGACGAACAACAATCATACCATAGGCTAGCTTCTAGGGTTTAGCCTCTTTGATCTCGTGGTTGATCTACTCTTGTACTACCCATATCATCAATATTAATCCAGCAGGAGTAGGGTTTTACCTCCATCGAGAGGGCCCAAACCTGGGTAAAAACATTGTGTCCCTTGTCTCCTGTTACCATCCGCCTAGAAGCACAGTTCGGGACCCCCTACCCGAGATCCGCCGGTTTTGACACCGACAACCCTCTTTATTAAGGGACAAGGCTTTTACTTTTTCCCTCCCGTGCTCAATCGAATCCTTCCCCTGCCTCGGATCTCCAATCATGTACGGATCCAGCCTCCAGGGCCGGTGGATGCCTTCTTCCGTCACGGAGGAGGACATAAAAAGTTGAGGGATGCCAAATATCTAACCGCCGAGATTTCACACTGGCTGCCCGCCCGAGGGCAGGTCATCCCTACTCCTGAACCCAATGAGAGCGTCGTGTTCGTTTCCCATTTCCTCCGAGGACTAGGCGTTCCTCTGGATCCCTTTGTCAGGGGTCTTATGTTCTATTACGGGCTGGATTTTCACGATCTAGCCCCGGATTCCCTCCTACACATATCGTCATTCATTGCCGTTTGTGAGGCCTTTCTCCGCATTACCCCTCACTTCGGCCTATGGCTCAAGACCTTTGACGTGAAGCCGAAGATAGTTGAAGGGCAGCACGCAGCGTGCGGAGGTGCTCTAATAAGCAAAATTGCTGGCGCTTCATGGCTGAAGGGTTCCTTTCCAGAGGTATCCGGATTATGGCAACAGGAGTGGTTTTACATCACAGCTCCCAGAAGTGCCAAGTGGGTAGCTGCCCCTGCTTTCCGCTCGGGCCCTCCACCACAACTGATGTCATGGATTAGCAGAGGGCTGAGCTGGGGTCCAGCCAAGGACGTGCCTATACTGCAGAGCCACATTCAAGATCTCTTCGAAGGAGATTTCAGTCTGGTTATGGTGGTGCAAGTCATGCTGGTTCGTCGAGTCCAGCCATGCAAACGGCGGCCCCTCCGCATGTGGGAGTTCAACCCAGAAGGACCGTGCACTATTCAGAATTTCCTCGGCCTGACGCACGAGGAGATGTATAAATCATTCTTCGGACCCCAAATAGAGTGTCCGGATACCATCGAGGACGTGGGCCTGAGCAACAACCGCACCGCCGACCAGGTAAGTAATCCTCTAGCCGAACACACCGTCTTTCTGTTATCATGACATCATTCTAAGAAATCGCTCTTCGACCAGGTCTGGCTAACAAAGGCGAAGATGATTCCGTGTTCGGCCCCCCTTCCTGAGGGTTTGGACAATTCGGTACTGGAAAAGATGCTCGAGCTAGCACCTTGCCCGGAGCCCTCAAAGGAAGATAAAGGGGGGAATAATGAGGGCGAAAGCGGGCCCCCATCGCTACCAATTCCAACCGAGGGAATGAGTGCCTCCATGAGGGAGGATAACCAAGGGGAAGATTCTGACCTTCTCTTGCTCCGGGGAAGGAAGAGGACTGCCTCTGAAGACCCGGAAACCAAGGCATCCAAACGGGAGAAGAAGTCTCCAACAGAGGGTCCTGCCTTGGGGGGTGCTCTTGCCGCACAAAGTCCGCGCGGGGATCAGCCCTCTAACGAGCTGTAAGTGATCAAAAAATACTTAATAGTAAAGATATTCTACCTTACTTCCGAGGAAAATAACCGAAACGTTTATCTTGCAGTTCGGATCTTAGCCCTTCTCAACAAAGCTCGTCTTCAGGGGACCTTCTTCCGGAGATGATGGAGAGCGAAACGCCTCCCCCGGACTCCCCCGCTCAAGAAGCGGGCGACCTTGAAGTGTCGTCACGGAGGGCCTCTCCGGATCCGGTGAGGCCAGAAGATAATCCTATAGTCACCCGAAGTCCGCAGTATCCGGCTCTTGAAGAGGGCAAACAAAGGAGTCCGGCGCTGTCTGATATGCGGTCGGACTCACTGAGGGATCTGCTAAAGTGAGCGACCATCTCGGAAGAACACCGTACGTTGATGGGTACGGTGATGGAAAGGATTTCGTCCGCCGAAAGCGGGTTGCATGATGCCTTTATGAGTCCACTAACGGGCTTTGAGGTACATAAAATGATATACATTTGTGAAAGTACCGCACATTTTTAGGTGTGGCCTATGTAGATAGTAGCCCCTGAGACTCTGGTTGTTGCCGAGAGCGGCGGCAAATAGAGGATCATAGTCCCATGTAATAAACATACTGCTTGTATGTGCATGTGGTGGAAGCTCCGGTGGCTAGCCGGACTAATGAGTTTGCCGAACTAAAGCGGCAACTGGATGTGGCGAATGCCGACATCGAGCTTGTTAACAAGCGGCTTGACGAGGCACAGGGTAAGTGATGTTTTCTAGTGAATATCACATAATAAGAGCAGTGTGATGCCAGTATCTTTAATATGTTTTGACTGCAGATGGAGCTGCCACCGTGGAGACCCTTCGGGCGGAACTTGCCCGAGCCAAAGAACAAGCAAGGAGTAGTAATGCGGCTGCTTTGAAGGCGGCCGAAGAGTTTAGAGCCGAGAAGGCCGCGCATTGCGAGATCAAAGAGAAGATGGCCAAGATGGTTGTAAATTTAAAAGACACTGCCGACCGTTGCCAGTTCCTTGAGGAAGAAAACCGAGCGAAGGCAACGAACCTCGAAAAGGCCATGATGGCGACCAAAGACACCCGCTCTGCCATGAGAGCGAAGAAGGAGGAGCTACGTGAAGCCAGTGATATTGTGGCTGGGAAGCCCTTTTTGCTGCGGAGAAAGTTCAGAGATCCGCGGTATGCCCCTCAGGATCGGCTGTGGAGTTCGGCATACGCATATCTGGATTTGACAGCGAGTGCTGTCGATGCGGCCGAATACTTCCAAGATCAAACAGATCATGAAGTGGACAAGCTATTCTGGTCGCAGTTTAACGTTCCAGAGCGTCCGCTTCCACTAACTAATCAGCTTGTCAAATGGGCCGAACTCAATAGATTGTCCGGACTCGCCATGAGGTCCGTTCTAGATCATCTGTGGCCGGAAAGGCCGAAGCCGAACAACTATTTCAGCTTAGTGCAGCAGTTCCTTGGTGCGGTGCCGCGCATCAATGTGATGAAGAGGTCGGCATGCATAGAAGGCTCGCGGATGGCCCTTGCCCGTGTCAAAGCATACTGGGCGGAGATGGATGCTACCACTATTGCAGTGCAGGGTTCGGCCATAGGCCGAGTGGCTGCCGAGCACTATTTTGAAGAAGTTCTTGAGGGTGCTCGTTTGAAAGAGGCCCAGTGCTCGAAGAATATTATGTTTGAGTGACATGTATTCCCATTGTAAAAACAATGTTCTATTAAATTTATCAAGGCTGTATTTATACTTTTGCCCGAAGGTAATATGATGCCTCTTGTGCGGCCGTTTACGTATATATATATATACATATATATATATATATATATATATATACATATATATATATATATATGTATATCCTGAAAGATTGCAGTCGTCGGCTTCAGCCCCCTCGCATATAATGCCGGGGTGTTCGCAGAAGATGCATGTTCACACTTAATCCAACGTCTTGGTCCTATTAAGGAGGTGATAGCGCAGCGAACTAGGCAACCGTACTATAATGCTTTAACACTTTCACTTAGCCAAAGGAGTTTGACAGTGGGGCTACTATATAGCCCCTGGTGGCTCCGCACTCACCCGAATTCGGGGTGCATACATGCCCGACCGAGAAACGGCCCTTCGTTAAGGAGGAGGAATTCTAAGATTCCGATAGGTCATCGAGTGGTTGACCAGTCTCGCGCTATATCTTGACAGTCAGTTTTTGGCTTTCTCTACTGAGGTGCTCGTCCGGATGAACCAGGGCACAATCGCAGTAGTTCTCCTGGTGCCGCCTTAGCCGATAGAGCAGAACGTAAGGCAACAAAACACAGGAGCCGGGCAAACCCAACATTTGACCAAAGACATGATTTGGAGCTGATGCATATAAGGCCAAACTCGCGACGCCGAACACTCCCTAAGGTATTCGGTCTTTATGGTGTAAACCGGGAGTAAACAGTGCCCTTTGTAAGGAGCCCCTGGTGTCCAGGTACGTGCATTATTCTGACGTGGCAACATGCCAAGACGTCAGCATCCTTCTCAATTGTACTGAGAATCCGAGGGATGTGTATCAACTAGAGACAGTAAAAAAGGTTGATGCAGGGTCTTAATCTAAAAAGAAACCTTGGAACGGGTCCCTGCTGCACGTCTACGCCTGTGTCTCCGTTGTGCTGTATCCTTTACGGGTGTAGCATGATGGTCATCTGTGAAAGAGAGGAACTTAGGTGAAAAGTTGTCGTGCAAAAAGGTAGGTTTAAAGAAACCATGTACAGTTCAAGATGAGTAAAAATTGCCACTTGTCTGTGCGTGTTGAGCCCCTTGTATTTGTAATAGGTGTGTGGCCATCAAACTTGTATGAATTACATATAGCTGCGCTGGACTCGTCTAACCTTGTCCATGGTCTTGACGACCTATCGAATGCTTTAGTTGGTGAGGCCATTTTAGTGTGCGGCTGCCAAGGCAGCAGCACTCTCTTCGGAGCGCAAGGATCGCTCAATATTTCCATTTACTTTAATGATGCCACGTGGACCAGGCATCTTAAGCGCGAGGAAAGCGTAATAAGGTATTGCTTTAAAGCGAGCGAAAGCTTCGCGTCCAAGTAGTGCTTGATAGCCACTTTGGAACTGAGCAATGTGGAAGGTTAAATTTTCGCTACGGAAGTTATCGGGGAAGCCGAATATAACCTCTAGTAGCAGGGAGCCCGTGCAATGAGCCCCTGGGCCTGGCATTACTCCTCTAAAGGTAGTATTGCTATGGCAAATTTTTGTTGGGTCTATCCCCGTTTTGTGGATTGTGTCCTGATATATCAGGTTTAAGCTACTGCTGCCGTCCATCAGGACTCGTGTGAAATGGTATCCGTCAATTACTGGATCTAATACCAAGGCAGCCCATCCTGCGCTCTGGATACTTGCTGAGTAATCCTGATGGTCGAAGGTGATCGTTTGAGAAGGCCAGTGGCAAAACTCCACCGTGATAGGCCCTTGGGCATATTTATCTGGGAGTGCTGCTTTGTTTCTCCCCTTTATCACGTGTAACACATTTACTATTTTGACTTCTGGTGGAAATTTCTTCTGTTCCCCAGTGTTTTGCTTGCGAGGCTCATCCTCGTCTTCGCTTGGTGTATCCTGCCCCTTATGTTCGGCGTTGAGCTTGCCGGACTGCTTGAAGACCCAACATTCTCTGTGGGTATGATTTGCAGGTTTATCGGGGGTGCTATGGATCTGACATATTTGGTCCAGAATTTTGTTTAAGCTGGACAGTTCTGGCGCCTTTAGAGGGCGGCTTTTGCTGACCTGGCCGAGAGCTTCTGAATTCGGCGTTTACCGATGTGCTCTTCGGGCTGTCTTCTTTATTTCGGTGCTTATTATTTTTGCTGCGTCGTGATTTCCCATTTTCATCTCTAACTTTGGATGTACTTAGGTCGCTGGTGCTACATCGGGCTAGCCAGCTGTCCTCGCCCGCGCAAAAGCGGGTCGTGAGGCTTGTTAATGCTGCCATTGTTCTCGGCTTTTCTTGGCTGAGGTCTCTGGCAAGCCATTCGTCTCGGACGCTGTGCTTAAAGGCTGCAAAGGCTTCAACGTCCGGACAGTCGACTATTTGGTTCTTTTTAATAAGAAACCTGTTCCCAAGCTTTCGGGCTGACTCTCCGGGCTGTTGAGTTATATGACTCAAATCATCCGCATCCGGAGGTCGGACATAAGTCCCTTGAAAATTCGCCCGAAAAGCGTCTTTGAGCTCTTCCCAGCTTCCAATGGAGCTTTCGGGGAGGCTTTTAAGCCAGTGACGAGCTGGCCCTTTGAGCTTGAGGGGTAAGTACTTGATGGCGTGGAGATCATCTCCTCGAGCCATATGCATATGGAGGATATAGTCCTCAATCCAGACCCCCAGGGTCTGTTGTTCCGTCGTATGCCTCTATGTTTACGGGTTTGAATCCCTCTGGAAATTCATGGTCCAGCACATCGTCGGTGAAACATAGGGGGTGTGCAGCACCCCTGTATCTGGGTGTACCGTGGTGTTCGAATGTTTGTTGTGTTGCATCGTATGCTGGAGCGCGCTTGCGTGGTCCATAAATGGATCTGGTTGTGCTGTCCTTTTGATGCGAGCCCTCGCGTGGATCGCGTATTGGCTTATGTGCGGCGTTGTTTCCGCTCTATGTTGGCCATGACATCGTCTATCCGGCCGGATGGCCGTTCTAATTTTTGGTTGCGGGGGTTCTAAGGCCTCCTCATCGAATTCAGGTAGCAACTTCCGCTTCGGGTAGCTCTTGGTGTGGCGATTACCGTCGTACTTCGCTGCTGTGTTGAGTACTTTACTCCATCTGATTCTGAGTGTGTCTTGTGCAGCCTTGAGCCTTTGCTTCTGCTTTTTTAGACTCCTCGCGGTGGCAACAAGCCTTTGATGGGCATTCTGTTGCTCCGGGTGTCTGTCCAGTGTGATGTCGTCCAGATTATTATCTTTGATAGAGTCGGGTTGTTCCGTTTGATTCTCTGTGTTGCCGTGGTTCGGCGATGGTTCACCCTGATCTAACGCTGGGTCTATATGATCGTTCCTTCTGCCGAGGCGGGATTTGGGGCGGCGCTTACGCCGCCGCTTTGACTGCCTCTCGAGGGGACAACCCTTCGTTGCGTCCTTCTGTTCCTCGTCATCATTTTCTTTTGGTGTGTCCACCATGTATACGTCATGTGATGAAGTGGGTGTCTGGTGCCCTATGGGCAGTGGTTCCTGTTCATCTCCTGCATCGGAGTGAAGTCTAAAATAAACCCTGAGGTTGTAGAGCTCGACGTAAACGAACCTTCACCTCTAAATCCCTGAAATTGGTACCCTGTATTTACAGATCCCAGTCAATCCAAACCCTGGATGACTAAAATCATGTTTGTTGTAATAAAAAGGCGTGATCCTAGCCGGGATTGATTTTACTCTCACTTACAACATGGGCCCACCTGTTATATGCATCATCCTCCCCAATCAATTTGAACTCGCCTCTAGATGAGTGTATCGGACGGGGACAGGTCGGCCATCGACGCCATCCTAGACGAGCTCCTGGGCGCGTCCAAGCATAAACGGCGTGTGTGGATGATGGCACGCTATCCCAACTAGAGGAGCCCCACCGGCAAGCGATTGCTGCTCGTCGGGGCTAGGCTGCAGGAAAGGTAGCGCCAACAGGGCGAGGATGCCGCCACGGATGCCACCAACAGCGCATGAACATGAAGAAGTATATTAACGGGAAGACCGGCGGCTTGGCCTTCGCGGCGAGCACCACCGCCGTGTCCATCAATGAAGTGTTGGCACTGTCGAGATTAACGGTGAACTACACCTAGATTACTATCAAACAAGGCAAGAAAAATATCACAAGGTCCTGTTGGAATCCATCGGTATCCGGCGTCTCGCGTGCATGTACCCAGAAGAGATAATCTAATCCATCAAGCCAGACTCACTGACTCACGTACTAGTTTGTGCTTGTACAGGACTATATCAAGCCAGCCCTGTACTCATGTGTCTTCTTCCGGCAACACTTCAATGCTCAATCGATGCTCGTTGATACAAAAGAAGTTCAGGTGGCTCTGGTCGTCTTCGCCTTTGCCGTGCGTGCCCACGCCTGGAGCTTTGTCATCGCGGACGGCGGCAACCCTCCCAAACACAGCGTCGACGAAGCCAAGGGAGATGTTGAGCTTGGTCCGGTGATCCCTAATGGTGTCCTTCATCCTCTTGATGATGAACAGCTTTGCGCCGTTGGCGTGCTGGACTCCTAGCTCCTCACCGGCCATGGCTTCCATGGCCATCATGGCCTGCGTGCTCACCGGATGGCAGCAGGCACTCCCGGGATGCATCTTCAATCAGGATTGTGCAGCGAGGAAGATGGCTATGATGTTTTGACCCGCGTGACATGAGACAAGCGAGTTTCGGGTAGGATTGTGCTTTTCCCAGTCTACCAAACATACGTGGGGTTAGGATAGACCGGGATCGGAGAGGTCGGGGTACCGATTTCAGCGATTTGGAGGTGAGGGTTCATCTACGTCCACCCCTACAACCTCAGGGTTTATTTTAGACTTCACTCCCTGCATCGTCGTCCATACCGTCGATGTCTTCGGAGTCGAAGTTGAGCATGTCGGTTAAATCGTCGACAGTGGCTACTAAGTGGGTGGTGGGTGGGCGGCGAATTTCTTCGTCATCCGCATCCCAATCCTGCCGGACATAGTTCGGCCAGGATCCTCCTGACAAGGAGAGAGACCTTAATGAGTTCAGTATGTCGCCAAAGGGCGAGTGCTGAAAAATATCCGCGGAGGTAACCTCCATGATCGGCGCCCAATCGGATTCTACAGGAACGGGCGCAGGCGGTTCGGAGTCCGTGGCCGGAGAAGGATGCGGCAGTTTGACAACGCGGCTCGCGTGAAGGGTAAGGTCGATATTCGGCTTGATCGCCGCTGAGGATACGGCCTCCATGACGGGGTCTATCCACCCATCCATGGATGGCGCAACTTGCTCCGAATTGAGGCTCGGAGCGGCTGCCAGTGCGATCTCGTGAATACGGTCCGATGGTAGAGCTAAATCGTACCCATCGTGACCGCATGGTGCACAAGGCCGGGGCTCGAATCCGTCGAAGATCAAGTCTCCACGAACATCAGCCATGTAATTTAAGCTTCCAAACCTGACCTGGTGGCCAGGGGTGTAACTTTCGATCTGCTCCAGATGGCCAAGCGAGTTGGCCCGCAGCGCGAAGGAGCCGAACACAAAGATCTGTCCGGGGAGAAAAGTCTCACCTTGGACTGCATCACTATCGATGATAGTAGGAGCCATCAAGCCTAACGGCGACGACACAGAGGAACTCTCAATGAAAGCACCAGTGTCGGTGTCAAAACCGGCGGATCTCGGGTAGGGGGTCCCGAACTGTGCGTCTAAGGAGGATGGTAACAGCAGGCAGGGGACACGATGTTTTACCCAGGTTTAGGCCCTCTTGATGGAGGTAAAACCCTACGTCCTGCTTTATTTATTCTTGATGATATGAGTATTACAAGAGCTGATCTACCATGAGATTGGAGAGGCTAAACCCTAGAAGCTAGCCTATGGTAGGATTGTCTGTTGTCCTACGGACTAAAACCCTCCGGTTTATATAGACACCGGAGGGGGCTAGGGTTACACAAGGTCGGTTACAAAGGAGGAGATATACATATTCGTATTGCCTAGCTTGCCTTCCACGCCAAGTAGAGTCCCATCCGGACACGGGACGTAGTCTTCAATCTTGTATCTTCATAGTCCAACAGTCTGGCCAAAGGATATAGTTCGGCTGTCCGGAGACCCCCTAATCCGGGACTCCCTCAAGGAGGTCGTACGTTCGTGGATCCATCTTTTCTCTTGCCTTCTGTAACCACCGCTGCAATCGCATCATCGTGGCGTTAATTCTTATTGTGTTGTTGCATTCTCATTCCATTCAATACCGACATGTGCGATCCATTTGCTTAATTATATGCATCACTGTAACTAGTACTCCATCCGTCAATTTATAAGTTGTGCATACCTTTTCCATCAACTTCGTGCAACGCACGGGCATCTTGCTAGAAACACTAGAATATGTCTATATAATCCGTATGTGATAGTCCATTTGAAATCTCAAAAAGATAAATATTTAGGTACGGAGGGAGTAATATATTAGGAGTATATCAAAACAATAGTGATTTCTTTCAAGTTTGTGAACAAATACTACTATTCTACTACTTTGGATCCGTCACAATGCACGAGCACATTGTTGGTAAAAGGAAAAGGCCTGCCGCTTTCGCGTCGCACCCCCACACGCTTGGGAATCGGGAGTACAACACGACCCATCTGGCACGACACATAGCTTAGGGAAGGCGTGTTGCCTAGCATTTTCACTTTCATGTGGGACCGCCGTTGAGAAAACCGACACCCCGCCCGCCGCCGGGTTGGAAAACAGAAACGAGGGGAAGATCTAGCTGGAGCACGAAAGTCAAGAAATTTGGTGTCAAACGGGGCTCGTTGATAGAGTAGGAGCATTCCGTACTAGTACAACTCCTACTAGTACCAAGTTTGTACTCCTAATACTATATTACTAGTACTACCACTATACAACTAGTAGGTACGTGCACGACACAACATCGTAGGATCAAAAAACGGGAAGATCTTGTTTTGAGTGATTTATCTTTTTTTCAATCAATGTAGTATGAATAATATGATGTGGGGGGCACCCATGAAGCTTATGTGGCTTGGTTGCATGGCTACGGAATGTTAGAGAAAAATAAATAGATAATGTGTTTAGAGTGCACTCCACTAAATAGATATACTTTGGATCCATTGCAACGAACCGGCACATCTATATCTATACCCCTATATAGTGTGTGAAAAACTTTGAAAGTTGGTCATTGGATGAAGCCAATCCGACAGTACAAAGATGGCAAATCCGAGCACTACTGGCCATTGGATATCATCCACCAGATTCTGCCACATGTATAATCTAGAAGACTCCATGGTTGAACTTAATTCATGACTAACTTTGCCACAACTAAGCTTAGGCAAAGTTATTAGTTCTTCAAAATGAGAGCCACAAGTTGGCAAGCCTAAGGGAATCTTGCCACATTTTTTGTGTGTATGTCATGTGGGGCCTTAGTGCGGCTTGCCTAAGGTGTGGCTTGAACCAAACACTCACTTAACTTAATTAAACTTGCCTAACCTTACATTCCACCAGATTTTGCCACATGTTAGTATCCAAAAAGCTCCACATGTAGAAGCATAATGCACAAACCACCAGAATCGCATGCGTGCAATGCACGTGTACCTTACTAGTACTAGTTGGTAGTAGTAAGAAACAAATTCCAGTTTTGGCACGAGCTCATACTGCGAGAGCACCACAAGGCCTGCCGCAGGAGTTACATTTCCCTCTCGGGGCCCACGGGGCCGAACTTCAGTGGCTTAGTGCCCGGCTTATGAGTCAATGACATGCGGACCTTAAATGCGGCTGGCCCACATGTCATTCTCATGGTGGTGGCATGGTTCGCGACTCACTCGTTCGAGATGAACCGGCCGCTGGTGGCGTGGCCGTGGCGAGGGTGCCACAGCTAGGCATCGGGGCATTAAGAGGCGTAGATGGCCACACCGGCGGGTACTACCTGTAGTACATAAGTACTCCAGCTGAGGATTGATGCCCGGGACAAAATGTGTCACAGCCGCTGGATGAAAATTCGATGGTGCAGGAGTACAGATCAGAGCACGGCAGCGGGGCAGGCAAACCGCGTCCTATCGGGTGTGTCTATGATAGAAAGTTGATGGTCACCGCAGTTCAGCTGGCCCGCATGTCATGCACACAAAGGCAGAGGAGCGGTGGGGCCGAGAGGGATGAGGGGCATGTCGGGGGGATGAGGATCCCTTGACGCGAACAATCCTACCATTTTGTCACTGACATGTGGGACCCATAAGCGTGGGTCCCACCTGTCAGTGAAGGAAAGGCAGGGCAAGGTAGTGATAGCCACGTTAGAGGATCCATGTCCACATCGGGGGACGTCGTGCCGTGGGTTGGAGCGGCATCGTGGGAATCGCGTGTGGGTGTGACAGTGGTAGAAACAAGAAACGTGTTGGTCGCCGTGGTTCAACTTCCATGGACAAGCTGTCATGTCTGCTGACACATGTATATCAAAACTAGAGTGTTTATATTTCAAGCACGTGAACAAGTATTATTCTACTACTTTGGATCCATTGCAACGCACGGGCCAGCACATTGGTAGTAGTAGTGCCCATCTCTATCTCTAGAGGCCTTCCCTCGTTCATCCTTTTCTCTCACAAGATAAACTAGTCATACAAATGCATCTTGATGTTCCATGGAACACACGAGGATGTTTCCTTGGGGGTCTCTCCAGCGCGGCGTGGCCGCAATTGCAAGTTGATGCCCCTTGAGATGCCGACGTTGAGGGGCACTCGGATTTCCTCCTATGAGCAGGTAAGATGAGTTTGATCACGTAGTAAATGCATTCTAAAGACTACTTCCGTATCCATTTCCTAATTCTCCCCCTGCCCACTGTTTCACAGGTTAGGCTCGGTGCGAGTGGAGATTGGCTTGCATATGTACGGGAGGGTACCAACATCAATTTGCACAACATTTACAACGGTGACACCGTTCGCGTAGAACCTTTGTCCAACATTGGGATCAGCCATGCAATGGTCCACCGCATGAATTGGTACGATGGAACCACGGTGAGATTGAATAAATAGCACGAACCTTGCACATGGTGGTCAAAGGCGGACCATGCTGTCTGCGGCCGATTTGTTGCCATACGAGTAGGAAGACGCTGTGCTCCTTTCTAACCGCATCTTCGCGGTGACAAACCAGGGGACTTATTTTGTATGGGACACGTCCTATGATATACTCCCTCTCTCCAAGTTTATTTGTTTTGAATCTTTTCGTTTTATAAGTTTCAAATTCAAATTTAGAGCTCCACATCACATGTTGAGATTACAATGTCCATTAAATCATTGTGTGCATGTATAGTAAAGAAACAAATCTCGAGTTTGGCACGAGTTCGTGCTATGGGAGCACCACAAGCCCTAGCGTAGGACTGACATTTCCCTCTTAGGGCCGTCGGGACTAAGCTTCAGCGCCTTACTACACCTACCTTTGAGTCAATAACATGTGGACCCGATAGGTGACTGGTCCACATGTAATGCTCCCGTAGGCAGAGGGGCAGTGGGGCTAAGAGGGGTGAGCCACAGGTCGGGGGACGTGTGGTTTCATGGGTTCGAGCGGCGTCGTGGGAATCGTGGGTGGCTGTGGTAGAAACTTGATGCTCGCCGCCTTTTAGGTGGCCCACATGTCATGCACACAAAGACAGAGGGGCGGTGCGGCCGAGAGGGGTTAGGCGCACGTCGGGGGGCGTGGTGTCGTGGGTTGGAGAGGCGTCGTGGGAATCGTGAGATGAAACGTGATGGTCGCCGTACTTGAACTTCCATGGACAGGCTATCATGTCTACTGACACATGCATTGCATACCGATCACTGGAAGGAGTAGCAGAGAAAGCTATATATGTGGATAAATAGTTCCTTATAGTCAAGCGGACCCACGCTACTACTCTGTTCCAAAGACATGCACACCATCGAAATAGTCCATCTATATCAATATACACCGAGAGGGAATAATTTTTTTTACAAGAGAGCAAATAGTTCATCCATCCATAATGCCCTCCTGCTGGTGCAGCCTCTACTTCTTCTTCTTCTTCTTCTTGTTGTTGTTGTTCTCATTCTCTGTGGGAGAAGGCTTCGCAACAAGCTCTTTGGACCTTGCAGCTATCTCAAAACTCACACGGGCATCGAGGGCAGCATATTTTATCCGCTCCTACATTAAGGGATAATTCTCCCATCCAGACGACCTTAATGCCACCGTCTTGTCAGCCTTCTGAAGATTTGTACCGAGCAAAAATTTGCTATGTTGAATAGGGATGGTGTCTGTTTATCACAATCTTCTACAGGAATTTTGATTCTAGTTTGTAGGTCAGCGATGCTTTTCAAATCAAGGTTGTACGACTCCAGCTTCTGTTTGTCCCCTTTGATGGCTGCCCCACAGAAGTATACGTCCTCCCGAGACAAGAAATCATGAAGCTCACCTGGTATGGAGGGCGAGTGTATGATGTGGTACACCAAAACATCATCTTTGAGGCACAACTGAAGGACGGCGGCGCGCTGGATCTTCCCAGGGGCACGCTTTGTGTACTCTGCGTCGAGACCGATGACCCACGTCTCTACCTTTTCGAGGGAGTTGGATACATTGTTGATCCACTGCCGAACAACCCTTGGGTGGACGGTGAAGGTGGCAACTATGCGCATCGAGCCTTCGATGAGGACATGTTGGACGCTAAAAACCTGCATCTCGGTCTCTTTCACCATTTGGAACCGCTGGAATGGAGGGCTATGGTTTGGAGAATTAGGATTAGATGGCTAGTCTAACTGAAGTAGTAGATGATTATTTAAAGAGGTTAAAACAATGTGAACACAGTGGGGTTTGGGTGAAAATGAAGACGAAGGGGAGGTGAAGAAGCCGAGGAGAATCGGTTCCCGATGGAGAAGTAAATGGGAGAAGTGGCGTGTAGGCAGTTGATTAGACAGCTAGGTAGACTAAACGAAAAGGCTATGCAGGTAGACTGATGAGTCGTACCTATTCGTGTACGTGCCCATCCTTCCTAATAGGTGGGACCTATGCAAACAGATAAAAAATGTGTCGTAGTTTTTTTTGAGCGCGTGAGTGGGAGACACAACATTCTCTGGTTAAGGAATAGTCCCTCCGTTTAGGTGAGTATAAGTCACCTTATGAAAATTAGGTTTTCCCAAAACCTTTAGGCATGGAGCATTAACTTCCTGCTTGATCCCCTACCAGCCTCGTTAGACAGCATTCTCTTCCTCTGCTGTCGCGTTCTACCTTTCCATTTTTCCTCTTCTCAAGTGTGGAATGATTTGCATGCCGTCCTTGATGCACCAGAACGACCACTGCATGCATCATGGCAGGGCGTTGATTGGGCATGCGCGAGAATTTGGTTCTGCTCGCAATCTGGATGATACCTGAACGATGAAGTTAATAGGCATGCTAGCACGGGAGACCTATTTCCACTATACAATGATGTTTCTTGCATTATCCTACTCATACTCTAAACAATGCAGATCTTACATTAACAATGCCTGTCCTTTTTGATATGATGCAGTGTCCCTACAGTTACTGCCCTTTGTAATCACACCACCTTTGCCAAAAACAGGGAAGCACAACTGGCTCCTCGCTCGATCAGACAACGGCAAAAGACTGATGATCATTCAGACACATGAGCCGGAAAAGTTATATTGCAAAACCCCCACTGTATACAAGCACCGTGTAATACGTGAGTATCCGGATAGTGGCTGTTACGTCTATGAGCAGGATACCAGCTTGTTGGGGCTGAGGGAGTCCCAGATTAGGGGGTCTCCGGACAGCCAGACTATATCCTTTGGCCGGACTGTTGGACTATGAAGATGCAAGATTGAAGACTTCGTCCCATGTCTGGATGGGACTCTACTTGGCATGGAAGGCAAGCTAGGCAATACGGATATGTATATCTCCTCCTTTGTAACCGACCTTGTGTAACCCTAGCCCCCTCCGGTGTCTATATAAACCGGAGGGTTTTAGTCCATAGGACAACAGACAATCATACCATAGGCTAGCTTCTATGGTTTAGCCTCTCCGATCTCGTGGTAGATCAACTCTTGTAATACTCATATCATCAAGAATAAATCAAGCAGGACGTAGGGTTTTACCTCCATCAAGAGGGCCCGAACCCGGGTAAAACATCGTGTCCCCTGCCTCCTGCTACCATCCGCCTTAGACGCATAGTTCGGGACCCCCTACCCGAGATCCGCCGGTTTTGACACCGACATTGGTGCTTTCATTGAGAGTTCCTCTGTGTCGTCGCCGTTAGGCTTGATGGCTCCTACTATCATCGATAGCGATGCATTCCAGGGTGAGACTTTTCTCCCCGGACAGTTCTTTGTGTTCGGCGGCTTCGCGTCGTGGGCCAAATCGCTTGGCCATCTGGAGTAGATCAAAAGTTACGCCCCTGGCCACCAGGTCAGGTTTGGAAGCTTAAATTGCACGACTGATGTCCGCGGAGACTTGATCTTCGACGGATTCGAGCCCCGGCCTTGTGCGCCATGCGGTCACGATGGGTACGATTTATCTCTACCATTGGACCGTATTCAGGAGATTGCACTGGCAGCCGCTCCGAGCCTCAATTCGGAGCCAGTTGCGCCATCCATGGACGGGTGGATAGACCCCATCACGGAGGCCGTATCCTTAGCGGTGATCGAGCCGAATATCGACCTTACCCTTCACGAGAGCCGCGTTGTCAAACTGCCGGATCCTTCTCCGACCACAGACTCCGAACCGCCTGCGCCCGTTCCTGTCGAATCCGATTAGGCGCCGATCATGGAGTTTACCTCCGCGGATATTTCTTAGCGCTCGCCCTTTGGCGACATACTGAACTCATTAAGGTCTCTCAACTTGTCAGGAGGATCCTGGCCGAACTATGTCCGGCAGGATTGGGATGCGGATGACGAAGGAATTCGCCGCCCACCCACCACCCACTTAGTAGCCACTGTCGATGATTTAACCGACATGCTCGACTTAGACTCCGAAGACATCGACGGTATGGACGACGATGCAGGAGACGAACAGGAACCACTGCCCACAGGGCACCGCACGCCCACTTCATCACATGACGTATACATGGTTGACACACCAAAAGAAAACGACGACGAGGAATGGAAGGACGCAACAAAAGGTTGTCCCCTCGAGAAGCAGTCAAAGCAGCGGCGTAAGCGCCGCCCCAAATCCCGCCTTGGCAGAAACAACGATCATATAGACCCAGCATTAGAGCAGGGTGAACCATCGCCGGACCACGGCAACACGGAGAATCAAACGGAACAACCTGACTCTGTCAAAGATAATAATCCGGACGACATCACACCGGACATACACCCGGAGCAACAAAATGCCCATCAAAGGCTTGTTGCCATCGCGAGGAGTCTAAAAAACAAGAAGCAAAGGCTCAAGGCTGCACAAGACACACTCAGAATTAGATGGAGTAAAGTACTCAACACAACAGTGAAGTACGGCGGTAATTGCCACACCAAGAGCTACCCGAAGCGGAAGTTGCTACCTGAATTCGATGAGGTGGCCTTAGATCCCCCGCAACTAAAAATTAAAACGGCCATCCGGCCGGATAGATGACCTCATGGCCAACATAGAGCGGCAAACAACGCCGCACATAAGCCAATACGCGATCCACGCGAGGGCTCGCATCAAAAGGACGGCGCAACCAGATCCATTTATGGACCACGCAAGCGCGCTCCAACATACGATGCAACACAACAAACATCCGAAAACCACGGTACACCCAGATACAGGGGTGCCACACACCCCCTATGTTTCACCGGCGAGGTGCTGGACCATGAATTTCCAGAGGGATTCAAACCCGTAAACATAGAGGCATACGACAGAACAACAGACCCTGGGGGTCTGGATTGAGGACTATATCCTCCATATCCATATGGCTCGAGGAGATGATCTCCACGCCATCAAGTACTTACCCCTCAAGCTCAAAGGGCCAGCTCGGCACTGGCTTAAAAGCCTCCCCGAAAGCTCCATTGGAAGCTGGGAAGAGCTCAAAGACGCTTTTCGGGCGAATTTTCAAGGGACTTATGTCCGACCTCCGGATGCGGACGATTTGAGTCATATAACTCAACAGCCCGAAGAGTCAGCCCGAAAGCTTTGGAACAGGTTTCTTACTAAAAAGAACCAAATTGTCGACTGTCCGGACGCCGAAGCCTTGGCAGCTTTTAAGCATAGCGTCTGAGACGAATGGCTTGCCAGACACCTCGGCCAAGAAAAGCCGAGAACAATGGCAGCATTAATAAGCCTCATGACCCACTTTTGCGCGGGCGACGACAGCTGGCTAGCCCGATGCAGCACCAGCGACCTAAGTACATCCAAAGTTAGAGACCGAAACGGGAAATCACGACGCAGCAAAAATAACAAGCGCCGGAATAAAGAAGACAGCCCGAAGAGCACGGCGTTAAACGCCGGATTCAGAAGCTCTCAGCCAGGTCAGCAAAAGCCGCCCTCTAAAGGCACCAGAGATGAACTGTCCAGCTTAAACAAAATTCTAGACCAAATATGTCAGATCCATAGCACCCCCGATAAACCTACAAGTCATACCCACAGAGAATGTTGGGTCTTCAAGCAGTCCAGCAAGCTCAACGCCGAACATAAGGGGCAGGATACACCAAGCGAAGACGAGGATGAGCCTCGCAAGCAAAACACTGGGGAACAGAAGAAATTTCCACCAGAAGTCAAAACAGTAAACGTGTTACACATGATAAAGGGGAGAAATAAAGCAGCACTCCTAGATAAATATGCCCAAGGGCCTATCACCGCGGAGTTCTGCCACTAGCCGTCTCAACCGATCACCTTCGACAATCAGGATTACTCAGCAAGTATCCGAAGCGCAGGATGGGCTGCCATGGTATTAGATCCAATAATTGACGGATACCACTTCACACGAGTCCTGATGGACGGCGGTAGTAGCTTAAACCTGATATATCAGGACACAATTCGCAAAACGGGGATAGACCCAACGAAAATTTGCCACAACAATACTACCTTTAGAGGAGTAATGCCAGGCCCAGGGGCTCATTACACAGGCTCCCTGCTACTAGAGGTTATATTCAACTTCCCCGATAACTTCCGTAGCGAAAATTTAACCTTCCACATTGCTCCGTTGCAAAGTGGCTATCAAGCACTACTTGGACGCGAAGCTTTCGCTCGCTTTAAAGCAATACCGCATTACGCTACCCTCACGCTTAAGATGCCCGGTCCACGTGGCATCATTACAGCAAATGGAAATATTGAGCGATCCCTGCGCGCCGAAGAGAGTGCGGCTGCCTTGTTAGCCGCACACTAAAACGGCCTCACCAACTAAAGCATTCGATAGGTCGTCAAGACCACGGACATGGTTAGATGAGTTCGGCGTAGCTATATGTAATTCATACAGGTTTGATGGGCACACCCCTATTACAAATACAAGGGGCTGAACGCGCGTAGACAAGTGGCAATTTTTTACTCATCTTGAATTGTACATGGTTTCTTTAAACCTACCTTTTTGCATGACAACTTTTCACCTAAGTTCCTCTCTTTCACAGATGACCATCGTGCTACACCCGTCCAGGATACGGCACAACGGAGACACAGGCACAAACATGCAGCAGGGACCCATTCCAAGGATTCTTTTTAGATTAAGACCCTGCGTCAACCTTTTTTACTGTCTCTTGTTGATACACATCCCTCGGATTCTCAGTACAATTGAGAAGGATGCTGACGTCTTGGCATGTGGCCACGTCAGAATAATGCACATACCTGGACACCAGGGGCTTCTTACAAAGGGCACTGTTTAGGCCCGGTTTACACCATAAAGACCGAATACCTTAGGGAGTGTTCGGCGTCGCGAGTTTGGCCTTATATGCATCAGCTCCGAATCATGTCTTTGGTCAAATGTTGGGTTTGCCCGGCTCCTATGTTTTGCTGCCTTATGTTCCGCTCTATCGGCTAAGGCGGCACCAGGAGAACTACTGCGATTGTGCCCTGGTTCATCCGGACGAGCACCTCAGTAGAGAAAGCCGAAAACTGACTGTCATGATATAGCGCGAGACTGGTCAACCACTCGATGACCTATCGGAATCTTAGAATTCCTCCGCCTTAATGAAGGGTCGTTTCCCGGCCGGGCATGTACGCACCCCGAATTCGGGTGAGTGTGGAGCCACCAGGGGCTATATAGTAGCCCCACTGTCAAACTCCTCTGGCTAAGTGAAAGTGTTAAAGCATTATAGTCCGGTTGCCTAGTTCGCTGCACTATCACCTCCTTAATAGGACCAAGACGTTGGATTAAGTGTGAACACGCATCTTCTGCGAACACCCCGGCATTATATGCAAGGGGGCTGAAGCCGACGACTGTAATCTTTCAAGATATACATATACATATATATATATATATATATATGTGTGTGTGTGTGTGTGTGTGTGTGTGTGTGTGTGTGTGTGTGTGTGTATACGTAAACGGCCGCACAGGAGGCATCATATTACCTTCGGGCAAAAGTATAAATACAGCCTTGATAAATTTAATAGAACATTGTTTTTACAATGGGAATACATGTCACTCAAACATAATATTCTTCGAGCACTGGGCCTCTATCAAACGAGCACCCTCAAGAACTTCTTCAAAATAGTGCTTGGCAGCCACTCGGCCTATGGCCGAACCCTGCGCTGCAATAGTGGTAGCATCCATCTCCGCCCAGTATGCTTTGACACGGGCAAGGGCCATCCGCGAGCCTTCTATGCACGCCGACCTCTTCATCGCATTGATGCGCGACACCGCACCAAGGAACTGCTACACTAAGCTGAAATAGTTGTTCGGCATCGGCCTTTCCGGCCACAGATGATTTATGACGGACCTCATGGTGAGTCCAGACAATCTATTGAGTTCGGCCCATTCGGCAAGATGATCAGTTAGTGGAAGCGGACGCTCTGGAACGTTAAACTGCAACCAGAATAGCTTGTCCACTTCACGATCTGTTTGATCTCGGATGTATTCGGCCGCATCGACAGCACTCGCCGTCAAATCCAGATATGCGTGTGACGAACTCCACAGCCGATCCAGAGGGGCATACCGTGGATCTCCGAACTTCCTCCGCAGCAAAAAGGGCTTCCCAGCCACAATATCACCGGCTTCACGCAGCTCCTCCTTCTTCGCTCTCATGGCAGAGCGGGTGTCTTTGGTCGCCATCGTGGCCTTTTCGAGGTCCATTGCCTTCGCTCGGTTTTCTTCCTCAAGGAACCGGCAACGGTCGGCAGTGTCTTTTAACTTTACAGCCATCTTGGCCATCTTCTCTTTGCTCTCGCAATGCGCGGCCTTCTCGGCTCTTAACTCTTCGGCCACCTTCAAAGCAGCCACATTACTACTCCTTGCTTGTTCTTTGGCTCGGGCAAGTTCCGCCCGAAGGGTCTCCATGGTGGCAGCTCCATCTGCAGTCAAAACATATTAAAGATACTGGCATCACGTTGCTCTTACTATGTGATATTCACCAGAAAACATCACTTACCCTGTGCCTCGTCAAGCCGCTTGTTAACAAGCTCAATGTCGACATCCGCCGCATCCAGTTGCCGCTTTAGTTCGGCAAACTCATTAGTCCGGCTAGCCACCGGAGCTTCCACCACCTGCACATACAAGCAGTATGGTTATTACATGGGACTATGATCCTCTGTTTGCCGCCGCTCTCGGCAACAACCAGAGTCTCAGGGGCTACTATCAACACAGGGCACACCTAAAAATGTGCGGTACTTTCACAAATGTATATCATTTTATGTACCTCAAAGCCCGTTAGTAGACTCGTAAAGGTGTCATGCAACCCGCTTTCGGCGGACGAAATCCTTTCCATCACCATACCCATCAACGTACGGTGTTCTTCCGAGATGGTCGCTCGCTTTAGCAGATCCCTCAGTGCGTCTGACCGCATATCAGACGGCCTCGGACTCCTTTGTTTGCCCTCTTCAAGAGCCAGATACTGGGGACTTCGGGTGACTATAGGATTATCTTCTGGCCTCACCGGATCCGGAGAGGCCCTCCGTGACGACACTTCAAGGTCGCCCGCTTCTTGAGCGGGGGAGTCCGATAGAGGCGTTTCGCTCTCCATCATCTCCGGAAGAAGGTCCCCTGAAGACGAGCTCCGTTGAGAAGGGCTAAGATCCGAACTACAAGATAAATGCTTCGGTTATTTTCCTCGGAAGTAAGGTAGAATATATTTACTATTAAGTATTTTTTGATCACCTACGGCTCGTTAGAGGGTTGATCCCCGCGCGGACTTTGTGTGGCAAGAGCACCCCCAAGGCAGGACCCTTTGTTGGAGACTTCTTCTCCCGTTTGGAAGCCTTGGTTTCCGGATCTTTAGAGGCAGTCCCCTTCCTTCCCCGGAGCGAGAGAAGGTCAGAATCTTCCCCTTGGTCATCCTCCCTCAAGGAGGCGCTCATTCCCTCGGTTGGAATTGGTAGCAATGGGGGCCCGCTTTCGCCCTCATTATTCCCCCCTTTATCTTCCTTTGAGGGCTCCGGGTAAGGTGCTAGCTCGAGCATCTTTTCCAGTACTGAACTGTCCAAACCCTCAGGAAGGGGGGCCGAACACCGAATCATCTTCGCCTTTGTTAGCCAGACCTGGTCGAAGAGAGATTTCTCAGAATGACATCATGATAACTGAAAGACGGTGTGTTCGGCTAGAGGATTACTTGCCTGGTCGGCGGTGTGGTTGCTGCTCAGGCCCACATCCTCGGTGGTATCCGAACACTGTATTTGGGGTCCGAAGAATGGTTTATACATCTCCTCATGCATCAGGCCGTGGAAATTCTGAATAGTGTGCGGTCCTTCTGGGTTGAACTCCCACATGCGGATGGGCCGGCGTTTGCATGGCTAGACTCAACGAACCAGCATGACTTGCACCACCATAACCAGACTGAAATCTCCTTCGAAGAGATCTTGAATGTGGCTTTGCAGTATAGGCACGTCCTTGGCTGGACCCCAGCTCAGCCCTCTGCTAATCCATGACATCAGTTGTGGTGGAGGGCCAGAGCGGAAAGCAGGGGCAGCTACCCACTTGGCACTTCTGGGAGTTGTGATGTAAAACCACTCATGTTGCCATAATCCGGATACCTCTGGAAAGGAACCCTTCGGCCATGAAGCACCAGCAATTTTGCTTATTAGAGCGCGTCCGCACGCTGCATGCTGCCCTTCAACTATCTTCGGCTTCACGTCAAAGGTCTTGAGCCACAAGCCTAAGTGAGGGGTAATGCGGAGAAAGGCCTCACAAACGATAATGAATGACGATATGTGTAGGAGGGAATCCCGGGCTAGATCGTGAAAATCCAACCTGTAATCGAACATAAGACCCCTGACAAAGGGATCTAGAGGAAGGCCTAGTCTTCGAAGGAAATGGGGAACGAACACGACGCTCTCGTTGGGTTCAGGAGTAGGGATGACCTGCCCTCGGGCGGGCAGCCTGTGTGAAATCTCGGTGGTCAGATATCTGGCCTCCCTCAACTTTTTGATGTCCTCCTCCATGACGGAGGAAGGCATCCACCCGCCTTGGAGGCTGGATCCGGACATGATTGGAGATCCGAAGCACCTGACCTGGGCTTTGGTTGTTAGAACTCA
>NC_041388.1:115695180-115701570 GCF_002162155.2 Triticum dicoccoides
GGGGGGAAGTAAAAGCCTTGTCCCTTTATAAAGAGGGTGAATATCAAGCGTCCTCCATGTAGCCGTTTGGGACTTGCCTAAAATCTAGGAGTCCTAGGCGCGGTTGGGTTACCCACGCCCGTATTGATGAGAATCCCGTAATAAGGGGAACACGATCTCTGCTTTGACAAGACGTGTCAAAAAACTGCCTCACTTTATGTGCGGGGCTAGTTAAAGAAAAAACGGTTCGAATAATCGCCGAGCCATGGCATGATGTCATGTTGTCAAAACATGTCAGCAGATTAGATTTGTGGAAATATTATTCTCTCTACGGTATTATGTGGAACTTATTTTGCAGGGTCGGACACTATCCTTTTATTTGAACTCTTCTGTGGTATATCCGGAGGAGGAACCCGCCTTGCAATGTCGAAGACAACACTGCGTGCCGGACTCATCGTCATTGAAGCCTGGTTCAGGGGCTACTGAGGGAGTCCTGGATTAGGGGGTCTCCGGACAGCCGGACTTTATCCTTTGGCTGGACTATTGGACTATGAAGATACAAGATTGAAGACTTCGTCCCGTGTCCGGATGGGACTCTACTTGGTGTGGAAGGCAAGCTAGGCAATACGGATATGTATATCTCCTCCTTTGTAACCGACCTTGTGTAACCCTAGCCCCCTCCCATGTCTATATAAACCGGAGGGTTTTAGTCCGTAGGACAACAGATAATCATACCATAGGCTAGCTTATAGGGTTTAGCCTCTCCGATCTCGTGGTAGATCAACTCTTGTAATAATCATATCATCAAGAATAAATCAAGCAGGACGTAGGGTTTTACCTCCATCAAGAGGGCCCGAACCTGGGTAAAACATCGTGTCCCCTGCCTCCTGCTACCATCCGCCTTAGACGCACAGTTCGGGACCCCCTACCCGAGATCCGCCGGTTTTGACACCGACAGGGGCCTTTTGGATTTTTTAGTTGCGGGCGGGTAAACAGCCTTGGTTCACACTCTCTGTTTCTCAGACTCAATTATCCGATTAACCAGGAGATCACCGTTGGCAAGGACCTTGATGGCAAAAAGGCTTTGTTTGCTATAGAAAACTGTGTCTACATGGCGAGCCCTAGGAGTTCAGGAGCAAACTCCCCTGATTGTCAATGATATAGCCTGCAGCCAAAAGAAGGTGAGAATGACAAAGGCATCTGGATTAACTTTGATCCTTGGATGTCTTAATTACGACAGGCAGTGATGTGGTTCAAGCCTTCAGGTTGATAGGTAATTGGGCTGTTGCATCGAAAGGGTGGAGTACTGGTGCCTCCGGATCATTGGTCACTGAAGCGGGGCTGCAAATTATGACGGTGTTGGATCATCTCTTCGAATGACTTTGTTGTCTTTGCTGCTGGTTCTGGATGGGTAGTTCTTTCTTTTGTTATGCATATTCCTTGTCATTTGGTCATCCTCGTCTATGTCACTCTTACTATGTAATAGTTGCTTCTGTTTAGAATGTCATTCTCGTCTGGATCACGAGAGTCTGAGCACTACAGATGGGTGTGTTTTGGTGGTGTAGCAAGACTTCTTGTGAACTATCATGTCTTGTTGTTTATGTCAGTAGTAGTCACTAGTCAGTGTTTGAATGTTGTATATATTGTTGTTTCGAACTGTTTATTGTCTCGAACTACTGGTGGGCTAAATGAGGGCATCGCCATTCTCCAGTGTTCAGAGTATATCTCCTTTTTTCAAGTTATATAATTTGAGCTCAGTGTCTTTTCGATGATGTACACTTGTTTGGGCCAGTGAGGTGTCGTTGAATATGGGCCGAGTAGTAACGCAATGCCAAACATGTCAATTATGACTCTCAAGCCGGGCTCCCAAAAGATCCTGAAAAAAGGCCGGGCTCTCCAAAAAAGAATGAATAAGGACTCTTAGGCCGACATGTGGGCGTCACCAGTGTTTTCTTGCGCTTGCGTGCCGAGAGCATATTGGCGCGTGCTCGAAATTCATGCTACCTTTTCATCCCCAGTCTCCCGCCCCTCCCCCACCTCTGGAATCTCGATTCCTACTCTAGTTCCCCCAAATCCCCCTCCTGTACTCCCTGTACTCAAGAGCACTATCATGTCGCCGGTCAACGCGGATCTCCGAGCCAGAGATCCTGAGGTCCGTCCTACCTTTGGTCGCTGCGTGCTGTCGCTCAATAGTGGCATGGCGGCGCTTGACGACTAGTTTGCTGGCAAAGTGCTGATGGTAACCATCAACGGCGACCGGCCTCCCGTCTCGCCAGGCGACCTTGTCAAAGCTATTGGCATTGCGCACGGCATCCAAATAAGTGACTTGCTCGTCAAAGTCTGTCCGCCACCGGCTGATTTCTTCGTCAGGTTCCGGACAACTTTCGACTGCAGTCGTGTTTTTGAATCTTCCCGGCGTTTGTTCTGCGATGCCGCGCTGGTGAGCTTTGATCGGGGCACCCAGGATGGGGCTCGGTGCCCTCTGAGCTTGAGTTTTTAACAAAGCTTACCTTCCACGGCATGCCTCGATGTGCTTGGAACAGCGAGTCCATGAACGAGCTTATCAACGACCTTGGAGGTGAGCTCTTAAGTATGTTTGTTCCTCCAGACAACTGGGCTCTGATGGTTATGGCATGGATGAAGAAGCCGTCCACCATACCGAAGGTGATTGGTGTTGAGATACCGGTGCAGGAACCGGGGTTGTACTATTCGTCACCACCAAGGCCACCGCGGACCATGTTAGGGATGTACCTGTATCGAGTGTTCGTGCATGTCGAAGAAGTGGTCAATCCATCAATCGAAGTCCTGTCGCCGCTGCTAGTGCCAGGGTCCGTCAACGACGTCCATTACAGGAGTCAACGTCAGACTTCCCCCGTGTTGCTCAGAATGATGGATGGCACAGGGCCTACTCCATCGCGCGGCGGAGGCCATTGCTTCTTTGGGAGAAGAGGCAGGGCTGGCTGCCTGGATGTGCTCTAATTTGAGGTAACAACTGAATCTTGTCAGATACTAGTTAAATCCGAGCTATGGGTGTGAAGCACTGATATGCCAGTACATTTGATTGTGACCTATTCTAATTTTGTACCTAAACTTTTTTAGAAAGGGTTGTACGTCAACTTAATGTGGTAGCAGAACTTATTGTGTTGTCTGTCTATTTTATTTGCACAACATTCAAGATATTTCCCCGTCATTGATAAAGACGATGAACCGTTATGTACGACTTCGTTGGTTTCAACATAGCCATTCCCGTAGCGATCCACTGCTTCCATCCTGATTATGCCGCCTGCGTGAAATTTTTGTATGCAAGTTCAGTGTGCTATGATGTTCTATATGATTGTGTTAACTATATAAGTTTTTAGTGAGCATCAACAATGCATATGGCTGAAAGATGTATTTATGAGCATCGACCGATGGGTCTCTCTCTCTATCTCTCTCTCACACACACGCACACACACAGGTGCACACGCACAAGTGGGACCCGTTGAATTATTTATTTGCTCGTGACAGCTTTTAATTAGGTTCCATTGTAATCTAACTTTTTTCTAAAGTTATTAATTGAGATCAGTGACTTCAAAAAGTTGTACAGAAGCCTTGTTTGGGCCTTTCCAATGTCGCTGAATGTGGGCTGAGTAACCATGTTAGGTTGTACTGTACTACACAGGCCTTTTTTTCAACATCAGCAATGCAACTGGGCCGACAGTTGTACACAATATCCGGGTCAACTTGTTATTCTCCGCCCCGCTGGGCTGCAAACTTTCCTAGGAGGTATGCATTAGGCTTAACAAGAAAATGGACTTCAAGAAATAATAAATCGGATGTAATTATAATAACTAGACATTTACTATGCACCAAACACGTAATTAGTTTGAAAAATATATTATTTTTGGAATTTGAAAATTTTAATTTCATTACTTGTTGCGCTCGCAATATTTCGTTGGATTTTAACGTAATACAACTCTATTTTGAAATTATATTTAACCTGACTAGAAATTTCGGATAAAAATATTTCGGATCCCATCAAAATGTGGGAATTTTTTTTGAATTCTGTTTTGAGCGGTTGTTTGAAATTATTAATCGTTGTCCTAGCTAGAAGTTGGGTTGTACTTTTAACAAACTGTATGGGCTGTAGTAAATTCCATTAGAATTAAAAAATGGGTTGTACATTCTTACAAATCGCAAATGGGCTATATGTTCTCTGCCAAATCCGAGCTGTGGGCCTACTAAGTTGACGCGTACCAAGGGCTTTGTCAACTTAGTCAATATAAATGATTCTAGCTGCAGTGATCGTACGATGTCCATCCAACGGCCGTAGTGCTTCTTCAACCTCTGGTCTTCTTGTTCCAGCCGCCCAAAGCCGGTCGTGTCGCATGCTCCTGCCTCCCGTGGCCGGCTGTGATGTCGCGGAGGCCTCACCGCCCCGTACTACTCCCACCGCTGGCCAGGCCATCCCTCTACTCACCCACACTCCCTGTTATTCTACGGCAAAGGCAGCCTCACACCGCACCCGAACCAGTGAACCCTCGTACTCCTCTCCGTGCGGGCTTCCACTGAAGCGTCTTCCCCGTCTCTGCGTCGTCCCCTTCCTAGGCCTCGCCGTCGTCTAGACCACCGCCCTGGTGCTCTCGGCGCGGCGTGGTCAACGACCGACTTCCATCGGAAGAGTACTATACATGGAGAGGCTGACAGCTGGGTCCAAGCGGCCGCAAGGAAGTGCCTCCTTATTACGCGCAAAATAATTATTCCTCCACCTGATAGCAGGGACCACCGGACGGGCCACCTTCTTTCGCGAAAAAAAACGTTTCCCCCCTGACTGCTGGGAGCCACCGGACGGGCCAGCGTATTTCGCGAAAAAAATGTTCCCCCCGCTATCAGCTCAGACCCACCAGAAGTGCCTCCTGATTACGCACAAAAAATGAATACTCCCCCTGCTAGCTGGGACCCACCATGGTGGGAGCCTGACTTGTGGGCCTACTAAGTTGACTGGGATGGGGGCCTTTGTCAACTTTAGTCAATATGAACGATTCTAGCTCCAATGACCGTACAATGTCCATCCAACGGCCGTAGTGCTTCTTCAATCTCTGGTCTTCTTGCTCCAGCCACCCAAAGTAGCTCCGGTCGTGCCGCACGCTACTGCCTCCCGTGGTCGGCTGTGCTGCCGCGGAGGCCTCACCGCCCCCTACTATTCCCACCGTTGGCCAGGACCTGCGGCGACTGCAGCCTCACACCGCAGCCGAACAAGTGAACCCTCGTACTCCTCTCCGCGCGGGCTTCCAATGCCGCGTCTTCCCCGGCTCCCCGTCGTCCCCTTCCTAGGCCTCGCCGTCGTCCACCGCCCTGGTGCTCTCGGTGCGACGTGGTCAACGTGGTCAAGGAACGACTTCCATCGGATGTGGATTGTACGTGGAGAGGCTGACAGTTGGGTCCACGGCCGCAGCAAGGAAGTGCCTCCTTATTACACGGAAAATAATGATTCCTCCACCTGACAGCTGGGACCCATCGGACGGGCCACTGTATTTCGTGAAAAAAATGTTTCCCCCTGACTGCTGGGACCCACCAGCTACATCTTCGCACGCAAGGAAGTGCGTCCGGGCAAAAAAACGATTTGCCCCCCTGACTACTGGGACCCACCAGCTACATCTTCTCGGGCAAGGAAGTGCCCGACAGTCGGGACCCACCTGGTCGAAGCGTACGTAGCATTGTCATTCTGGTCGCGAACGTGTACATACATATATACTGGTGGATGTAGAGGCGCGCACGTGTCTTAGTAGAGGCGCGTATGTGTCGTAGTAGAGGCGCGCACGTAGCATGTACATGTACATACAGCGGCCAGGGTGCAAGAAAGAAAATACGACCACGTATGTGTACATATGGGCGGGGTCTCGAACGCCTACTCGCGCATACGTACGGTCAGGGCTGGTGTACATGGCTGGGTCAGAACGGAGAAACAACATCGTCGTCGTGTTCATGGGGAGGCAACGGAATGCGCCGTGTTCATGGGGAGGCAACAGAATGCGTCGTGTTCATCGGGAGGCAACGGAACACATGGGAGCCAACCGGCTGGGTCGGAACAGAATGCATGGCCGTGTTCATCGGGAGGGCTTGTACGGAACAGGCGATGGAAACGAGGCCTGGCGTACCGCACAACGGAGGAAACGGACCTCCTACATTCGGAACGGGGTCCTATTGATCGGGAGGGGTCTGGCGTACCGCAAACAGAGGAAACGGACCTCCTACAGTTGAAATGGCGGTCCTGTTGATCGGGAGGGGTGTGGCGTACCGCAAAATGGACGAAACGGACGTCCTACGGTCGAAACGGGGGTCCTGTTGATCGGGAGGGGTGTGGCGTACCGCAAAACGGACGAAACGGACTTGTGTTGGAGCGCTACGGTCGAAATGGGGGTCCTGTTCATC
>NC_041388.1:115701982-115844407 GCF_002162155.2 Triticum dicoccoides
AGTTAGCAGCAGTAGCGAAGGAATCGCTCGATCGGGTTCAGTTAACAGCCATCGATCGATCAATCGGGTTCGGTAACGCGTAGCCTGCAGTGCAATTGCTCGGGTTCAGTTAGAGCCCAACGCCTCGCTCGGGTTCAGTTAGAGCCAACGCCTCGCACACACACGCATATGTGTACGAGAGAAACGTCCATCGCTCGGCCCCCGACCTCCCACCGTAATCGGGAACTCCCCAAAATTATCCTCCCCCTCGCTTCTACCACGGTTTTTTCCGTTATGGACGGCCCAAAGAATGTCATCCAGCTGCGTCTCTGGCCCGCCCAGGAGAAAAGCCCATTTTCTGTCATGATTTTTTGTCATAGAAGTAGGAGCCCACCACATCTATGATGATACTGGGTTTTGTCACAATTATCGTCACAGAAGTGTCATATGTATGACAGAAAAAAATTTCGTTCGGCCCAAAATGTCACGAATGTGTCGTTTTTTTGTAGTGTTTGTGTCTTAAGGTTTTATTATAGTATGAAATCTAGGATAGATCGAATGGAAAGAATAGCTTCGTGTTATTTTACTACGGACTCTTGAATAGATCAATCCGAAAGAATAACTTTGAGGTGGTTTCGTACCCTACAATAATCTCTTCGTTTGTTCTCCGCTATTAGTGACTTTGGAGTGACTCTTTGTTGCATGTTGAGGGATAGTTATATGATCCAATTATGTTATTATTGTTGAGAGAACTTGCACTAGTGAAAGTATGAACCCTAGGCCTTGTTTCGAAGCATTGACATACTGTTTATGCTCACTTTTACCTCTTCCTACCTTGCTGTTTTAATATTTTCAGATTACAAAAAACTATATCTACCATCCATATTGCACTAGTATCACCATCTCTTTGCTGAACTAGTGCACCTATACAATTTACCACTATATTGGGTGTGTTGGGGACACAAGAGACTCTTTGTTATTTGGTTGCAGGGTTGTTTGAGAGAGACCATCTTCATCCTACGCCTCCCATGGATTGATGAACCTTAGGTCATCCACTTGAGGGAAATTTTCTACTGTCCTACAAACCTCTGCACTTGGAGGCCCAACAACGTCTACAAGAAGAAGGTTGTGTAGCAGACATCAAGCTCTTTTCTGGCGCCGTTGCCGGGGAGGTTAGCGCTTGAAGGTATATCTTTAGATCTTGCAATCGAATCTTTTAGTTTCTTGTTTTATCACTAGTTTAGTCTATAAAAGAAAACTACAAAAAAATGGAATTAAGGTTGCCTCATATGCTTCATCTTTTTAATATCTTTTGTGAAAATAAGGATTCCGATAATTGTGCCAAAGTGTTAGAAGACGAATGCATTAGAATGTTTGTCACTAAATCTTTCGATGATGAGCATGATTGCAATGTTTTTAGTATGAATTCTTTGAATATCCATGACACTAATGATATGCAAAGCCACAAGCTTGGGGATGCTATGTTTGATTAAGATGATATTTTTAGTCCCCCAAGTTTTGATGAGCAAATTTATTATGATGATAGCATGCCTCCTATTTATGATGATTATGTTTATGAAAGTGGTTTCAGAGAGGTCATGATTTTATTTAGTGATGAATCCACTATTTCGGAAGAGGTTCCAATTGATTATGAGAACAAAGTTGCTATCTATGATAATTATTGTGATGACATGTATGCTATAAAGAACAATGATAACCATGAAACTTGTCATCTTGATTTTAATCTTAAATTGGATTATGCCTCACATGATAGTTATTTTGTTAAGTTTGTTCCCACTACTATTCATGAGAAGAAATTTGCTTATGTGGAGAGTAATAAAAATTCTATGCTTGTAGATCATGAAAAGAATGCTTTATGTGATGGTTATATTGTTTAATTCATTCATTATTCTACTGAAAATTATTATGAGGGAGGAATATATGCTCGTAGGAATTGCAATAATATCAAGTCTCCTCTCTAGGTGTTGACAATCTTGAAGTTTTGCTTGCTTTACCTTCCTTTGCAAGTTGATTCTTATTCCCATAAATTGTTTGCTCACAAAATCCCTATGCATAGGAAGAGGGTTAGACTTAAATGTGCTAGCCATATTCTTCATGATGCTCTCTTTATGTTTCAATTCTTATCTTTTATGTGAGCATCATTGAAATCAGCATTCCTAGCTACGGGCATGAAACGACAACGCTTGTTGGGAGGCAACCCAATTTTATTTTTCTTCCTTGCTTTTTGTTCCTGTTTAGTAATAAATAATTTATCTATCATCTGTTATGATTGTGTTTTTATGTTTTAATTAGTGTTTGTGCCAAGTAAAGCCTTTAGGATCTTCTTGAGTGATTGTTGTTTGATCGTGCTGATAAAAACAGAGAGTATGCGCTCACGAAAATAATTTTTATTTTTTACCAGAGAGCGATAAAATACCAATTCCAACTGCAGTAGATCAATATACTTTTTATCCTGGTCTTCCTAATTTTTCAGAATGTTTGGAGTTACAGAAGTATTCGAAACCTCCAGATTGCTACAGACTGTTCTATTTTTGACAGATTCTGTCTTCTATGTGTTGTTTGCTTATTTTGATGAATCTATGAGTAGTATCGGAGGGTATGAACCATAGAGAAGTTGGAATACAGTATATATTACACCAATATGAATTTATAATGAGTTCACAACAGTGCCAAAAGTGGTGATTTATTTTCTTATACTAATGGAGCTTACGAGTTTTCTGTTAATTTTTGTGTTGTGAAGTTTTCAAGTTTTGGGTAGAGATTTGATGGACTATGGAATAAGGTGGGGCAACAGCCTAATCTTGGGGATTCCCAAGGCACCCCAAGGTAATACTCAAGGACAACCAAGAGCCTAAGCTTGGGGATGCCCCGGAAGGCATCCCCTCTTTCGTCTTCGTTCATCGGTAACTTTACTTGAGGCTATATTTTTATTCATCACATGATATGTGTTTTTCTTGGAGGGTCTTGTATGATTTGAGTCTTTGCCTTTTAGTTTACCACAATCATCCTTGCTGTACACACCTTTTGGGAGAGACACGCATGAATCGGAATTTATTAGAATACTCTATGTGCTTCACTTATATCTTTTGAGCTAGATGATTTTGCTCTAGTGCATCACTTATATTATTTTGAGAGTCTTTTTAGAACAGCATGGTAATTTGCTTTGGCTATAAAATTAGTCCTAATATGATAGGCATCCAAGATGGGTATAATAAAAACTTTCATATAGAGTGCATTGAATACTATGAGAAGTTTGATACTTGATGATTGTTTTAAGATTTGAAGATGGCGATATTAGAGTCATGCTAGTTGAGTATTTGTGAATTTGAGAAATACTTGTGTTGAGGTTTGCAAGTCCTGTAGCATGCGCGTATGGTAACCTTGTGTAACTAATTTGAAGCATGATGTGTTTCTTTGATTGTCCTCCTTATGAGTGGCGGTTGGGGACGAGCGATGGTCTTTTCCTACCAATCTATCCCCCTAGGAGCATGCGCGTAGTGGTTGGTTTGATGACTTGTAGATTTTTGCAATAAGTATGTGAGTTCTTTATGACTAATGTTGAGTCCATGGATTATACGCACTCTCACCCTTCCATCGTTGCTAGCCTCTTCGGTACCATGCATTGCCCTTTGTCACCTCAAGAGTTAGTGCAAACTTCGTCGGTGCATCCAAACCTTGTGATACGATACGCTCTATCACACATAAGCCTCCTTATATCTTCCTCAAAACAGACACCATACCTACCTATTATGGCATTTCCATAGTCATTCCGAGATATATTTCCATGCAACTTTCCACCGTTCCATTTTTATGACACGCTCCATCTTTGTCATATTGCCTTGCATGATCATGTAGTTGACATCCATGTGTGGCAAAGCCACCGCTCATAATTTTCTTACATGTCACTCTTGAATCATTGCACATCCCGATACACCGCCGGAGGCATTCATATAGAGTCATATTTTATTCTAGTATCGAGTTGTAAATAAATAGAAGTGTGATGATCATCATTATTAGAGCATTGTCCCGTGAGGAAAATAAGAGAAAGGCCAAATAAAAAAAGAAGGCCCCAAAAAAATGAGAGAAAAAGAGAGAGGGGGCAATGTTACTATCCTTTTTCCACACTTGTGCTTCAAAGTAGCACCATGATCTTCATGATAGAGAGTCTCTTATTTTGTCACTTTCATATACTAGTGGGAATTTTTCATTATAGAACTTGGCTTGTACATTTCAACAATGGGCTTCCTCAAAATGCCCTAGGTCCTCATGAGCAAGAAAGTTGGATGCACACCCACTTAGTTTCTTTTGTTGAGATTTCATACATTTATAGCTCTAGTGCATCCGTTGCATGGCAATCGCTACTCCTCGCATTGACATCAATTGATGGGCATCTCCATAGCCCGTTGATTAGCCGCGCCAATGTGATACTTTCTCCTTTCTTGTATTCTCCACACAACCTCCATCATCATATTTTGTTCCACCTATAGTGCTATGTCCATGGCTCACGCTCATGTATTGCGTGAAAGTTGAAAAGGTTTGAGAATAATAAAGTATGAAACAATTGCTTGGCTTGTCATCGGGGTTGTGCATGATGGGAGCATTTTGTGTGACGAAAATGAAGCATGGCCAAACTATATGATTTTGTAGGGATGAGCTTTCTTTGGCTATGTTATTTTGAGAGGACATAATTGCTTGGTTAGTATGCTTGAAGTATTATTGTTTTTATGTCAATATTAAACTTATGTCTTGAATCTTATGGATCTGAATATTCTTGCCACAATAGAGAAGATTACATTGATGAATATGTTAGGTACCATTCCACATCAAAAATTCTGTTTTTATCATTTACCTACTCGAGGACAAGCGGGAATTAAGCTTGGGGATGCTTGATACGTCTCCAACGTATCTATAATTTTTGATTGTTCTGTGCTATTATATTATCCATCTAGGATGTTTTATATGCATTTTTATGCTATTTTATATGATTTTTGGGACTAACCTATTAACCTATAGCCAAGTGCCAGTTTCTGTTTTTTCCTTATTTTTGAGTATCGCAGAAAAGGAATATCAAACGGAGTCCAATTGAACTAAAAATTTACGGACATTGTTTTGGACCAGAAGAAGCCCACGGGGTACTGGAGATGGACCAGAAGAGTCCCGAGGCCACCACGAGGGTGGGGGTGCGCCCTACCCCCTGGGCGCGCCCCCTACCTCGTGCCCGCCTCGTGGACCCCCCTGACTTGTTCCCGATGCCAACGCCTCTTATATATCCCCAAACTTCGAGAAAGAAACCTAGATCGGGAGTTCTGCCGCCGCAAGCCTCCGTAGCCACCAGAAACCAATCTAGACCCGTTCTGGCACCCTGCTAGAGGGGGGAATCCCTCTCCGGTGGCCATATTCATCATCCTGGCGCTCTCCATGACGAGGAGGGAGTAGTTCACCCTCGGGGATGAGGGTATGTACCAGTAGCTATGTGTTTGATCTCTCTCTCTCTCTTGTGTTCTTGATTCGGCATGATCTTGATGTATCGTGAGCTTTGCTATTATAGTTGGATCTTATGATGTTTCTCCCCCTCTACTCTCTTGTAATGGATAGAGTTTTCCCTTTGAAGTTATCTTATCGGATTGAGTCTTTAAGGATTTGAGAACACTTGATGTATGTCTCGCATGTGCTTATCTGTGGTGACAATGGGATATTCACGTGATCTACTCGATGTATGTTTTGGTGATCAACTTGCGAATTCCATGACATTGTGAACTTATGCATAGGGGTTGGCACACGTTTTCATCTTGACTCTCTAGTAGAAACTTTGGGGAATGATAACCCACAAGTATAGGGGATCGCAACAACTTTCGAGGGTAGAGTATTCAACCCAAATTTATTGATTCGACACAAGGGGAGCCAAAGAATATTCTCAACTATTAGCAGATGAGTTGTCAATTCAACCACACCTGCAAACTTAGTATCTGCAGCAAAGTGTTCAGTAGAAAACTAATATGATAGTGATGGTAACGGTAACAAAAGAGTAATGAAAGCAAAGTAATGTTTTTGGTATTTTGTAGTGATTGTAACAATAGCAACGGGAAAGTAAATAAGCGTAAACCAGTATATGGAAAGCTCGTAGGCATTGGATCAATGATGGAAAATTATGCCGGATGCGGTTCATCATGTAACAGTCATAACATAGGTTGACACAGAACTAGCTCCAATTCGTTAATGTAATGTGGGCATGTATTCCAAATATAGTCATACGTGCTTATGGAAAAGAACTTGCATGACATCTTTTGTCCTACCCTCCCGTGGCAGCGGGGTCCTAATGGAAACTAAGGGATATTAAGGCCTCCTTTTAATAGAGAACCAGAACAAAGCATTAGCACATAGTGAATACATTAACTCCTCAAACTACGGTCATCACCAGTAAGTATCCCGATTATTGTCACTTCGGGGTTAACAGGTCATAACACATAAAAGGTGATTATAGACTTGCAAGATAGGATCAAGAACACTCATATATTGATGAAAACATAATAGGTTCAGATCTGAAATCATGGCACTCGGGCCCTAGTGACAAGCATTAAGCATATCAAAGTCATAGCAACATCAATCTCAGAACATAGTGGATACTAGGGATCAAACCCTAACAACACTAACTCGATTACATGGTGAATCTCATCCAACCCATCACCGTCCAGCAAGCCTATGATGGAATTACTCACGCACGGCGGTGAGCATCATGAAATTGGTGATGGAGGATGGTTGATGATGACGACGGCGACGAATCCCCCTCTCCAGAAGCCCGAACGGACTCCAGACCAGCCCTCCCGAGAGGTTTTAGGGCTTGGCGGCGGCTCCGTATCATAAAACGCGATGATTTCTTCTGTCCTATTTTTTCTCCCCGAAAGCAGTTATATAGAGTTGGAGTTGGAGTCGGGGGGTCTCTAGGGGGCCCACAAGGTAGGGGGCGCGCCCTAGAGGGGCGCCCCCCACCCTCATGAGAAGGGTGCGGGCCCCCTGGTCTTCATCTTTGGCAAGGATTTTTTTATTATTTATTGTAATATATCCCGTGGAGTTTCAGGTCATTCCGAGAAATTTTGTTTTCTACACATAAAACAACATCATGGCAATTCTGCTGAAAATACAGTCAGTCCGGGTTAGTTCCATTCAATTCATACAAGTTAGAGTCCAAAACAAGGGCAAAAGTGTTTGGAAAAGTAGATACGTTGGAGACGTATCAACTCCCCCAAGCTTAAACCATTGCTTGTCCTCAAGAAATTCAGTTGACAAACTGAAAGAAATAAGGAAAAACTTTTACAAACTCTGTTTGCTCTTGTTGTTGTAAATATGTCAAGCTAGCATTCAAGTTTTCAGCAAAGATTATAATTAACCACATTTGCAATAATTCTCAGGTCTCATGATTACTCATATCAATAACATAATCAACTAGCAAGCCATAATAATAAATCTCGGATGACAACACTTTCTCAAAACAATCATAGTATGATATAACAAGATGGTATCTCGCTAGCCCTTTCTGAGACTGCAAAACATAAATGCAGAGCACCTTTAAAGATCGAGGACTGACTAGACATTGTAATTCATGGTAAAAGATATCCAATCATAGTCACACCCAATATAAATTAACAGTAATGAATGCAAATGACAGCTGTGCTCTCCAGCTAGTGCTTTTTAATAAGAGGGTGATGACTCAGCATAAAAGTAAATAGATAGGCCCTTCACAGAGGGAAGCAGGGATTTGTAGAGGTGCCAGAGCTCAGTTTTAAAATAGAGGTGAATAACATTTTGAGCGGTATACTTTCATTGTCAACATAACAACCGAGAGATGGCAATATCTTCCATGTTACACACATTATAGGCGGTTCCCAAATAGAATGGTAAAGTTTATACTCCCCCTCCACCAACAAACATCAATCCATGGCTTGCTCGAAACAACGAGTGCCTCCATGAAAGTGCAACTATCCCTAGGTGGTTTTCGTAATTCATAACAACATATAGCTCATTGAGCTAATGCTATTCCAAGATGACTATTTCAAGCTCAATGATTGGCATGGCATGGATGTGAAAGTGGAACCCTCAAAATGCTAAGGACAAAGGATTGGCTCAAGCTCAAAAGCTCAAGACTCTTCATTTTATATTTTAGTGATCCAAGATCACATTGAGTCTTTGGGAAAAGCCAATACTATCAAGGAGGGATGAGGTGTTGGTTAATGAGCCTCTTGCTTCATGTGCTTAATGATATGCTCCAAAACCCTCAACTACTTTCCCATATCCACATATGACCTAAACCCTAAGCCAAACTCGGTCCTACCGATTCTTTCTATCCGGCGCCACCGAGTTTCACTTGTCATAAGACACTGCCAAACCCTAGCAATTCGGTTCTACCGGTAGGGATCTCGGTCTCACTGAGATGGGATTGCAAACTCTCTGTTTCCCTTTCGTAACTTTTCGGTCTCACCGAAAGAGCGAATCGGTCCCACCGAGATTGCAATGTAAATTCAGTGTTTCCTTTTTGTAACTTTTCGGTCTCACCGAAAGAGCAAATCGGTCCCACCGAGTTTGCCTGACCAACTCTCTGGTTAGCTTATTACCAAAATCGGTCCCACCGAGTTTGTGTAATCGGTCACACCGAGATTACGTTATTCCCAAACCCTAACCATATCGGTCCTACCGAGTTGCATGTCAGTCCCACCGAAAATCTCTAATGGTCACTAGGTTTACCTTTTCGGTCCGACCGAGTTTGTTGATTCGGTCCCACCGAGATTGGAAAACTGTGTGTAACGGTTGGATTTTGTGTGGAGGCTATATATACCCCTCCGCCTCCTCTTCATTCGCGGAGAGAGCCATCAGAACACATACACAATTCCAACTCATATGTTCTGAGAGAGAACCACCTACTCATGTGTTGAGACCAAGATATTCCATTCCTACCATATGAATCTTGATCTCTAGCCTTCCCCAAGTTGCTTTCCACTCAAATCTTCTTTCCACAAAATCCAAATCCTATGAGAAAGAGTTGAGTGTTGGGGAGACTATCATTTGAAGCACAAGAGCAAGGAGTTCATTACCTACACACCATTTGTTACTTCTTGGAGAGTGGTGTCTCCTAGATTGGCTAGGTGTCACTTGGGAGCCTCCGACAAGATTATGGAGTTGAACCAAGGAGTTTGTAAGGGCAAGGAGAGCGCCTACTTCGTGAAGATCTACCGCTAGTGAGGCAAGTCCTTCGTGTGCGATGGCCATGGTGGGATAGACAAGGTTGCTTCTTCGTGGACCCTTTGTGGGTGGTTGCTTCTTCGTGGACCCTTCGTGGGTGGAGCCCTTCGTGGACTCGCGCAACCGTTACCCTTTGTGGGTGGAGCCCTTCGTGGACTCGCGCAACCGTTACCCTTTGTGGGTTTAAGTCTCCATCAACGTGGATGTAGGATAGCACCACCTATCCGAACCACGGGAAAAACATCCGTATCTCCAATTGCGTTTGAATTCTCCAAACCCTTCCCTTTACATTCTTGCAAGTTGCATGCTTTACTTTCCACTGCCAATATACTCTTTGCATGCTTGCTTGAATTGTGTGATGATTGCTTGACTTGTCCTACAATAGCTAAAATCTGCCAAGAACTAAAATTGGGAAAAGGTTAAGTTTTTATTTGGTCAAGTAGTCTAATCACCCCCCCCCCCTCTAGACATACTTTCGATCCTACAAGTGGTATCAGAGCTTTGGTCTCCATTTGCTTTGATCTCCATAGCTTTTGGTGGTCTTAGCCTTGGTTTCACAACCTAGGAGAGTATGGCGTCTAGCGGGGGAAATTATCACCGTAGAGGTCCTTACTTTGATGGTACTAATTTTGCTAGTTGGAAGCATAAAATGAAAATGCATATTCTTGGACATAACCCCGCCGTTTGGGCTATTGTGTGTGTTGGTTTGCAAGGTGACTTCTTTGATGGGAAAGAACCAAACCGTGAAGCTACCGTGGATGAGTTGAAGATGTTGCAGTACAATGCTCAAGCTTGTGATATTCTCTTCAACGGATTGTGCCCCGAAGAATTCAACAAAATCAGCCGTCTTGAGAATGCAAAGGAAATTTGGGACACTTTGATTGATATGCACGAAGGTACCGACTCCGTCAAGGAATCCAAGTTGGATGTGCTTCAAAGTCAACTTGACAAGTTCAAAATGAAGGATGGTGAAGGTGTCGCTGAAATGTACTCTAGGCTTGCTCTCATCACAAATGAGATTGCCGGCTTAGGAAGTGAAGAGATGACCGATAGATTCATCATCAAGAAGATTCTAAGAGCCTTGGATGGAAAATATGATACCGTGTGCACATTGATCCAAATGATGCCCAATTACAAAGATCTCAAGCCAATGGAGGTGATTGGAAGAACTGTTGCTCATGAGATGTCACTTAAGGATAAAGAGGAACTTCACAACAAATCAAGTGGTGCCTACAAAGCCTCATGTGAAGCCCCTACATCATCAAGTGAGAAACAAAACTTCAATGAAGAATTGAGCTTAATGGTGAAGAACTTCAACAAGTTCTACAAGAGTAGAAGCAAAGATAGAAGCTTCAAGTCAAGGTCCTACAATGACAAAAGATCTTCTAGTCGAGAGCGAAACTGCTATAGTTGTGGAAGACCCGGACACTATTCCAATGAGTGTACGGCTCCCTACAAGAGAAGAGAAGATTCTCCAAAAAGAAGAAGCAAAGAATCACCACCAAGAGAGAGAAGGAGTAGAGATGATCGTTATGAACAAAGATACTCACGGAGAAGCAAGGATTCGGAAAGGAAGGAAAAATCATCAAGGAGCTACACAAAACGAAGACATCAAGCTCATGTTGGTGAATGGGTATCCGGCTCCGACTTCGACAGCCACTCCGAGAGAAGTTAACACTCCGACTCCGAAGATACTCAAGATGAAGGTGTTGCCGGTCTAGCACTTGTGTCAACCAACTCCTACGACATATTTGACTCACCAAATGAAGGAATTGGAAGATGCTTCATGACCAAAGGTCCTAAGGTAACACACCCCGAGTATGTTGATTTCAATAGTGATGAAGATGACTTGTTAGGTGATGATTTGCTTGTTGACAACTCTAGTGATGAATACTATGATGAAACGTCAGCTAAACATGCTAATCAAGATAAAACGAATGACAATGATAAGGAGAAGATTGAGGCTCTAACTAAAGAACTAAACACTCTTAAGTTAGCTCATGAAACTATCTTCGAAGATCATAGAGAACTTTTAAGAGCTCATGAGAAATTACGCTTTCAAAAGCTCAATCTTGAGCAAGAGCATGAGTTCTTAAAAGCAATCAATGATGATCTCCGCAAGAAAAGTTCTCCTTACATTGCCAAGCGTTTACTCTTATCCACTTACATGCCTCAAGTCAAGTCTAGTAACAAGAACAAGAAAGATTCTTCCTCTAGCAGTAACAATGATCATGCTAAATCCAATATTGTTGCTTCTAGTAGTTCTCTTGATTCCACTAATGATTCTCTTAGCCAAGTTACACTTGAGCAAGAAAATAGCTTATTGAAGGGAATTATAGAGAAAGGAGTGTACAAAAGCCTTGCCGGGAGTAAGCAATTCGAGGAATTGTGCGCAAGCAAGGAATGCACCAGAAGAATCAAGGTGTTGGTTTTGAATGAAAGTTCAATGCCAATGGAGTTGAGTGGGAAGAAGATCAATACCCCAAGACAAAGTTTGTTCCTCAACAAGAGAAGTATGATACTTCTTTCAAGGGGACACAAGCTCAAGATGATCTTCCACCACAAGACTACAAGCAAAAAGGCAAGGACAAGCTTCAAGAGGAAATTGATGCATTTGAAGAAGCTCCTAAGACCTTAGTCATGTGGATTCCCAAGACTACTTCAAGTTCCACTTCATCAAGTACGACTACAACTCCAAGGATTCCCATCAAGATGGTGTGGATCCAAAAGAAGAAGAACTAAAGAGTTCTTGAGGGTGACTCCGCCAACATACTTCACTCTTATCATTTTGGCAAGAACAAGTGCAATCAACTTCCACATCTTGCACTAGTTCAAGGAGTCACAAACCCTCTTGTTGGTAAGACAAGGGACGAGGTAACCTAAAAGTTTTCATGGACATCATCTTGTGTGTGCATCACTCTATGTCTATGGATATCCTTGTTTGTTCCTTGTGGGACTAACCCATGTAGGTATTGAAAGTGCAATTCACTCAAATGGATAGCTCCAAGTGACCTACATCAACATTGAGCATCCAAATCTTCAACATCTACATGAAGTCATCATCGACAAAACCCGAGGTTAGTTCATCCCTCTAAGGAGGGATATCACATCTAGGGGGAGCTTTACTCTAAGACTTGAGCTAAAGCAACTCTAAAGATGTGAACACAACAATGCTTTATGTAAAAGTGGTAACCCCACTTGAGCTTAAACGATGAGTATGACCTATGATCAAGTGTTATCACTTGACTCCTAAGTCAATATACTCATATATAGATGACCTTGTCATCGCAAATTGCTTGGTAGATGCTAGAATTGGTTGTGCATGCCTTGTCACATATTTCATTTGCCATCTTATTGTGTGAGCATGCTGGTTGCATATTTTACTCATTCAAGGACATCCACTTGTTGCTTTGATTGTTCGGTTTTATTTCCTTTTGCCAAGTGGATGGACAAGAATGCCTAATAACCTCCTCTAGCTATCTATGCTTTTCTCGTCTCAAACTCTATTCATGCTACATCACAAAATTTGATCAAGTCAGATTTGAACCACTCTGTGTGAGGAGCGCTCGGAGTCCCCGATTCGCCATAGACTTAAACTTCCAAAACCTCTTTATGATTCTCTGTCTGACCGATACCCTACTTTCGGTCCTACCGAGATCATTAAGTTGATCTATGTTTTCGATCTCGGTTCAACAGATTTGAACCTTTCGGTCACACCAAGTTGCAATAACTGTATACAGTTTTGCATCTCGGTGCCACCGAGTCGTTCCACTCAGTCACACCGACAGGGTCGGGCTATATATAGTCACGGGCAAAATTTTGGAAATTTATCCAAACCCCTTCGCCCGCACGATAGCCTGCTCTGCCAACGTGGTCTCCGAATCGTCTCCTCACCGCTAGCCGCCTCCAATCGCTGGTCTCCATCGCCGTCAATGGAATTCTACCCCGCCGTTGCCGCCGTAGCGAGTCTTCGCTGAACTAGGGTATGGACTCGATCTTTGTGCTATTCTCCAATCCGACTCTTAGCACATTGTGATCATCATGATTCTTGCCACGATTGAAACACTCCTATCCAGTCAATGCGCTTGTAGATTAGGTTTGATTCGAAAATTCTAGGTTTAGGTTTCCGCCGAAACCATCTCGGACCCACCAAGTTGAAAAAATTGGTCCCACCGATTTGTCTTATGCCATTGCACAAGTGAGACTCGGTCTGACCGAGAATTACTTATTGGTGTGACCGATTTTGGAACTCTGTGAAACCCTAGCAGTCTCGGTGCCACCGAACTATGACTCGATCTGACCGAGTTCACCAGTTTAGGTTCCAAAACTGCTTCGGTATCACCGAGTTTAAAAATCGGTAGATCCGAGATGATTTCTGTGGGAAACTAAAACTAAGTTTTTGGGTCATTCGTTTGCAAAAATCTCTGCATTTTGTGATGCTCATCTATTCTACCTCATCTATAAACTATTCACAGGGTCAGCAGTCAGCTTGTTCATCATGTCAGACCAAAGTGATAGCCAGAACATGTCAGAAGAGCATGTGCAGATGAGTGAGGGCACTAGTCCCTCAAGTTCTTCAGATGATGGCAGCAGAAGTACTCCTAGCAATCTGCCTAAAGCTGCCACCAGACAGAGAAACAAGAGAACTTCAGATTTTGAGGATGAAGATTATGTGGCAGAAGAGGAAGCAACTTCCAAGAGAGTTGATCCAGCACAGGGCACAAAGCCAGGCTTAAAGATCAAAAGGCCAGCTGGCAGGCAGCCTATGCCAAAGGCCAGAGCTTCAACCAAGATTTCTGAGAAGCCCACTCCCATAGAGCTAGTTGCTGCTGAAGGCAAGAAGAGGAAGGAAAGGGTCAAGAAGACCGTAGCCAGAGTGCTTGGAAAGACTTCCATCATGGAAGAGGAAGAGGAAGAAGAGGTTGCTGCACCAGCACCTAAGGCACCTAAGATTATGGGTGATGCTATAAGATCAGGGGTTGCTGCATCTAAGCCCAAAGAAGCACCGAAAGCTACCTCCAAGCCCAAGTCTGCGCCAAAGAGAAATACAAGAAGCATCCCAGCTGCTGAAAAGAACAAGGCCCCAGTGCCTGACATTGCTGAAGAAGAAGAAGGTCAAGTTCTTAGAAAACTCAAGCCCAAGATCCCAGACCACAATGATGCTCATCCTGTGGCTGAGGATATGAAGCTCAGGAGAGACTCAGGGCTGAGGAAGTGGAGAGAAGCAGATCCGTATGCTTCAAGGAGGAGGACTGCTGTTGACTACAGATTTCACACCAAGGAACAGCAGGACTTCTATGAGACAGTGCTGCTTGATAAGAAGCCAATAGTCTGTGATATGAGATGGACTAACTGACAATACATCAAGGACAATGAAGAACACTACCCTGGAGTGTATGACAGCTTCAATGCTTGTGGAGTAGCAGACTTTGTTGGGCAGAAGCTCCCAAAGTGGAACGAGGAACTCATTATGCAATTCTACTCCACAGCACATTTTTATCCATATGGTAGGATAACTTGGATGTCAGAAGGAACCAGATATTAGTTAACAGTTGCTGAGTGGGCATAGCTCATCAATGCCCGAGAAGAGCATGAGGATGACTTGGATGTATATTCCAAGAAGAAGATGGATCACAACTCTATGTCCAACATGTACAAGGAGATTCCAAATGAAGCACTTGATACTTTCAAGTTTGGCTCAGTGCATTATCTTCTGTCAGGGCTGCCAACTATCAATTGGATCTTGGGGCACACCTTATTGCCCAAGTCTGGAGATCACAAGATGATCAGAGGCCATGCAATCAACTTGCTACATATCTTTGATGTGCCTCAGAAATTCAAGGTCATGAGCCTCATAGTAGAGACTATCAAAAGGACTCCAGCAGATCAGAAGAGGAGCTGTGGATATGCCCCTCAAATTCAGGAGCTAATTAACTCCAAGATGGGCATGGGCATATACTTTTTGGACAAGGAACACCTGCCCATCCGTCCAGATTTTGAAGATAATCAAGTTGTTATGACTGAGAATGAACCATCGTCTACCCAAGCACAAGCAAAGAAGGAGAAGGCAAGGAAGGAGAAAGCTGCCAAGATGCCTACTCAAGAGGAGGCATCTGAATATTTCCTGAAAACCAAACAAGAGCAGCTTGGTTACTTGATTGCATCCACCCTGCGGATTGAGCAAGGACTAGCCACCCTAACTCAGAACCAGGCAAGCTTAGAGAGGATCATGGAACAAAAGTTCTATGACTTGGATGTCAAAGTAACAGAGATTCAGTCTGCAGTGGAACAACTTCAGGATGACATGCAGGAGAGGAGAGGCAAGACTACAACTGATGCATTTGCCAAAGTGCTAAGAGCTCAGAGATCACATGCAGTGCCAATTGCTGACTCCAGAGCCACCACTTCTGCACCAGCTACAGCCTCAGTTCCACCAGCTCCAGCATCTACTTCAGCCTTGACTCCGACCACGTCTACAGAAGGCTTCGTCCTTGGAGTGCTCCGGACTCCACCACCACCTGAAGATCAAGCCTGAGCGTCGATCTAGCACTATGCATTTTCTAGGAACTTTTTGGTAACTTGTTGCCAAAGGGGGAGAAAAATGTATAGATCATAGGCTCCGAGAGAGAGAGAGTGTTGCTTTTATTCTCTCTTGCTTTATTTGGTGGTTTTTCGAACTTTGTTTGCTTTTGAGTGCTTGAGATACTATGCTTGTGAGACATTGATGATCATGTGTTTGATCATAAGCTACACTTAATGTTTGCTTAATGCTATTATCTTATCTATCTTATGTGATCATTCACTATTCTTGGTGATGAGTGCATGTACTTCATTCTTATCATTTTAAGCGCTCCACCAAGATGTATGTGACATGGAAGAGTAACCCATGACTCTAACTCTTTGTGCATTTGCAGTCCAAAGCAAATTTTAAATATGCACAAATTTAGGGGGAGCTCTTACTTGTCACATAATTCTCAAAGTGACGATATATTTCATGCTTATTATCATTTGTCGAAGCTTTGATCTATATGTTGTCATCAATTACCAAAAAGGGGGAGATTGAAAGTGCAACTATCCCTAGGTGGTTTTGGTAATTCATAACAACATATAGCTCATTGAGCTAATGCTATTCCAAGATGACTATTTCAGGAAAGCTCAATGATTGGCATGGCATGGATGTGAAAGTGGAACCCTCAAAATGCTAAGGACAAAGGATTGGCTCAAGCTCAAAAGCTCAAGACTCTTCATTTTATATTTTAGTGATCCAAGATCACATTGAGTCTTTAGGAAAAGCCAATACTATCAAGGAGGGATGAGGTGTTGGTTAATGAGCCTCTTGCTTCATGTGCTTAATGATATGCTCCAAAACCCTCAACTACTTTCCCATATCCACATATGACCTAAACCCTAAGCCAAACTCGGTCCTACCGATTCTTTCTATCCGGCGCCACCGAGTTTCACTTGTCATAAGCCACTGCCAAACCCTAGCAATTCGGTTCTACCGATAGGGATCTCGGTCTCACCGAGATGGGATTGCAAACTCTCTGTTTCCCTTTCATAACTTTTCGGTCTCACCGAAAGAGCGAATCGGTCCCACCGAGATTGCAATGTAAATTCAGTGTTTCCTTTTTGTAACTTTTCGGTCTCACCGAAAGAGCAAATCGGTCCCACCGAGTTTGCCTGACCAACTCTCTGGTTAGCTTATTACCAAAATCGGTCCCACCGAGTTTGTGTAATCGGTCACACCGAGATTACGTTATGCCCAAACCCTAACCATATCGGTCCTACCGAGTTGCATGTCAGTCCCACCAAAAATCTCTAACGGTCACTAGGTTTACCTTTTCAGTCCGACCGAGTTTGTTGATTCGGTCCCACCGAGATTGGAAAACTGTGTGTAACGGTTGGATTTTGTGTGGAGGCTATATATACCCCTCCACCTCCTCTTCATTCGTGGAGAGAGCCATCAGAACACATACACAATTCCAACTCATATGTTCTGAGAGAGAACCACCTACTCATGTGTTGAGACCAAGATATTCCATTCCTACCATATGAATCTTGATCTCTAGCCTTCCCCAAGTTGCTTTCCACTCAAATCTTCTTTCCACAAAATCCAAATCCTATGAGAAAGAGTTGAGTGTTGAGGAGACTATCATTTGAAGCACAAGAGCAAGGAGTTCATTACCTACACACCATTTGTTACTTCTTGGAGAGTGGTGTCTCCTAGATTGGCTAGGTGTCACTTGGGAGCCTCCGACAAGATTGTGGAGTTGAACCAAGGAGTTTGTAAGGGCAAGGAGATCGCCTACTTCGTGAAGATCTACCGCTAGTGAGGCAAGTCCTTCGTGGGCTATGGCCATGGTGGGATAGACAAGGTTGCTTCTTCGTGGACCCTTTGTGGGTGGTTGCTTCTTCGTGGACCCTTCGTGGGTGGAGCACTTCGTGGACTCGCACAACCGTTACCCTTTGTGGGTGGAGCCCTTCATGGACTCGCGCAACCGTTACCCTTTGTGGGTTGAAGTCTCCATCAACGTGGATGTAGGATAGCACCACCTATCCGAACCACGGGAAAAACATCCGTGTCTCCATTTGCGTTTGAATTCTCCAAACCCTTCCCTTTACATTCTTGCAAGTTGCATGCTTTACTTTCCGCTACCAATATACTCTTTGCATGCTTGCTTGAATTGTGTGATGATTGCTTGACTTGTCCTACAATAGCTAAAATCTGCCAAGAACTAAAATTGGGAAAAGGTTAAGTTTTTATTTGGTCAAGTAGTCTAATCACCCCCCCTCTAGACATACTTTCGATCCTACACTCCAACACACATCAGGTCCCAGGGGGGAGTTTTGTTTGCAATTATTTTGATTTAGTTTGCATAAAGCATGGGACTGGGCATCCCGGTGACCAGCCGTTTATCTCGTGAATGAGGAGCGGAGTCCACTCCTCTTGAGAATAACCCGCCTAACATGGAAGATTCAGACAGCCCTAGCTGATACATGAGTTATTCGAGCATACAAAACAGGATGATTATTTGAAGGTTTAGAGTTTGGTACATACAAATTTACTTGGAACGGCAGGTAGATACCGCATATAGGAAGGTATAGTGGACTCATGTGGAATAACTTTGGGGTTTAAGGAGTTTGTGTTGGGGAACGTAGCAATAATTCAAAATTTTCCTACGTGTCACCAAGATCTATCTATGGAGAAACCAGCAATGAGGGGAAGGTGAGTGCATCTACATACCCTTGTAGATCGCTATGCGGAAGCGTTCAAGAGAACGGGGTTGATGGAGTCGTACTCGTCGTGATCCAAATCACCGATGATCCTAGCGCCGAACGGACGGCACCTCCGTGTTCAACACACGTACGGAGCAGCAACGTCTCCTCCTTCTTGATCCAGCATGGTGGGAGGAGAGGTTGATGGAGATCCAACAGCACGACGGCGTGGTGGTGGAAGTAGCGGGATTCCAACAGGGCTTCGCTAAGCGCTGCGGGAGGAGGGAGATGTGTCACGGGAGGGAGAGGGAGGCGCCAGGCCTTAGGTATAGTTGCCCTCCCTTCCCCCCACTATATATAGGGCCAAGGGAGAGGGGAAGGGCGCAGCCTTGCCCCTTCCTCCAAGGAAGGGTGCGGCCAAGGGGGGGAGGAGTCCATCCTCCACAAGGCACCTCGGAGGTGCCTTCCCCCTTTAGGACTCTCCTCTCCTCTTGTCCCTTTGGCGCATGGGCCTCTAGGGGCTGGTGCCCTTGGCCCATGTAGGCCAAGGCGCACCCCCTACAGCCCATGTGGCCCCCCGGGGCAGGTGGCCCCACCCGGTGGACCCCCGGGACCCTTCCGGTGGTCCCGGTACAATACCGGTGACCCCGAAACTTGTCCCGATGGCCGAAATAGCACTTCCTATATATAATTCTTTACCTCCGGACCATTCCGGAACTCCTCGTGACGTTCGGGATCTCATCCGGGACTCCGAACAACTTTCGGGTTACCGCATACTAATATCTCTATAACCCTAGCGTCATCGAACCTTAAGTGTGTAGACCCTACGGGTTCGGGAGATATGCATACATGACCGAGATGACTCTCCGGTCAATAACCAACAGCGGGATCTGGATACCCATGTTGGCTCCCACATGTTCCACGATGATCTCATCGGATAAACCACGATGTCAAGGACTTAATCAATCCCGTATACAATTCCCTTTGTCTATCGGTATGATACTTGCCCGAGATTCGATCGTCGGTATCCCGATACCTTGTTCAATCTCGTTACCGGCAAGTCTCTTTACTCGTTCCGTAACACATCATCCCGTGATAAACTCCTTGATCACATTGTGCACATTATGATGATGTCCTACCGAGTGGGCCCAGAGATACCTCTCCGTTTACACGGAGTGACAAATCCCAGTCTCGATTCGTGCCAACCCAACAGACACTTTCGGAGATACCTGTAGTGCACCTTTATAGTCACCCAGTTACGTTGTGACGTTTGGTACACCCAAAGCATTCCTACGGTATCCGGGAGTTGCACAATCTCATGGTCTAAGGAAATGATACTTGACATTAGAAAAGCTTTAGCATATGAACTACACGATCTTTGTGCTAGGCTTAGGATTGGGTCTTGTCCATCACATCAATCTCCTAATGATGTGATCCCGTTATCGACGACATCCAATGTCCATGGTCAGGAAACCGTAACCATCTATTGATCAATGAGCTAGTCAACTAGAGGCTTACTAGGGACATGATGTTGTCTATGTATCCACACATGTATCTGAGTTTCCTATCAATACAATTCTAGCATGGATAATAAACGATTATCATGAACAAGGAAATATAATAATAATCAATTTATTATTGCCTCTAGGGCATATTTCCAACAGTCTCCCACTTGCACTAGAGTCAATAATCTAGTTCACATCGATATGTGATTAACACTCAAGGTCACATCCCCATGTGACTAACACCCAAAGAGTTCTGGGTTTGATCATGTTATGCTTGTGAGAGAGGTTATAGTCAACGGGTCTGCAACATTCAGATCCGTATGTACTTCGCAAATCTCTATGTCATCTTGTAGATGCAGCTACTATGCTATATTTGGAGCCATTTCAAATAACTGTTCTACTTGGAGCTATTCTAAATTGTTGCTCCATTATACGTATCCGGTATCTCTACTCAGAGCTATCCGGATAGGTGTTAAGCTTGCGTCGACGTAACTCTTTACGTCGAACTCTTTTACCACCTCCATAATCGAGAAAATTCCTTAGTCCACTAGTTACTAAGGATAACTTTGACCGCTATCCTGTGATCCATTCTTAGATCACTCTTGTACCCCTTGACTGACTCATGGCAAGGCACACTTCAGGTGCGGTACACAGCATAGCATACTATAGAGAGGCTATGACAAAAGCATAGGGGACGACCTTCGTCCTTCCTCTTTCTTCTGTCGTGGTCGAGCTTTAAGTCTTAACTTCATACCTTACAACTCAGGCAAGAACTCCTTCTTTGACTGATCCATCTTGAACACCTTCAAGATCATGTCAAGGAATGTGCTCATTTGAAAGTACCATTAAGCGTTTTGATCTATCCTTATAGATCTTGATGCTCAATGCTCAAGTAGCTTAATCCAGGTTTTCCATTGAAAAACACTTTCCAAATAACCCTATATGCTTTCCAGAAATTCTACGTCATTTCTGATCAACAATATGTCAACAACATATACTCATCAGAAATTCTATAGTGCTCCCACTCACTTCTTTGGAAATACAAGTTTCTCATAAACTTTGTATACACCAAAATCTTTGATCATCTCATCAAAGCATACATTCCAACTCCGAGATGCTTACTCCAGTCCTTAGAAGGATTGCTGGAGCTTTGCATACTTGTTAGCATCTTTCAGGATTGACAAAACCTTCCGGTTGTGTCACATACAACCTTTCCTCAAGAAAATCGTTGAGGAAACAATGTTTTGACATCCTATCTGCAAGATTTCATAAATAATACAGTAATCGCTAATATAATTCCAACAGACTCTTAGCATCGCTATGAGTGAGAAAGTCTCATCATAGTCAACTCCTTGAACTTGTCGGAAAACATCTTAACAACAAGTTGAGCTTTCTTAATGGTGATACTTACCATCATTGTCCGTCTTCCTTTTAAAATCCATATGTACCTAACATCCTTACAACCATCAAGTAGTTCTTCCAAAGTCTATACTTTGTTTTCATATATGGATCCTCTCTCGGATTATATGGCCTCGAGCCATTTATCGGAATCCGGGCCCACCATCGCTTCTCCATAGCTCGTAGGTTCATTGTTGTCTAGCAACATGACTTCCATGACAGGATTACGTACCACTCTGAAGTAGTACACATCCTTGTCATCCTACGAGGTTTGGGAGTGACTTGATCCGAAGTCTCATGATCAATATCATAAGCTTCCACTTCAATTGGTGTAGGTGCCACAGGAACAACTCTTTGTGCCCTGCTATACACTAGTTGAAGTGATGGTTCAATAACCTCATCAAGTCTCCACCATCCTCCCACTCAATTCTTTCGAGAGAAACTTTTCCTCGAGAAAGGACCCGATTCTAGAAACAATCCCTTATTGCTTTCGAATCTGAGACAGGAGGTATACCCAACTGTTTTGGGTGTCCTATGAAGATGCATTTATCCACTTTGGGTTCGAGCTTATCAGACTGAAACTTTTTCACATGAGCGTCGCAGCCCCAAACTTTTAAGAAATGATAGCTTTAGGTTTCTCTAAACCACAGTTCATACGGTGTCATCTCATCGGAATTACGTGGTGCCCTATTTAAAGTGAATGTGGTTGTCTCTAATGCCTAACCCATAAACTTTTGTGGTAATTCGATAAGAGACATCATGGTATGCATCATATCCAATAGGGTGCAGTTATGATGTTCGGACACACCATCACCCTATGGTGTTCCAGGCTGTATCGGTTGTGAAACAATTTCAACAATGTCTTAATTCTGTGCCAAACTCGTAATTCAGATATTCATCTCTATGATCATATCATAGATATTTTATCCTCTTGTCACGACGATCTTTCAACTTCACCCTGAAATTACTTGAACCTTTCAATAATTCAGACTCGTGATTCATCAAGTAAATATTCTCAACATCTACTCAAATCATCTGTGAAGTAAGAACATAACGATATCCACTACATGCCTCAGCACTCATTGGACTACACACATCAAAATGTATTACTTCCAACAAGTTGCTCTCTTGTTCCATCTTACTGAAAACGAGGCCTTTCAGTCATCTTGCCCACGTGGTATGATTTGCATGTCTCAAGTGATTCAAAATCAAGTGAGTCCAAACGGTCCATTTGCATGGAGTTTCTTCATGCATATACACCAATAGACATGGTTCGCATGCCTCAAACTTTTCAAAACGAGTGAGCCCAAAGATCCATCAACATGGAGCTTCTTCATGCGTTTTATACCGATATGACTTATGTGGCAGTGCCACAAGTAGGTGGTACTATCATTACTATCTTTTGGCATGAACATGTGTATCACTACGATCGAGATTCAATAAACCATTCATTTTAGGTGTAAGACCATTGAAGGTATTATTCAAATAAACAGAGTAACCGTTATTCTCCTTAAATGAATAACCGTATTGTGATAGACATAATCCAATCATGTCTATGCTCAACGCAAACACCAATCTCGATGGTAGAGGGAGCATGCGATGCTTGATCATATCAACATTGGAAACACTTCCAACACATATCGTCAGCTCACCTTTAGCTAGTCTCCGTTCATTCGTAGCTTTTATTTCGAGTTGCTAACACTTAGCAACCGAACCGGTATCTAATACCTTGGTGCTACTAGGAGTACTAGTAAAGTACACATCAACACAATGTATATCCAATATACTTCTATCGACCTTGCCACCCCTCTCATCTACCAAGTATCTAGGGTAATTCTGCTCCAGTGGCTGTTCCCCTTATTACAGAAGCACTTAGTCTCGGGTTTGGGTTCAACCTTGGGTTTCTTCACTAGAGAAGCAGCTGAATTGCCGTTTCATGAAGTATCCCTTCTTGCCCTTGCCCTACTTGAAACTAGTGGTTTCACCAACCATCAACAATTGATGCTCCTTCTTGATTTATACTTTTGTGGTGTCAAACATCGCGAATATCTCAAGGATCATCATATATGTCCCTGATATATCATAGTTCATCACGAAGCTCTAGCAGCTTGGTGGTAATGACTTCGGAGAGACATCACTATCTCATCTGGAAGATCAACTCCCACTCGATTCAAATGATTGTTGTACTCAGACAATCTAAGCACAAGTTCAACAATTGAGCTTTTCTCCCTTAGTTTGTAGGCTAAGAAAATCATCGGAGGTCTTATACCTCTTGACGTGGGCACGAGCCTGAAATCCCAATTTCAGCCCTCGAAACATCTCATATGTTTCGCGACGTTTCAAAACATCTTTGGTGCCTCAACTCTAAGCCGTTTAACTGAACTATCACGTAGTTATCAAAACGTGTATGTCAGATGTTCGCAACATCCACAGACAATGTTCGAGGTTCAGCACACTGAGCGGTGCATTAAGGACATAAGCCTTCTATGAAGCAAATGAGGACAATCCTCAGTTTACGGACCTAGTCCGCATAATTGCTACTATCAACTTTCAACTAAATTTTCTCTAGGAACATATCTAAACAGTAGAACAGAAACGTGAGCCACGACATAATTTGCGAAGACCTTTTGACTATGTTCAGGATAATTAAGTTCATCTTATGAACTCCCACTTAGACATCCCTCTAGTCATAAGTGATTACATGATCCGAGTCAACTAGGCCGTGTCCGATCATCACGTGAGACGGACTAGTCATCATCGGTGAACATCTTCATGTTGATCGTATCTACCATACAACTCATGCTCGACCTTTCGGTCTCTTGTGTTCCGAGGCCATGTCTGTACATGCTAGGCTCGTCAAGTTAACCCTAAGTGTTTTGCATGTGTAAAACTGTCTTACACCCATTGTATGTGAACGTAAGGATCTATCACACCCGATCATCACGTGGTGCTTCGAAACGACGAACTTTAGCAACGGTGCACAGTTAGGGGAGAACACATTCTTGAAATTGTAATGAGGGATCATCTTATTTACTACCATTGTTCTAAGCAAATAAGATGTATAACCATGATAAACATCACATGCAATCAAATAATAGTGACATGATATGGCCAATATCATATAGCTCCTTTGATCTCCATATTGGGGCTCCATGATCATCATCGTCACCGGCATGACACCATGATCTCCATCATCATGATCTCCATCATCGTGTCTTCATGAAGTTGTCTCGCCAACTATTACTTCTACTTCTACAGCTAACGGTTAGCAATAAAGTAAAGTAATTACATGACGTTTATGTTGACACGCAGGTCATAAATAAATTAAGACAACTTCTATGGCTCCTGCCGGTTGTCATACTCATCGACATGCAAGTCGTGATTCCTATTACAAGAACATGATCATCTCATACATCACATATATCATTCATCACATCCTTTGGCCATATCACATCACATAGCATACCCTGCAAAAACAAGTTAGACGTCCTCTAATTGTTGTTTGCATGTTTTACATGGCTGCTATGGGTTTCTAGCAAGAACGATTCTTACCTACGCAAAGACCACAACGTGATATGCCAATTGCTATTTACCCTTCATAAGGACCCTTTTCATCGAATCCGATCCGACTAAAGCGGGAGAGACAGACACCCGCTAGCCACCTTATGCAACTAGTGCATGTTTGTCGGTGGAACCGGTCTCACGTAAGCATACGTGTAAGGTTGGTCCGGGCCGCTTCATCCCACAATGCCGCCGAATCAAGATAAGACTAGTAACGGCAAGCATATTGAACAAAATCAACGCCCACAACTACTTTGTGTTCTACTCGTGCATAGAATCTACGCATAGACCTAGCTCATGATGCCACTGTTGGGGAACGTAGCAATAATTCAAAATTTTCCTACGTGTCACCAAGATCTATCTATGGAGAAACCAGCAACAAGGGGAAGGTGAGTGCATCTACATACCCTTGTAGATCACTATGCGGAAGCGTTCAAGAGAACAGGGTTGATGGAGTCGTACTCGTCGTGATCCAAATCACCGATGATCCTAGCGCCGAACGGACGGCACCTCCGCGTTCAACACACGTACGGAGCAGCGACGTCTCCTCCTTCTTGATCCAGCAAGGGGGGAGGAGAGGTTGATGGAGATCCAACAGCACGACGACGTGGTGGTGGAAGTAGCGGGATTCCAACAGGGCTTCGCTAAGCGTTGCGGGAGGAGGGAGATGTGTCACGGGAGGGAGAGGGAGGCGCCAGGCCTTAGGTATAGTTGCCTTCCCTTCCCCCCACTATATATAGGGCCAAGGGAGAAGGGGAGGGCGCAGCCTTGCCCCTTCCTCCAAGGAAGGGTGCGGCCAAGGGGGGAGGAGTCCATCCTCCCCAAGGCACCTCGGAGGTGCCTTCCCCCTTTAGGACTCTCCTCTCCTCTTGTCCATTTGGCGCATGGGCCTCTAGGGGCTGGTGCCCTTGGCCCATGTAGGCCAAGGCGCACTCCCTACAGCCCATGTGCCCCCCCCGGGGCAGGTGGCCCCACCCGGTGGACCCCCGGGACCCTTCCGGTGGTCCCGGTACAATACCGGTGACCCCAAAACTTGTCCCGATGGCCGAAATAGCACTTCCTATATATAATTCTTTACCTCCGGACCATTCCGGAACTCCTCGTGACGTCCGGGATCTCATCCGGGACTCCGAACAACTTTCGGGCTACCGCATACTAATATCTCTATAACCCTAGCGTCACCGAACCTTAAGTGTGTAGACCCTACGGGTTCGGGAGACATGCAGACATGACCGAGATGACTCTCCGGTCAATAACCAACAGCGGGATCTGGATACCCATGTTGGCTCCCACATGTTCCACGATGATCTCATCGGATGAACCACGATGTCAAGGACTTAATCAATCCCGTATACAATTCCCTTTGTCTATCGGTACGATACTTGCCCGAGATTCAATCGTCGGTATCCCGATACCTTGTTCAATCTCGTTACCGGCAAGTCTCTTTACTCGTTCCGTAACACATCATCCCGTGATAAACTCCTTGATCACATTGTGCACATTATGATGATGTCCTACCGAGTGGGCCTAGAGATACCTCTCCGTTTACACGGAGTGACAAATCCCAGTCTCGATTCGTGCCAACCTAACAGACACTTTCGGAGATACCTGTAGTGCACCTTTATAGTCACCCAGTTACGTTGTGATGTTTGGTACACCCAAAGCATTCCTACGGTATCCGGGAGTTGCACAATCTCATGGTCTAAGGAAATGATACTTGACATTAGAAAAGCTTTAGCATACGAACTACACGATCTTTGTGCTAGGCTTAGGATTGGGTCTTGTCCATCACATCATTCTCCTAATGATGTGATCCCGTTATCAACGACATCCAATGTCCATGGTCAGGAAACCGTAACCATCTGTTGATCAACGAGCTAGTCAACTAGAGGCTTACTAGGGACATGATGTTGTCTATGTATCCACACATGTATCTGAGTTTCCTATCAATACAATTCTAGCATGGATAATAAATGATTATCATGAACAAGGAAATATAATAATAATCAATTTATTATTGCCTCTAGGGCATATTTCCAACAGTTTGGATGCACAAGCAGTATTCCCGCTTAGTACAGGTGAAGGCTAGCAAAAGACTGGGAAGCGAACAACTAGAGAGCGACAACAGCCATGTACATGCATTAAAATTAATAAACATTGGATGCAAGCATGAGTAAGATATAATCCACCATGAACATAAATATCGTGAAGGCTATGTCGATTTGTTTCAACTACATGCGTGAACATGTGCCAAGTCAAGTCACTTAAATCATTCAAAGGAGGATACCACCCTATCATACCACATCATAACCATTTTAATAGCATGTTGGCACGCCAGGTAAATCATTATAACTCATAGATAATCAAGCATGGCACAAGCAACTATGATCTCTAATTGTCATTGCAAACATGTTTATTCATAACAAGCTGAATCAAGAACGATGAACTCATCACATTTACAAAAACAAAAGGGGTTGAATTCATACCAGCTTTTCTCATCTCAGTCAGTCCATCATATATCATCATAATTGCCTTTCACTTGCATGGCCGAACAATGTGAATAATAATAAGAGTGCACGTGCATTGGACTAAGCTGGAATCTATGAGCATTCAATAAACAGGAGAAGACAAGGCAATATGGGCTCTTTTGTCAAATAAACAATAATGCATATAAGAGACACTTCAACAATTTAATCAAGGTCTTCTCCTACTGACCCCCAAAGAAAAGAAAAGAAATAAAACTATTTACATGGGAAAGCTCCCAACAAGCAAAAGAAGAACAGGAAATATGTTTGGGTTTTCTTTTTAATTACTACTACAACATGGAAAGTAAATTAATTAAAAGCTACAACTAATTTTTTGGTTTTTTCTTAAGGTTCATCAAACATACAAGAAGAAAGCATAAAAGAAAATAAACTAGCATGGATGATACAATGAAAAAGTATGAGCATCGACATCTGGCAATGAGTGTGCGCGAACATAAATGTAATGTCGTTGAGAAATACGTACTCCCCCAAGCTTAGGCTTTTGGCCTAAGTTGGTCTATGGCCACGGCTGGCCTTGCTGATATCCATAATAATAGTTGGGGTCGTACTGAGATGCAGCGGCTATCGCCTCCTGAGCTGCAGCGTGGCGACGAGCGGCCTCCGCTCTCCTCTCGTACTCATCTGCCTCCTCTCTGGTAATAGTATATCCTCCTCTTGCCTGATAATCAAAGAAAGCAGGAGCAGGGAGAGTAATATGGACAGCACGGCGTCTGTCAAAGATTAGTCGGTACTGGAGAGGTGATTTGTTCCTCTCAACAAAATGGTGGGAAACGATAGAATCAAAATCTAAATAAGCAGGAGGCAACTCCATGTCTCCTTCACGAACGTCTATCTCAAGAAATTTGGCTAAGAGGGTTGCATAAATTCCTCCAAAGAAATCTCCATTATGTCTATTATGATGCGACCTACGGGCTACAATGGCTCCCATATGAAAAGATTGGTCTCCTGACACAACACTCCTGAGAATGCTAAGGTCAGGGACACACATGTGACATGCTTCATCCTTAGCATTTATGCACCTACCTATGAAGAGAGCAAAATAATGTATAGCAGGAAAGTGAATGCTCCCTATGGTAGCTTGCATTATATCTCTAAATTCCCCTATAGTTATACTAGCAAGAAAGTTTCTAAATTCAGATTTAGGGGGATCCCTAACACTACCCCATTGTGGAAGTTTGCAAGCAAGAGTGAAATCTTCTAGGTCCATGGTATACGATTTATCATAAAGATCAAACATGACTGAAGGAGAATTACGTGAAGATGAATACTCAAACCTCCTCACAAAAGAGCTTGTGAGCTCATGATACTGGGGGCATTTGTCTGCCTCAAAGTCCTCAAGATCGGCATTATGCAAATATGCGTTAAATTCTTCTTTAATTCCCGATTGATCCATAAAAATTTCAGAAGGCCACTCACAAGGACGCACTGGAGTGTCTCTTGGTGGCTCTTCGTTAGCATCACGCATTGCAAGCCTGGGTCCTTGCTTCTTTGAAGAACCACCTTGGAACATTTTCCTAAGCATATTTCTTCCTCTGAAAAATTCTGAAAAAAATTTAGGAACTTCAAAATAAAAGTAAACCAAACTCAATAATATTGATAGCAACTACTCCTACAAGTGCCTAGGGCCTATATCATGCATCAAAACTACTTTTGACCATGTAAATTTGACATGCAAGCTCAAGAACAGGGTCACCTAAACAACACAAATTTGCAATGAATAAAGCACTAGAACAAAAACTAATTGGACTAATGGAGGAGTCACATACCAAGGAACAATCTCCCCAAGCAGTTTTGTGAGAGGTGCTTTGAGCAAGGATTTCGAAAATGGCAGCAAAACGAGCTTGGACTCGGGTTTGAGTTGGTTTTTCGTGTCTGGGGGAGGAAGATGAAGTGTGTGGCTGGAAGAATAAGTGGAGGAGGGCCACCATGGGCCCATGAGGCAGGGGACGCGCCCTAGGGGGTGGGCGCGCCCTCCACCCTCGTGGCAAGGTCGTTGGCCCCCCTGGTGTGTTCTTTGTTCCATAAATCCTCAAATATTCTATAAAAAATCATATTTAATTTTCAGGGAATTTGGAGAACTTTTATTTTCGAGGTATTTTTATATTGCATGGATAATCAGATAACAGACAGAAAATTATTTATTTTTACTTTATTTCAACTAAATAACAGAAAGTATAGAGAGGGTACACAAGGTTGTGCTTCTAGTTTCATCCATCTCATTCTCGTCAAAAGGAATCCACTAACAAGGTTGATCAAGTCTTGTTAACAAACCCATTCCGATTAACATGAAACCGGAGAAATTTCAAATAACACTAGGTTACCTCGACAGGCATATGCACATCCCCAATAATAAGTATATCATATTTCTTCTTGACTATAGGGAGAGGAAATTCAAAACCTCCAAATATAATCGATGAATTTTTTTCGATAAAATTGATACTATGAACTTGAGGTTGTTCCCTCGGAAAGTGTATCGTATGCTCATTACCATTAACATGAAAAGTGACATTGCCTTTGTTGAAATTAATAATAGCCCCTGCAGTATTAAGAAAAGGTCTTCCAAGAATAATAGACATACTATCGTCCTCGGGAATATCAAGAATAACAAAGTCCGTTAAAATATTAATGTTTGCAACCACAACAGGCACGTCCTCACAAATACCGACAGGTATAGTAGTTGATTTATCAGCCATTTGCAAAGATATTTCAGTAGGTGTCAACTTATTCAAATCAAGTCTACGATATAAATAGAGAGGCATAACACTAACACCGGCTCCAAGATCACATAAAGTAGTTTTAACATAGTTTCTTTTAATGGAGCATGGTATAGTAGGTACTCCTGGATCTCCAAGTTCCTTTGGTATTCCACCCTTAAAAGTATAATTAGCAAGCATGGTGGAAATTTCAGCTTCCGGTATCTTTCTTTTATTTGTAATAATATCTTTCATGTACTTAGCATAAGGATTTGTTTTGAGTATATCAGTCAATCGCATACGCAAAAATATAGGTCTAATCATTCCAGCAAAGCGCTCAAAATCCTCATCATCCTTTTTCTTGGATGGTTTGGGAGGAAAAGGCATGGGTTTCTGAACCCAAGGTTCTCTTTCTTTACCATGTTTCCTAGCAACAAAGTCTTTCTTATCATAACGTTGATTCTTTGATTGTGGGTTATCAAGATCAACAACAGGTTCAATTTCTACATCATTATCATTACTAGGTTGAGCATTATTATGAACATCATCATTAACATTTTCATTAGGTTCATGTTCATCACTAGATTGTGTTTCAGCATCAGACATAGAGATATTATTTGGATTATCAGGTGATTCAGCAATAGGTTCACTAGAAGTTTGCACAGTTCTATCATTTTTCTTTTTCTTCTTTTTAGAAGAACTAGGTGCATCAATTTTATTTCTCTGAGAATCTTGCTCAATTCTCTTAGGGTGGCCTTCAGGATACAAAGGTTCCTGAGTCATTCTACCAATTCTAGTAGCCACTTTGACAACATAATCATTTTTCTTACTATTCATCTCATTGAGCAATTCTTTTTGAGCTTTAAGTACTTGTTCTACTTGAGTGGTAACCATAGAAGCATGTTTGCTAACAATTTAAGTTCACCTCTAATATTAGCCATATAATCACCCAAGTATTTAATCATATAGCATCTTGTTTTAATTGTCTACCAAAATAAGCATTGAAGTCTTCTTGCTTAAACATAAAATTATCAAACTCATCCAAGCATTGACTAGCAATTTTAGTAGGAGGGATTTCAGCTTTATCATATCTATAGAGAGAATTTACCTTTACTACCTGTGTCGGGTTATCGAGGTCTGGAGGTTCTTCAATAAATAAAGGATTAAGATCATATATTTCTTCATCAGGCGGTAAATTAAGACCATGTATTTCTTCAATAGGAGGTAAATTCTTAACATCTTCAGCTTTAATACCTTTTTCTTTCATAGATTTATTTGCATCTTGCATATCTTCAGGACTGAGAAATAGAACACCTCTCTTCTTCGGAGTTGGTTTAGGAATAGGATCATTAATTGGAGCAGGAGCTGCCTCAGGAGCTGGATCATGAGGTGCCCAATTATTTTTGTTTGTCAACATATTATCCAATAAGATTTCAGCTTCATCCGGTGTTCTTTCCCTGAAAAGAGAACCAGCACAACTATCCTGGTAATCTCTGGAAGCATCGGTTAGTCCATTATAAAAGATATCAAGTATTTCATTTTTCTTAAGAGGATGATCAGGAAAAGCATTAAGTAACTTGAGAAGCCTCCCTCAAGCTTGTGGGAGACTCTCTTCTTTAATTTGCACAAAGTTGTATATTTCCTTTAAAGCAGCTTGTTTCTTATGAGCAGGGAAATATTTAGCAGAGAAGTAATAAATCATATCCTAGGGACTACGCACACAACCAGGATCAAGAGAATTAAACCATATCTTAGCATCACCCTTTAATGATAATGGAAATATTTTAAGGATATAAAAGTAGCGAGATCTCTCATCATTAGTGAACAGGGTGGCTATATCATTTAATTTAGTAAGATGTGCTACAACAATTTCAGATTCATAACCATGAAAAGGATCAGATTCAACCAAAGTAATTATATCAGGATCAACAGAGAATTCATAATCCTTATCAGCAACACATATAGGTGAAGTAGCAAAAGAAGGGTCGGGTCTCATCCTAGCATTTGGAGATTGCTTATTCCATTTAGCTAATAACCTTTTGAGTTCATATCTATCTTTGCAGGCTAAAATAGCTAAAGAAGCATCCTAATCAAATAAACAACCCTTAGGAATAACAAGTGATTCTTCATCATCACTTTCATCTTCATAATCAGATTCAATATTTTCAATCTCTCTAGCCCTAGCAAGTCGTTCCTCGAGAAAATCGCTAAGTGGCATAGTAGTATCAGGCATACAGGTATTTTCATCATAAGTATCATGCATAGCAAAAGTAGCATTATCAATAACATGTGACATATCAGAACGAATAGCAGAAGCAGGTGTAGGTGTCGCAAGCTTACTCATAACAGAAGGTGAATCAAGTGCAGAGCTAGATGGCAGTTCCTTACCTCCCCTCATAGTTGAGGGATAGATCTTGGTTTTTGGATCTCTCAAGTTCTTCATAGTGTCTAGCAGATATAAATCCCAAGTGACTCAAAGAATAGAGCTATGCTCCCCGGCAACAGCGCTAGAAATTGGTCTTGATAACCCACAAGTATAGGGGATCGCACCAGCTTTCGAGGGTAGAGTATTCAACCCAAATTTATTGATTCGACACAAGGGGAGCCAAAGAATATTCTCAACTATTAGCAGATGAGTTGTCAATTCAACCACACCTGGAAACTTAGTATCTGTAGCAAAGTGTTTAGTAGCAAAGTAATATGATAGTGATGGTAACGGTAACAAAAGAGTAATGAATGAAAAGTAATGTTTTTGGTATTTTGTAGTGATTGTAATAATACCAACGGGAAAGTAAATAAGCGTAAACCAGTATATGGAAAGCTCGTAGGCATTGGATCAATGATGGATAATTATGCCGGATGCGGTTCATCATGTAACAGTCATAACATAGGGTGACACAGAACTAGCTCCAATTCGTCAATGTAATGTAGGCATGTATTCCGAATATAGTCATACGTGCTTATGGAAAAGAACTTGCATGCCATCTTTTGTCCTACCCTCCCGTGGCAGCGGGGTCGTAATGGAAACTAAGGGATATTAAGGCCTCCTATTAATAGAGAACTGGAACAAAGCATTAGCACATAGTGAATACATGAACTCCTCAAACTACCGTCATCGCCGGTAAGTATCCCGATTATTGTCACTTCGGGGTTAACGGATCATAACACATAATAGGTGACTATAGACTTGCAAGATAGGATCAAGAACACTCATATATTGATGAAAACATAATAAGTTCAGATCTGAAATCATGGCACTCGGGCCCTAGTGACAAGCATTAAGCATAGCAAAGTCATAGCAACATCAATCTCAGAACATAGTGGATACTAGGGATCAAACCCTAACAAAACTAACTCGATTAAGTGGTGAATCTCATCCAACCCATCACCGTCCAGCAAGCCTATGATGGAATTACTCACGCACGGCGGTGAGCATCATGAAATTGGTGATGGAGGATGGTTGGTGATGACGACGGCGACGAATCCCCCTCTCTAGAGCCCCGAACGGACTCCAGATCAGCCCTCCCGAGAGGTTTTAGGGCTTGGCGGCGGCTCCGTATCGTAAAACGCGATGATTTCTTCTCTCCTAATTTTTTCTCCCCGAAAGCAGTTATATAGAGTTGGGGTTAGAGTCGGGGGGTCTGCAGGGGGGCCACAAGGTAGGGGGCGCGCCCTAGGGGGGGTGCCCCCCACCCTCATGAGAAGGGTGTGGGCCCCCTGGTCTTCATCTTTGGCGAGGATTTTTTATTATTTATTGTAAGATATCCTGTGGAGTTTCAGGTCATTCCGAGAACTTTTGTTTTCTACACATAAAACAACATCATGGCAATTCTGCTGAAAACAGCGTCAGTACGGGTTAGTTCCATTCAAATCATACAAGTTAGAGTCCAAAACAAGGGCAAAAGTGTTTGGAAAAGTAGATACGTTGGAGACGTATCAGGGAACTCTTTGAAGTTCTTTGTGTTGGTTGAATAGATGAATCTGAGAATGTGTGATGCATATCGTATAATCATACCCACGGATACTTGAGGTGACATTGGAGTATCTAGGTTACATTAGGGTTTTGGTTGATTTGTGTCTTAAGGTGTTATTCTAGTACGAACTCTAGGATAGATCAAACGGAAAGGATAGCTTGTTGTTATTTTACTACGGACTCTTGAATAGATCGATCAGAAAGAATAACTTTGAGGTGGTTTCGTACCCTACAATAATCTCTTCGTTTGTTGTCCACTATTAGTGACTTCGGAGTGACTCTTTGTTGCATGTTGAGGGATAGTTATATGATCCAATTATGTTATTATTGTTGAGAGAACTTGCACTAGTGAAAGTATGAACCCCGGGCCTTGTTTCGAAGCATTGCAATAATGTTTACGCTCACTTTCACCTCTTCCTACCTTGCTGTTTTTATATTTTCATATTACAAAAACCTATATCTACCATCCATATTGCACTTGTATCACCATCTCTTCGCTGAACTAGTGCACCTATACAATTTACCACTGTATTGGGTGTGTTGGGGACACAAGAGACTCTTTGTTATTTGGTTGCAGGGTTGTTTCGGAGAGACCATCTTCATCCTACGCCTCCCACAGATTGATAAACCTTAGGTCATCCACTTGAGGGAAATTTGCTACTGTCCTACAAACCTCTGCACTTGGAGGCCGAACAATGTCTACAAGAAGAAGGTTGTGTAGTAGACATCTCTCTCTCTCTCTCGGTTTGTCTCCTACTCTCTCGCCCACATACATACAATCTTTCCCGCCCTATCTGCTCCATCTTCACAAGCTCTCTCTAGACGTTTCATTCACACATTGGGATGTGTTCAAAATGTTGCTTTTATAATGGATCATGTAGAGTTATGGTTGGTTTTGTTGCATCCTACAAAGTAATAACTATGAAATGCGTTTAGATTTTCATTTGACTGGGATTATGTGAGTTTGAGCATATTGTGAAGTATTATAGACCTCGTATACATCTTGGAATTCAACAATGATTCTAACTATTGAATTGTATAAACCATTACATTCGAAGTCAGTAGCCTAATATATTTATTTCACGATTACAACAAATGATTAATTCACTACAAACTGAGAAACAAATGTGTACTCCCTCCGTTTTTATTTAAGTGCGCGTATTAGCATTGGTCAAAGTCAAGTTTTGTAAACTCTCACAAAGTTTATAACAAAAAATATTAACATATACAATAACAAATAAATACCATTAGATTCATTATTGAATGTACTTTCACATCATACATATTTGTTATGGTAAATCTTTATATTTTTCTATAAACTTGGTCAAACATTAGGAAGTTTGACTTCGGTCAAACCTAATATGCAGAGTTAATAAAAATGGAGGGAGTACTAGTAGTTACAACTCGCTAGTTGCTTAGCCCAATCACCCAACATGCCACACGGGGAGTTCAGTTTCACAAAATTTTGAGGTCGGCGGGAAAATCTCCCGCGACCCTGATTCGAGCAATGCGAAGTTACCATCATACCCTTTGAAACAGGCCTACGGATGACGCTTGGTAGGGGCTATTTTGGTAACTTTAGGTTCACCCTACCCAGCCAACCCCACCCCGGCACCCAGAGTAGAACACCTGAATACTCCCCATTTTCTATGCCCACCGCAAAATAGACTTCTCCACGGCACCACAGCCTTCGTGCTCCTCCCCTTCTACATCGGCGCACTCGTCCACCGCAGCGCATCTGCCTCATCGACGACGTCGTACGTTGCACGAGAGTTGGTCCACTATTGTCGTCGTACATGGAGCCTCTTCCCCGGCACCGGCTTCCATGGTCTCAGATCCGCTTCTCCAAAGCCGACGCCAAGCGCAGAAGCTCCACCATCGTGGACAATGAACTGACTCCCGTTGCCGACCATCATGCACAAAGGCCACCGCGACCATCGTTCTCCTCCTCGATTGGTAATGTGTGTATTGAATCTCTTAGCAGTACATGTGCAGTTCCAATTTTGTTCATACCAACCATTCAAATTTCCTAGTTGCTATCGTTCCTGTAAAAGTAATTGGTTATGGCCTCCATTGCTCATGTATCGCACTATGCTTGGGAGGTTCTTCATCTGCAACCAGTAGTGTGGCAAATGATGGAAAGTTTTTTAGAACTAGCAAGATGCCCATGCGTTGCAAGAAACATCAAGATGCATTTGTATGAGTAGTTTATATTGTGGGAGAAAAGGATGAACGAGGGAAGGCCTTATTTAAAAATGTGGAGAGGGGTGTGGGTATCTTTTTGCAAAATTGCCATAGTTTCCTTGCTATCCGTCAGATATAAATTGGATGGCCTATATTGCAGGATGGCAGGCACACCATCATCACCAAATCTGTTTTTATAAGAGTATATATGAGTAGAGAGTAGAGATCGAGAAGTAGAGATAGAGAAGTGGAGAGTAGAGACATAGATAGTTCTCAGCATAGATATAGCATAGATAGATAAAAAATAGATAGTTCAATTACTCGTCGTCATCCGACTCCTCCTCGGTGATGTCCTCCCCCGATGTATCAATGTAGGCGTCAAGATATCCATCATTGTCGGAGTCCCAGGGCGATGCTGCTCCTAGCTTCATGTTGACTTGAGTGGCCGCTTTCCGCGTACGCTTTTCCTCGCGATAGGCGGCTCGCTCTGCCCTCTTCTTCTCCCTCTCCGCCCTCCTTTGCATGTAGAACTCGCGCTCATTGATGATGTCCTACGGGAAGTGTTGGCACCATTGCTTCCTCATCCATCTTGGCGATGCTTAGACGGTGCTCCCACCTCCGGTTGCCGGGCCGATCCTCGTCGGTGATAAGCCGCGGCGAAGGCGCGAGCTCCTACGCCCGCTCCTACGTCGGCATGTTGGGAAAGTTAAATGTTCTATGAGGCCATCGGAGGCGCCACGCCACCGCGTCGTACGTGCGGGCGACCTCATGGGCGGTGTCAAAAGTGCCGAGGCCGAGGTGCATCCCGTAGAACCGGATCTCGGCGGAGAAGCCGCCTGAGGGGCGCGCGCGGACGCCGCGGTATCCCCAAGTTTGCCGGTGACGCGGCGGCATGGTGGCGCGGTGGCGGCGAGGCGAGAAAGAGCGGGGAGAGAGCGGTGGCGAGGTACAGAGCGGGCAGAGAGTGGTCGCAAGGCACAGAGCAGTGGAAGGGCGTTGGATTTTATAAAGCGCGCCGGACGCCGTGCGCCAAAACTAGCGCGCACCTGACCACATTTTCCCGCGCGCGTGATCCTTTCCCGATCTCCCTGCTATCTCTACTCTCTTCTCTACTCTTATATTTATTTTATATTTATATTTATCTCTACTTCCCTACTCTTATAAAAAAACGGAGTTGGTGATGATTGTGTGCCTGCCATCCAGCAATATGGCCGTCCGATTTATATCTGACGGATAGGAAGGAAACTATGGCAATTTTGCAAAAAGATACCCACACCCCTCTCCACATTTGCAAATAAGGCCTTCCCTTGTTCATCCTTATCTCTCACATGGCAGATGAGTGCTTTAATGTTGCCAACAAGATGCATGAGTATTACTATATTTTTATTCCCATGTTGAGATTTCAAAACCACGAGTGCGAACATGCAGAGGAGAAATGAAGACCAAACACGGGATATTGGGGGCGTCTTCAAGGAGCGTGGCAAGTTAAAGAGGAGCTGCACCGAACCTATAAAACGAGCTTTGGTAAGGAACACCCTTTCAATTACTTTCGTTTAGCCTCGTTTTCTTCGATGTGTATATGTTGTAGTTTCTGTTTCTCTTAGCCTCGTGTTCTTTGATGTGTAATAAGAAGAGTCTTAATCATCCTAATGCTTTCATTTTTTGCTTGATGTAGGAAGTGGGTGTTCTCACCTTGGAATCTGTTTTTATAAAAAAAATCCTTTTGAATTCACTTCTCCGAGTCCTGTTTATCTGGGTTCTACTAAATGGATCTGGGTTGCTCTGAGTATTGATCTAAAAAAGAAGTAACTTCATGTCAGGATGCAGTTCCTGCGAGGGAAGTATGGTCAACCTCGAGATCATGTTTCCAAAATGAGGCTAGATTACACACAAGGTGTTTGTTCCCTAATGATGCTGGATTAGACACAAGTTGAAAATTCCCAGATGATGCTGGATTACACACAAGCCGGGTGGAGTCGTCAACTGTTCATGTCCTCGTGGCTCTAGTAAAGGCTGAAAGAAAGCGTGCAGCAGCCCTTGAGAATGTAGCTGAGTTCCTGAAGAAGCGAAAAGAGCAATCATATGCTCTCTTCATCCAACCCAAAGAAGAGATGGAAGAAGCCAGAAAGAAGTTAGCAGAGGCAGAGCAGGCTAAGCGTTTCCTGCTATCTAAAACTATTGTCAATACAAATTTTCCTTCATAATAGCTAGGTTCAAATGTTTATCCACGGCATGCCTGTTGTGATGTCTATGCATCTACTAATGTGGTAGAAAATAAATTTTTTTGGGTCATGTAATAACAACAATTACTTTCCAAACAATAACAGACGAAGCATTGGACATGGTATAGTTCACACGCAAGCCCAACATTCCAAGTTCAATTTCCACATCAAACTCGTGTTCACAGATATCTACACATTCATAAATAATGTCCACAACCATGATTCACTTCAAAGCCCAAAAAATGTGAGGAGAGTTATAAATAAAGAAAAACCTCTATTTCCTACTACCAGTGTGAGCATAACAAGTCAAGACCATGCGTAATTAATTATATTTTGGTCATTTTTTGACTAATCACGAATAACTTCTGGAAGAAGGTATAATTTCTAATGTCGGCCGCGGCTGGGGTCAACGATGTTTTGAGCCAAACCGGGCAACACACCGGGTGGCTATGCCGGCGACGCGGTGGTCGTAGCATTCGTGGGTTCAGAGCGGAGGCGGCTCCCGTGGTCTACTATTCCTCAGTGTTGGCGGTGGCCACAAACGTGTTGGCCACCTCTGCTAGCATGCCGCGGTTCCGCCAACGTTTGCACCGGACGCCATGGTCCCCCGTGTGCCGGCGTGCGGCAACTGGCCACTCCTTTGCAAGCAAGCTTGGAGCGTCGAGTTGATGCACCAGGGGCCAACTTTGGAGCGGTGGCTTGCTCCTTCGCTTGTCCGCCTCTAGCCTCGCCCATGGTACTGATGGCCTGGGTGGGGAGGGAGGTGAGGCCGCGAGTTGCCTGGCTTGTCGGGGCACCCAGCCGGCTTTTATGCCGGAGAACTCGTCTTCCTGCTCACCGGATGCTATGGAGAGTGGGGAGAAAATGGTGCAAGGAGGATATGGGGACTAGCGGTGTGGTGCGATTCTTGCCAGGCGTCTGGCCTCGTTTAAATAGCGAGCAGACAAGAGGAGGCAGTTGACGTTGTGTTCTAAAATGCTAGCCGGCTCACGGAAGGACATGTTTCCGGCACACGCACTGACTCAATGGAGGCAGGCGGGGCAGTCTGAAGCCGGTGGGATGCAGTGAGGAGGCATGTTCAGCCTGGCCTGCAGCGAGTGGTGCCCTCTTGGCCGGTGTGCTGATGTCTACTACGCAAATTCATTCTTGTAGACACGTGTTGGGCCTCCAAGCGCAGAGTTTTGTAGGACAGTAGCAATTTTCCCTCAAGTGGATGACGTAAGTTTTATCAATCCGTGAGAGGTGTAGGATGAAGATGGTCTCTCTCAAATGACCCTGCAACCAAATACAAGAAATCTCTTGTGTCCCCAACACACCCAATACAATGGCAAATTGTATAGGTGCACTAGTTCAGCAAAGAGATGTTGATAAAAGTGTAATATTGATGGTAGATATTGATTTTTGTAATAAGAACAATAAAAACAGCCAGGTAGCAATTGATAAAACGGAGCACAAATGGTATTGCAATGCTTGAAAATAAGGCCTAGAGTCCGTACTTGCACTAGTGCAATCTCTCAACAATGCTAATATAATTGGATCATATAACCATCCCTCAAAGTGCGATGAAGAATCACTCCAAAGTTCCTATCTAGCTGAGAACATAAGAATACATTGTTTGTAGGGTACGAAACCACCTCAAAGCTATTCTTTCCGTTCGATCTATTCAAGAGTTCGTACTAAAATAACACAAAGCTATTCTTTCCGATCAATCTATCCTAGAGTTCGTACTAAAATAACACCAAAGAAAATTCATATCATAATACTCTATCCAACACAAAGAACTTCAAAGAGTGCCCCAAGATTTCTACCGGAGAAACAAAGACAAGAATGTGCATCAATCCATATGCATAGATTACCCCAATGTCACCTCGGGAATCTACGAGTTGAGTGCCACATATACCAAGTGAATCAATACAATACCCCATTGTCACCACGGGTATTCAATTGCAAGACATATATCAAGTGTTCTCAAATCTATATAAGTATTCAATCTGATAACAACGAAATCTCAAAGGGAAAAACTCAATTCATCACAAGAAGATAGAGAGGGGAAAACACCATATGATCCGACTATATTAGCAAAGCCCGCGATACATCAAGATCGTGACATCTCAAGAACACAAGAGAGAGAGAGAGAGAGAGATTAAACACATAGCTACTGGTACAAACCCTCGGCCCTGAGGGTGGACTACTCCATCCTCATCATGGTGGCCGCCGGGATGATAAAGATGGCCACCGGAGATGATTCCCCCCTCCGGTAGGGTGCTGAAAAGTGTCTAGATTGGTTTTTGGTGGCTACAGAGCCTTGCGGCGGCGGAACTTTTGATCTAGGTTAACCCCGAGGGTTTTTGGAATATTTGTGAATTTATAGGGTAAAGAGGGGATGCGGGAGGCCACCGAGGTGGGCAGAACCCACCAGGGCGCCCTGGTGGGTTGTGCCCCCCTCGGGGCACCCCCTAGGTGCTGCTCTGGCCCATCATGGGTGTTCTGGTCCATAAAAATTCTCCAAAAACTTTCGCGGTGTTTGGACTCCGTTTGATATTGATTTTCTGTGATGTAAAAAAAGAAAAATACAACAATTGGCACTGGGCACTGTGTCAATAGGTTAGTCCCAAAAAATGAAATAAAGTTGCTATAAAATGGTTGTAAAACATCCAAGAATTATAATATAACGGCACGAATACTTCATAAATTATAGATACGTTGGAGACGTATCAGCATCCCCAAGCTTAATTCCTACCCGTCCTCGAGTAGGTAAATGATAAAAGAAATAATTTATGAAGTGTGAATGCTAGAAAAGTGCATAAGTTTGATCAATGGTAATTTAAATCACTTTTCCTAGCATCATAACATCAATTCTTTCTTATAAAACTTCTCATGTTATAGTAGCAACCAATTCACATGTTAAGGTTCAAACAATGAATTCTCTTGAAACTCAACAACCTATGTTCTTAGTCACCAACCAATTGTAATTCAACTTATTCAACAGAGTCTAAGTAAGAGATCCACATACTCAACCATCATATAGTATTCTATGATTGTTATCACTCACCGCATACACATGAGCAAAACGTTTCAGCCGGACACATAGAAAGATAGGGGTTTATTGTTTTGCCTCCCAACGTATTCACCTCAAGGGTCATGTCAACAATAATAACTCATGCTACCCATATCCAACTGGACATATGTGCCTAGATCATTCCTCACCACATGATGCTTGCTGTCGGTGTCAAAACCGGCGGATCTCGGGTAGGGGGTCCCGAACTGTGCATCTAAGGCGGATGGTAACAGGAGGCAGGGGACATGATGTTTTACCCAGGTTCGGGCCCTCTTGATGGAGGTAAAACCCTACGTCCTGCTTGATTTATTCTTAATGATATGAGTATTACAAGAGTTGATCTACCACGAGATCAGAGAGGCTAAACCCTAGAAGCTAGCCTATGGTATGATTGTATGTTGTCCTATGGACTAAAACCCTCCGGTTTATATAGACACCGGAGGGGGCTAGGGTTACACAAGGTCGGTTACAAAGGAGGAAATATACATATCCGTATTGCCTAGCTTGCCTTCCACGCCAAGTAGAGTCCCATCCGGACACGGGACGAAGTCTTCAATCTTGTATCTTCATAGTCCAACAGTCCGGCCAAAGGATATAATCCGGATGTCCAGATACCCCCTAATCCAGGACTCCCTCAGTAGCTCCCAAACTAGGCTTCAATGACGATGAGTCCGATGCGCAGTATTGTCTTCGGCATTGCAAGGCAGGTTCTTCTCCAATTTTCAAGTGTTTGTAAGCAGTGTCCGGCCCCATAAATGTTGAACCTCTTGGCTTATGTGCCCAATAAGGGCTATCTCCCACGCGTCGAATGAATACGAGGCGCCAGGGCATTTTTGCATTCGCCCCCAGCCAGATAAATAAATTGTCTATTAAAGGGATAGGGATTCTTAGATCCGATCCATACCATCCTCCCCTCAGCGAGAATCCATCAGAGCGCGTTTCGGAAAGATCCATTCCAACATGGCCAACCTCCGTAGCTACTCCTCCCGCCCCCATAGCCCTAAGCCCGGTGATTGGGAGAGGTGTTCAGTCCCACACAGTCGATTGGTTGAACTGCAGACCAAGGGATTTCTCCCTCCGGCGTATATGGTGCCCGTCCGAGCCGGGCTCGCCACCTACAATGGCGGGGAGCAAGCGAAGAGCTTCCCCAGCCCCTCTATGGGGGAGCGGGTATGCCTTGTCCCCTATCTATTGAGGGGACTCAGATTTCCAATTCATCTATTCCTCCATGGGCTCCTGGAGTTCTACGGCCTCCGATTACACAATTTCACCCCTGCCTCCATTCTACATATCGCCGGCTATGTTGCTCTCTGCGAGTTGTTCCTGGGCTGCGATGCTCACTTCGAGCTGTGGAAAAGGCTAATTTGCCTCGTCCCTCGCACACAGAGGGGGTCACTTTATCAAGTGGGCGGAGCCGAAATATGGCGCATCGCCAGTACCGGATACCTGTCCGGTACCCCGAAGAAGTCGTCCGAAGACTGGCCTTCACAATGATTTTATATGGAGGACATTCCCCTTTCGGACCCTGTTCGGCGGGGTCTTCCTGAGTTCAGCAATGCCCCTCTGAAGAAATGCCGAAGTTGGCGCCCACGGAGCCCCCAGGTGGAAGATAATGGAGAAGTCCTCTACCTGATGAACCGGATTAAAGCTCTGGCTCAATCAGGATTGACAGTAGTCGAAGTTATGTCGATTTGCATAATGCAGGGAGTGCAACCACTTCAATATCGTGGCCACCCCTTGTGGTGTTTTAACGGGGCGGATGATGCCACCCGCTGCGGGTGTAAGGGTCCGGACAATGCTGCCGCTTTAGCAAAAAGCCGCGGGATGGATTCTCCATGTACAATCCTCCATGCTGGGTAACTTATATCCCCTCACTCCCATTTTTCCCGCATTATTTGTCGTAAATATTCACCTTGCCACTTGGCAGGAACTGCGAAAAGCCATAAAGGAGGTCAGCAGCCCCTCTCCCTAACCAGAGGACCCTGACCGGGCCCTCGACTCCGGACTTGAAGAAGATCTGGTTATCTTCGTGGAGCTGATAGACCGGCAGTTCTATCAATTAAGCTGCGATGACGCCATGGTGGCCATTACGGCCGACTATCCCGGACTGCTCCCTGTGTCGCATGTAAGAAAAACCAAAAATCCCAACTCCAAAAACTAGGATCCCCTTTTAGACACTTCACCCACCATATACACATGGCATTTTTTACAGGGAAGGCATTCGGGACGCCCTGCCGAACCCGTAGCAACTCGCCAACAAGAGGCACCGAGGCCGGGTAGGCCGAAAAGCAAGGCGGTAAGGACAGAGACGCCGACGCAAAGGTATAACAAAAACCCCGCTCCGTGGTTGTCGTCTTTCTCAAAATGTAATGACACCCGTGTTTCTTTAACAAAAAAAACGCTCACCGGAATATGTCCGGTGATGTTGCTAATCACGCTTCCACCAGTCGGGCGCTAGGACCGGACATAGAGGCGGAAGCCGATATGGGGCGGGCGCCGGATAATCCCCCTATAGAGGATGTGGATAGATTATTCGCTACAAACTCAGAAGTGGAAAGCGCCATGAATCATAGGCGCCGCCAGGCCGTACTCCGTGATGCTTGTTTCTCACAAGAGGCATTTGATGCCTTTAATTCTGGAGAGGCGTACCTCTGTGCTGCTCAAAATGGTCTAGCCAGAGCCACGGATCAGTATGTAAAGGATGTACGGGTAAGTAAATCTGACGATTTATATGTATCAGTAGCCCCTGAGACTTAAAACAGTTAGCAGAACTGATTTAAGGATCATCTTTATTGTGCAGGTTCTTACAGAGAAGAATACTAGGCTGTCACAGGAGCTGGAGGAATGCAAGACCCAACTGCGGGCCGCTGTTGCCGCATTGCAGGAACCGAAAAAGTCTCCCGCTGGTAACAATTACTTTAAAGAATGATGGTTACCATGTAGTGTGCGGCGTGGCTGCAGATCTAACAATAGATGTTGCAGATGAATCCGGAGAAAATTCGGAGGACCAACATGTCGTGCGACAGCTAGAGGCTGGCAAACGCGTGCTGCTGAGGTTAGGCGGGAGAAAAACAAGCTCCAAGACACCAATATCAAGTTGAGCATGGAACTAAAAGACGTTCGAGCCCAGCTTGCAGACTCCAAGAAGGAGAATAAGCGGCTTCGGCGCGGCATTTTCAGTAAGTGCTTGAACGAATCCTTTTGAAGGAGTTCGGCAAAGAAGCCGACTAACAGCGTTATGTCTATAGGTATGATGACGGGTCGTCCTGCGGAGGAAATGCCCGAGTCTGCGGGTGATCTTCTATCCGAGCTCTCACATCTGCATGAACAAGTTCGGCAGGTGATGCAAGTTGTTGCCCAGGCCTTGTGTCCATCCGCCTCCCTGCCAGAAGGCGTTGCAGAGCTTACGGAGAAGCTCAAGGGAGCACGACGGCGCTTCTGATTATGGAAGATATCGGCTTGCTGACAAGGTGCCAGAGAATCCTGGGCCATGGTGAAGACGCGGTACACCAAGGCTGACCCAAATCACATGGTCGAGGTCGGACCTGTGGGGCCCGACGGAAAAGAGATCCCCGTTAGCTTAGCTTATGGGCAAGTAGAATTAGCCGCAAAGTATTCCCAACAGGATTGTAGGCTAGACCGCCTGTTGGATGGTAAAGAAGAGGAATTTAGTCAGTCTGCATGACCATGTAATTAAAGTGACATGTATAATGCCTTCTAGCCGGATTGTAGATCATTTGTCATGGCGGACCTTTTCGCTTCAACCTCGGGACCCGATAGTCCGGAGTGTATCTGAATACCTGCTCAGTTATATAAGAACCGGGGTATGCGTGGAGACCAGGCGTAGGGGTCATTAGTGCTTGAACAAACAAGTGCCCAACTAGTTATGTTATATTACATGGGTAGTAAGAAACATCTTCCAGGGAGAATAGTTCCATTAAGGGTTCCTTTCCCTGGGTAAGCATGCCCTAAAGTGCATGTTCCGACTGCGATAGGAAACGCAGGAAAAAATATCTGGGGGCAAATATGGAAAATAAATAAAAATCATCTTTTGTTCACCGACCGAATATTCCCTTAAGAACGCTAGCTTTCGGCTTCACCCAGTCTGAGGTACACATCCGGCTGACCCGGCAGTAACAATCGCAGAGGTGCTCCCCTTATGCCCTAGCCGAATTAACGGGAATGTAGGGCATAAATACAAGAGCCAGGCAACCCAGCTTGGCCAAAACTTAAGTCATATCGATGCATATAATGGCGAAAAAGGTACATGTGGAAGCGTAACACATGTGCGGGGCACGAGGCCCAGATAAATAATCAAGCTTCTGTGAAAGAAGCCCCCAGGTATGATGAGCGTGGCTAGCGCATCTATAATGTGCAAACAAGGCGCAAGTTGGCCTTTGAAGGCCTGGAGAAAGAATGAAAGAAAGAAAGAAAGAAAGAAAAAGAAGACAGATAATGTATATGCAAAAAATGGACAGAGGAAGGGGACGAACACAGAGTCCGGCGCTAGGCGTAGAATCATCGGAGCCTGGCCGCGTTCCATGGGTTCAGCTCGAGTCGATTAGTCGATGAATCCCGTAGTCGGTACGCTCCACCGGTCAGAACTTGGTCAATAATGAAGGGACCTTCCCATTTGGGCTCGAGCTTGTTCTTTTTCTTATCCGGCAGGCGTAGAACTAGTTCGCCAATGTTATAAGTTTTGGCCCGTACTTCTCTGCTTTGGTATCTACGAGCCTGTTGCCGATAAAATGCGGAACGGGCTTTTGCCACGTCGCCCTCCTCCTCCAAGGTGTCCAGACTGTCTTGCCGATCAAGCTCGGCTTCTCTTTCTTCGTACATGCGCACTCGAGGTGATTCATGCATTATGTCACAGGGCAAGACTGCCTCTGCGCCGTACACCATAAAGAAGGGTGTATAGCCGGTACTACAGTTCGGCGTGGTCCGCAGCCCCTAGAGTACGGAGTCAAGCTCCTCTACCCAGTGCGTGTTAGACCCCGTTAAGGACCGCACTAGCCTGGGTTTAATGCCACTCATTATAAGATTGTTCGCGCGCTCCACTTGACCGTTGGTTTGTGGGTGATAGACCGAAGCATAATCGAGCCTGATGCCCATTTTGCTGCAGCAGAGTTTTACCTCATCGGCAGTGAAGTTTGTGTCGTTGTCAGTGATGATGCTGTGAGGGATGCCATAACGGTGTACGACCCCGGATATGAAGTCTATCACCGGTCCGGATTCGGCTGTTTTAACAGGTTTGGCCTCTATCCATTTGGTGAATTTATCCACCATGACCAGTAAGTATTTTTCTTGTGGGTTCCCCCTTTAAGGGGTCCAACCATGTCAAGCCCCCAGACCGTGAAGGGCCACGTAATGGGGATTGTTTGGAGGGCGGTGAGTGGCATGTGGCTTTGATTTGCAAAGAGCTGGCAATCGGCGCAACGTTGGACCAAGTCCTGTGCATCTGCCCGGGCCGTTGGCCAATAGAATCATGTACGGAAGGCCTTGCTGATGGGAGCCCGGGCTGCGGCGTGGTGACCGCCGAGTCTGGCATAAATTTCTGCCAAAAGGTTCCGCCCTTCCTCTTCGGAGATGCACCTTTGAAGGACTCCGGTAGTGTTTTTTTGTACAATTCTCCCTCATGGACCCTGTAGGCCTTAGATCGCCGCACTATGCAGCGTGCCTCATTTTGGTCCTCCGGAAGCTCTTGCCTAGTTAGGTAGGCCAAGAATGGTTCTGTCCATGGGGCTATGATGGCCATTATTACATGGGCTGAAGGTGTTATTTCGGCGGCGAAGCCTCCGATTCTGTCAGAGTGTTCGGTATCAGGTATTTTGGCCGGGTCCGGACTATTATTACCAGTGTCCCCTTCCCATACTACGGATGGCTTGAACAGCCTCTCCAAAAATATGTTGGGGGGACCGCATCGCGTTTTGCGCTGATGCAGGCGAGGATATCCGTCGCCTGATTGTTTTCCCTAGCCACATGATGAAATTCGAGCCCCTCGAACCGAGCTGACATTTTTAGGATGGAGTTTTGGTAGGCCGCCATTTTCGGATCCTTGGCGTCAAAGTCTCCATTTATTTGGGATATTGCGAGGTATGAATCCCCACACACCTCCAGGTGTTGAATGCTCATGGAGACTGCCATCCGAAGACCATGCAACAGAGCTTCGTATTCGGCTGCATTGTTGGAGTCTGTATACAATATTTGCAGTACGTACTGAACGGTATCTCCGGTTGGGGACGTCAGGACGACGCCAGCCCCTAGACCAGCCAACATTTTAGAACCGTCGAAGTGCATGATCCAATTGGAGTATGCGTCGTACTCTTTAGGGAGTTCGGCCTCCATCCATTCGGTGACAAAGTCAGCCAATACTTGCGACTTAATGGCTCATCGAGGTTTGTATGTTATGTCAAACGGGAGGAGCTCAATGGCCCATTTAGCAATCCAGACCGTAGTGTCGCAGTTGTTTATGATATCATTAAGTGGCACTTCTGAGGCTACTGTAATCGAACACTCTTGAAAGTAGTGTCGCAGCTTTCGGGATGCCATGAATACCGCATAGGCTATCTTTTGATAATGTGGGTACCGTGATTTGCATGGAGTGAGGACAGTGGATACATAGTATACCGGTTTTTGAAGAGGGAATTTATGTCCGTCAGCTTCTCGTTCGACGACGAGCACTGCGCTTACAACTTGATGAGTTGCCGCAATGTACAACAGCATTGGTTCGCCGATGTTTGGCGTGGCTAGGATTGGGTTGGTTGCCAAAATGGCCTTTATTTCTTCCAATCCGGCCGTGGCAGCGTCCGTCCACTCGAAGTGTTCGGTGCACCGAAGAAGGCGATAAAGGGGTAAAGCCTTTTCTCCTAAGTGGGAGATAAAGCGGCTTAGAGCCGCCACGCATCCAGTTAACTTCTGGATTTGTTTGAGGTCTATTGGGGTAGCCAACTGTGACAAGGCTCAGATTTTGGCCGGATTAGCTTCAATACCTCTACTGGAGACAATGAAACCCAGGAGCTTTTCGGCTGGTATGCCGAAAACACATTTTTCCGGATTGAGCTTGATGTCGTATGTTCGGAGGTTGTTGAATGTGAGCCTCAAGTCGTCTATCAAATAGTCGACGTGTTTGGTTTTGACGGCCACATCGTCTATGTGTGCCTCTACTGTTTTGCCGATTTGTTTCTCCAGACATGTTTGAATCATGCGCTGATATGTTGCGCCGGCGTTTTTGAGCCCAAAAGGCATTGTGTTGAAACAGAAGGGACCGTATGGTGTGATGAATGCCGTTGCGGCTTGGTCGGACTCCGCTATCTTGGTGGTAACCGGAGTATGCGTCGAGGAAATACTTTATTGAGGTCTTTGAAATCGACACAAAGGCACCAGGATTTATCCTTCTTTGGTACCATCACCAGGTTTGCTAGCCAGTCCGGGTGTTTTATTTCTCTAATGAATCCGGCCTCCAATAACTTGGCTAGTTCCTCTCCCATGGCATGTCTCTTAGGTTCGGCGAAACGCCGAAGAGCTTGCTTGACCGGCTTGAATCCCTTTAGGATATTGAGGCTATGCTCGGCTAGCCTGCGTGGGATTCCTAGCATGTCTGAGGGGTGCCAGGCGAATATGTCCCAATTCTCGCGCAGGAACTCTCGTAGTGCGGCGTCTACGGCGGGGTTTAACTGTGCCCCGATGGAGGCTGTTTTTGTAGGGTCCGTTGGGTGGACTTGGAATTTGACTATTTCATCCGCTGGTTTAAAAGAGGTGGACTTGGATCTCTTATAGAGTATCACGTCGTCTCTGTCCACTGTGGAGCGTAGCATGGTTAATTCCTCGGCCGAGAGGGCTTCGGATAATGCCTCGAGGGCCAGTGCGGCTGTTTTGTTTTCGGCGTGGAGTGCTGTGTCCGGATCACTAGCGAGGGTGATGATTCCGTTGGGCCCGGGCATTTTGAGCTTCATGTACCCATAATGGGTTACGGCTTGGAAGATCGTGAACGCCTCACGTCCTAAAAGGGCGTGGTATCCACTGCTGAACGGGGCCACCTGGAATGTAATTTCTTCGGACCTGTAGTTCTCTGGCGTACCGAATACCACATCTAGTGTGATTTTCCCAGCGCATCGTGCCTCCCGACTGGGTATGATTCCCCTGAAGGTTGTGCTACTTTGCTCAATGCGGTTCCAGTCTATTTCCATTTTTTGAAGAGCTTCCTCATAGATGAGGTTTAATCCGCTGCTGCCGTCCATGAGTACTTTGGTGAGTCGAAAGCCGTCCACAATTGGACTGAGGACCAGTGCGGTTGGTGCTCGGGCTGTTTGGAATTTAGGTTCGTCACTGGCATTGAAGGTAATAGCCGTGTCACTCCATGGATTTATTGCTGCTACGTGGCAGATTTCGGCCATGCTGCGGAGTGTTCGCTTGCGCCTATTATTTGACGCGAAGGTCTCAAAGACTGTTAACACTGTATTGTTATTCACGGGATGGTGCTCTGTGGCATTTGGGATAAGAAGATCCTCACCACTTTTGGCCACCTACCGGAGTATCCAACATGCTCTAAGGCTGTGCGTTGGTATTGCATCTGCTGTACTACGAATTTTGCAGGGTCCGTTAAGCCATCCCTCCAGTACGGTTCCATGCCCTGTAGAGGTTTTTTTGTTTCTTTGCAACTAGCTCGGGTGTCTTATGATAGTGCACCCTTTTACTTCGGACTGGGTGTATATTCGGAGCCGGATTATCCCAAAATTTCATTTCCGTTTTCCAGGCGCATTCCATCGGATAGTACTTTCGTACTATGGATGCCAAGTCAGCGAAGCGTGATATGTCACGGCGACTTAAGGCGTTAAGGGTTCCCTTGTCCATGCAATTATTGCAGAAAAGTGAGACTGCATCTTCCTCGCGACAGTCCTTAACCTTGTTCATCACAAGGAGGAATCTGGCCCAATAATGATGTACTGTTTCATGGGGCTCTTGCCTGATGTGGGAAAGATCATTTATGTCTGGGTGGGTGGGTGGATTTAAGTTCGAACCCCTACCCAATCTGAGACCCAGGGGCCGAGGAGTTTCCAATCTTGGAAATTTGGGTTCCGGAGTGTTGCCCGATAAGTTTGGCCCGCTGCCTGATTCTATGTTGAGGGCTTGGGTGCTGTCCTCCTGTAAGCAGGTATCCGGCTCTGAGAGCTCAGGAATCCGGACATATTTAGTCCTCAAAATAGAGGAAGAGTTGTCGCATTGTTCCTCCACCAGCGCAATGTGATGGGTGACCGATAGAGAGTTAATCTCCCTTTGATCAGGTTTAAGCCCAATCCGATCACAGTCCGTAGCGACTCCCAAGGCGGTGATGCGATCCAAGAGTTCGTTTAGGGAAGAGAGCTCCATTGGATCCATCTGCTCGGCGAATTCCGAGTCGACGTGGAGGCTGTTTTTCATGACCCGAGAAGTCATCGTCGGTGCAGCGGCCGAACAGGCAGTCATGACGAAACTGCCTAGTCGGAGAGTTTGGCCAACAGCCAGAGCTCCGTCGGCGGTAATGTTGTCTTTAACAACGAGATGAGGCATCCTTCCTTACGGCGACGTCACAGAGGAACTCTCAATGAAAGCACCAATGTCGGTGTCAAAACCGGCGGATCTCGGGTAGGGGGTCCCGAACTGTGCGTCTAAGGCGGATGGTAACAGGAGGCAGGGGACACGATGTTTTACCCAGGTTCGGGCCCTCTTGATGGAGGTAAAACCCTACGTCCTGCTTGATTTATTCTTGATGATATGAGTATTACAAGAGTTGATCTACCACGAGATCGGAGAGGCTAAACCCTAGAAGCTAGCCTATGGTACGATTGTATGTTGTCCTACGGACTAAAACCCTCCGGTTTATATAGACACCGGAGGGGGCTAGGTTTACACAAGGTCAGTTACAAAGGAGGAGATATACATGTCCGTATTGCCTAGCTTGCCTTCCACGCCAAGTAGAGTCCCATCCGGACACGGGACGAAGTCTTCAATCTTGTATCTTCATAGTCCAACAGTACGGCCGAAGGATATAATCCGGCTGTCCGGATACCCCCTAATCCAGGACTCCCTCACTTGCCAAATGAGAAAAATAAAAAGGAATAGAGAGGAAAACTTTGACTCTTTGCATAAAAGTAAATACTGAAAAGTAAAAGATAGGCCCTTCGCAGAGGGAAGCAGAGGTTGCCATGCGCTTATTTGTTTGTATGTTCAACCCCCTAGTGCAAAAGAACGTCACGTCATATTGCCCCTTATGATAGCAACCTTTATTATGCAGTCTGTCGCTTTTATTCTTTGCCATCATGAGTTCGTACAACACTCAATTTTCTCTTACACTAAATGATCTAGCACTTTTAGAAGCAATTTTTATTGCCTTATTGCACCGATGACAACTTACTTGAAGGATCTTTCTCAATCCTTAGGTAGGTATGGTGGACTCTTGAAAATAATATTTGGGTATAAGGGTTTTTGGATGCACAAGTAGTATCTCTACTTGGTGCAAACATTTTGGCTAGCAAGGATGGTGCGCAAGCACCACATGTTGAAGGATCTATGACAATATAACTTCTATGTGAATATGAACAAACATAAATCATTACGTTGTCTTCCTTGTCCAACGTCAACAACTTTGGCATATAATATTTTGATGGGGGCTCACAATCATAAAATATTTCCAAGATAGTGTGTTTGCATGTGAAAGTTTTCTTGCTTATACTAATTATTCGTGAATTGATTTTATGAACAATATTGTGATTGTCAATCCTCAAAATATTTCACTTTCTAAACCCAATGTGAAGCTACCACTAGGCATGATATGATTTCAACTTCATGATATTCAATTTATTCAACAATTTACTCATAGGATATAAGTGAAGCACAAGAGTAAATGACAAGCTACTCCAAAAAGATATAAATGATGATCATGAGCATAATATTTCTTTCTATAAAATTAATGTAAGTTAAGCAAGAGAGAATTTCTTCAAAAAAAACTAAAGCACACCGTGCTGAAAAAGATATAAGTGAAGCACTAGAGTAATTCCATAGAAAATAGCTTCGTTGACGGGATGTGAATGCCGCTTGCCTAGCCTCCCTGGCAACTATTTGAGGACTCTATTTTATTTAAAAAAATTCAGATCTAAGTATTTTATTAAAATAGCAAGCAAAAACAAAATAAAATGACATTATAAGAATATCACACATCATGTGAAGAGGCAAAAACTTAGGATCAACCGATAATAACCAATAATTGTTGAAGAAGAAAGGTGGGTTGCCTAACCGGGGCATACCGAGCTTAGATGCTTGATACTTCTTGAAATATCATCTTCGGGTGCCTTGGGTATCCCCAAGCTTGAGCTTTTGTGTCTCCTTAATTCCTCTCATATCACGATTTTCCTAAATCTCAAAAGCTTCGTCCACACAAAACTCAACAAGAACTCGTGAGATAAGTTAGTATAAACCAATGCAAAAACCTTATCATTCTCTACTGTAGCAAATCACTAAAATTATTATTCAACATTGCATATTGAATTCCTCTGCATATTTAATACTCCTATCCTCAAATAGAATCATTAAACAAGCAAACATATGCAAACAATGCAAACATAACAGCAATCTGCCAAAACTTCACAGTGTGTAAAGAATGCAAGAGTATCAATACTTCTTTAACTCCAAAAATTATAAAAATTTACCACACTGTATAAAATTTATTAGAGATTATTTTGCAAAAAGTTTCAAGATTTTGTCACATACTGAATTTTCTAGGGAATTTTTGCAACACCGGTAAACTTTCTGTTTTCAAACAGCAACATGTAAACTTGCAAAATAAGCATAGTAAAGGCTATCAATGCCACTTTTATTGAAATAAAAGATGCAAAAAATTATTCTAAATAACAGAAAGCAAATCCTAATAAAATAAATCGATTCTCCCAGTAAAACTAATATCATGTGACGAATGAAAACATAGCTCCAAGAGAGGTTACCGATAATGTTGAAGACGAAAGAGGGGATGCTTTCCGGGGCATCCCCAAGCTTAGTTGCTTGGATATTCCTTGAATATTACCTTGGGGTGCCTTGGTCATCCCCAAGCTTAGGGTATTGTCACTCCTTATTCTCCTCATATCGAGACCTCACCCAAAACTTGAAAACTTCAATCACACAAAACTTAACAGAACTTTGTGAGATAGGTTAGTATGATAAAGAGCAAGCCATTTCACTTTGGTACTGTTAAAAACAAGATTCATAATTGTTTCCACACAATACCTACTGTAGCATATAATTTACACAATTTATATTGAGCAATGTAATCCATAGAAACTAGGAAACAAGCAAACTATGCATTGAAAACAGAATCTGTCAAAAACAGAACAGTCTGTAGTAATCTGTACTCCAACCATACTTCTGCTACTCCAAAAATTCTGAAAACTTAGGAAAGCCTGATAAATTTATCTATTAATCTTCTGCAAGAAGAATTAGAATTTTATCATGCTTCTGTTAAAAATGAGAATTGTTTTCCTAAGCGCAAAAGTTTCTGTTTTTCAGCAAGATCAAATCAACTATCACCGTAAGCCATCCCAAAGGTCTTACTTGGCACTTTATTGAAACAAAAGCTATATAACATTATTACTACAGTATCCTAATCATGTGAAAACACAAAAATAGTAGGGTTAAATGTTGGGTTGTCTCCCAACAAGCGTTTTTATTTAATGCCTTTTAGCTACGCATGATGATTTCAATGATGCTCGCATAAAAGATAAGAATTCAAAGACAAAGAGAGCATCATGAATCACATGGCAAGCACATTTAAGCCTAACATACTTCATGTGCATAGGTTTTTTGTGAGAAATTTTTTTATGGGAACAAGAATCAACTATCATAGGAAGGCAAAACAAGCACAACTTCAAGATTTTCAACACATAGAGATGAAACTTGATATTATTGCAATTCCTACAAGCATAAGTTCCTCCCTCATAATAATTTTCAGTAGCATCATGAAGAAATTCGACAATATAACCATCACATAAAGCATTCTTTTCATGACACAAAGGCATAGAAAAATTATTACTCTCCACATAAGCAAATTTCTTCTGATCAATAGTAGTGGGAGCAAACTCAACAAAATAACTATCATGAGAGTGAAAATTAAAATCATGATGATAAGTTTCATGGTTATCATTATTCTTTATAGCATACATGTTGAGGGAGTCCTGGATTAGGTGGTCTCCGGACAGCCGGACTATATCCTTTGGCCGGACTGTTGGACTATGAAGATACAAGATTGAAGACTTCGTCTCGTGTCCGGATGGGACACTCCTTGGCGTGGAAGGCAAGCTTGGCAATACGGATATGTAGAACTCCTCCCTTGTAACCGACTTTGTGTAACCCTAGCCCCCTCCGGTGTCTATATAAATCAGAGGGTTTAGTCCGTAGGACAACATACAATCATACCATAGGCTAGCTTCTAGGGTTTAGCCTCTACGATCTCGTGGTAGATCAACTCTTGTAATACTCATATCATCAAGAACAATCGAGCAGGACGTAGGGTATTACCTCCATCAAGAGGGCCCAAACCTGGGTAAACATCATGTCCCCTTCCTCCTATTACCATCTGCCTTAGACGCACAGTTCAGGACCCCCTACCCGAGATCCGCCGGTTTTGACACCGACATTGGTGCTTTCATTGAGAGTTCCACTGTGCCGTCACCATAAGGCTTGATAGCCCCTTTGATCATTGGTAACGATGCGGTGCAAGGTGAGGTTTTCCTCCATGGACAGATCTTCGTATTCGGTGGCTTTGCACTGCGGGCCAACTCGCTTGGCCATCTGGAGCAGATTGAGAGCTATGCCCCTGGCCATCAGGTCAGGTTCGGAAACCTAAACTACATTGCTGACATCCGCGTAGACTTGATCTTCGACGGATTCGAGCCCATGTGTAACGCCCTCGATGCGGCTATATCTCCTATGTGTCGAAGCAGGACTTAGAGGCATAACCGCATCGAAAGCAATGTCGCAAGTGAGGTAATCTTCACAACAACCCATGTAAATAAATAAAGGGGAAAGTACATAGTTGGCTTACACTCACCACATCATACAAATACATAAATAAGTCATTACATTCATCCAATACACTCAAGGTCCAACTACGGAACCAAAATAAAGATCAACCCCCAAATGCGACAAAGTCCCCGATCGCCCCAACTGGGCACCACAACTGATCATCTGGGAAGGACACGTAGTAACGGTGAGAGTCTTCATCGAACTCCCACTTGAGCTCGGTCATATCATCTAGAACGGTATAATCGGTCCCTGCATCTGGTTTGGAAGTAATCTGTGAGTCACGGGGACTCAGCAATCTCACACCCTCGCGATCAAGACTATTTAAGCTTATAGGTAAGGCAAAGGTATGAGTTGGAGCTGCAGCAAGCGACTAGCATGTATGGTGGCTAACATATTCGCAAAAGAGAGCGAGAAGAGAGGGAAAAAGCACGGTCGAACAACTATGATCAAGAAGTGATCCTAGAACAACCTACGTCAAGCATTACTCCAACACTGTGTTCACTTCCCGGACTCCACCGAGAAGAGACCATCACGGTTACACACGCGGTTAGTGCATTTTAATTAAGTTAAGTTTTAGGTTATCTACAACCGGACATTAACAAATTTCCATCTTCCCATAACCGCGGGCATGGCTTTCCAAAGTTCAAATCCCTGCAGGGGAGTCCCAACTTAGCCCATCACAAGCTCTCACGGTCAACGAAGGATATTCCTTCTCCCAAGACAATCCGATTAGACTCCGCATCCCGGTTACAAGATATCCTCGACAATGGTAAAAAAAAAGTCCAGCAACACCGCCCGAATGTGCCGACAAATCCCGCTAGGAGCTGCACATATCTTGTTCTCAGGGCACACCCAGATTGTCCAAACTTCCGATAGGCCAGCCCAGAGTTGCCCCTGGTGGCTGATGAGGTGGACCAACACTCAGAGGAGCACTGGCCCGGGGGGTTTAATAAAGATGACCCTCGGGCTCCGGAAACCCAAGGGAAAAAGAGGCTAGGTGGCGAATAGTAAAACCAAGGTTGGGCATTGCTGGAGGAGTTTTATTCAAGGAGAACTGTCAAGGGGTTCCCATTATAACCCAACCGTGTAAGGAACGCAAAATCCGGGAACATAACACCGATATGATGGAAACTAGGGCGGCAAGAGTAGAACAAAACACCAGGCATAAGGCCGAGCCTTCCACCCTTTACCAAGTATATAGGTGCATTAAGATAAACAAGATAATATTGTGATATCCCAACAATAAACATGTTCCAACAAGGAACGATCTCCAATCTTCACCTGCAACTAGCAACGCTATAATAGGGGCTGAGCAAAGCGGTAACATAGCCAAACAATGGTTTGCTAGGACATGGTGGGTTAGAGGTTTGACATGGCAATATGGGAGGCATGATAAGAAAGTGGTATGTATCGTAGCATAGGTATAGCAAAAGAGCGAGCATCTAGCAAGCAAAGATAGAAGTGATTTCGAGGGTATGGTCATCTTGCCTGCAAAATTCTCCGAGTTGCCTTCATCCTCGAAAGCGAACTCAACGGGCTCCTCGTTCATGAACTCGTCTCCCGGCTCTACCCAAGCAAGAACAACAAGCAAAAGGAACACAATCAACCACGTGCAATGCTCAAGCAACATGATGCAAACATGGTATGATATGCGGGATGCGATATGTGATGCATATGCATGATTTGCAAAGGAATGATTGAACCTGGCCTCAACATGGAAATCCAAGAGTGCCACTGGAAAGGTGAGGTGATTTCGGTTCAAATCGATATAAAGATCACCGGAATCGGATGCACGGTTTGGAAATGGCAAGCAAAACAAATATGGCACCAGCCTACGATAATCAGCAAGTGACCAACTAAATGCATCAAGATAAATATGCTACAACACTCAAACATGACAACAAAATACATGGCAGGGATCCACTCATGATGCTTGACAAAAGATGAACACTGAGCCACGACTAATTCATCCATTAACAGGTTCAAACAAGCATGGCAAAAGAGCAAAAGATAACGGGTTTCGGAGTTAGTGAAATTAACACAAGTCTGGAATTTATCATCAGGAAGCAATCTTTAGAGCATGAAAACTACCTGCTACAGGAACATATCATGACAAAGGAAGGCATGGCATGAAGCTACTCTAAGCATATAAGTCCCTTAGTGACCTTGAGCCAAAAGGGATCAGAAAATACAATTGCAAGCATGTGAACATAGCAAAAATACAAACAGATTCAGACTTAGTGAAAAACTGGAACATGCAAAACAGATTAACGAGTAGGCATGTTTACGAGCTCGATGCACTCACTATAGAGCATGGCAGGACAAACTAAGCATACACCCATCAATAAGACATGGCATAGAAGCTAGACATGGCAAGAACAACATCATAGCATGCACGGATCAATAGCAACAACCTTGGCAAAATCACTAAACATGTTAACAATCTGCCAGGAACATTTTATAGCAAAAGTAGAGCTCGATTGACTCAAGCTAGGTTGCTCCATAATTGCAAACAAAGACACGGATGGGTAGAGCACCACAATATTAACAAAACATCCTTATTGATCATCCTCAAACGAGGCATGGATCACTAGGAAACAACAAGAACATATGGCATAAAAACAATATCAGGACAAGGACTTAGTGAAAATCTAAGTCCCTGAAATCAGCATCATTGAGTAAGCTACTTTTGTATGCTTGTGCTAGTCACCACGAAGATCACAAAAATACATGGCATACACCCCTGTAAAGATGGCATGGCAATCTACAAAACACATGTAGAGCTCAGGATCATAGAATGCACACATTAATCATGGAAAAAATGACAAAAGGTCATTTGCTAAAACAGATCTGAAATAATCATCACATAGCCCTCTTCCAACAGCATTTCAGGCATCAAGATGAGCTCAAATGGAAATGATGCAATGAGATGAAATGATGTACTCGTCCAGACGAACATTTTGATATGCTACACGCACGAATCGGAGCTACGGATGCAGAGTTATGGCATGTCAAAGTGTGCAAGAAAATTAGGGTTTCGGGGCTAAAGTCAACCAAGGTGGATTTCAGATCCAGATCCAGCCGGCACGGATCCCGAGGTCGGGAGGAGGACGGAGAGGTGGCACCGCGGCGGAGGTCGGCGGAGGTGGCAACCGGGCGGGACGGCGGCAACCGGGCGGGGCGGCCGGAGTTGGCCGGCGCGGTGGCGGAGAGGCGCGGAGCTCCGGCGATGGCGCGCGGTGGCCGGCGCGGGCTCTGTCGCCGGGACTGGAGGCGAGGGGCGCGCAGATCCCTGGAGGCGGCGGTGCGCGCCTTGGGCCGGGGAGGGCCCGCCCTGGGCCGAGCGGGCTGGCAGCGGAGGGAGGCAGGCGGTGCCACGTGGCAGCGCGCCACTGGCTGCGGGCGGCGGCGGCGACTCGTCCGGTGGGAACCGAACGTGTCCGGCGGCGGAGATGGGCGTCTCCTAGGGTTAGGGGGGGTGTTTTGATCCGGAAATTTGGGAAGGGGGGTCTTTATATAGGGGTAAAGGTAGCTAGGAAGCTCCAAATGAGGTGTGGTTTGTGGGCACGCGATCGCGATCGAACGATCTAGATGATGGGAGAGGTTTTGGTGGGTTTTGGGCCAGTTTGGAAGGGTGTTGGGATGCAACACACGAGGCCTTTTCGGACCCTCGGTTAACCGTTGGAGTATCAAACGAAGTCCAAATGGTACAAAACTTGACAGGTGGTCTACCAGTAGTAAACCAAGGCCGCATGACAAGTATCGGTCCAATCCGAAAACGTTTAACACCCACACACGAAAAGAGGTAGAAAGGACCACCGGAGGACATAGGAGCGCCGGAATACAAAACAGACAACGGGGAAAATGCTCGGATGCATGAGACGAACATGTATGCAAATGCAATGCACATGATGACATGATATGACATGCCTGACAAAGGAAAAACACACGGAGACAAAAACCCGACAACGAGGAAATACAATAACTTAGTGCCGGAAAAGGCAAGAGTTGGAGTACAGATAAGGTAAATTACATCCGGGGTGTTACAACACTCCACCACTACGAAAGGATCTCGTCCCAAGATCTACGACTGGAAAAACTCCGGGTACTCAAAACGAAGGTGGTCCTCGCGTTCCCAGGTGGCTTCACGGTCGGAATGATGTGACCACTTGACTTTCAGGAATTTGATAGACTTGTTGCGAGTCTTACGCTCAGTTTCTTCAAGAATAGCAACTGGGTGCTCATGATAAGACATGTCTTCTTGGAGATCAATGCCTTCGAAGTTGAGGTGCGGTCAGGAGTCTTGAAGCACTTGCAGAGCTGAGAGACATGAAACACGTCATGCACGTTTGCAAAGTTGGAGGGAAGCTCAAGTTGATAGGCGAGATCGCCTCTCTTGCTGACGATCTTGAAAGGACCCACGTATCTAGGGGCAAGCTTCCCTTTGATACCGAAGCGACGAGTACCTTTCATTGGAGAGACACGGAGGTAAACATGGTCTCCAATCTCGAAAGACAAATCATGATGCTTACTATCATAGTAACTCTTTTGACGCGATTGCGCGGCTTTGAGGTTATCACGAATGACTTTGCACATCTCTTTTGCCTCTGTGATCAAGTCATTGCCAAGAAGTTGACGTTCACCAGTCTCTGACCAGTAAAGAGGAGTACGACACTTCCTGCCATAGAGAATTTCAAATGGGGCCTTGCCCGAACTCGCTTGGAAGCTGTTGTTGTAGGAGAACTCGGCATATGGAAGACAATCTTCCCACTTCATACCAAAAGAGATAACGCAAGCCTTGAGCATATCTTCAAGAATCTGATTGACACGCTCGACTTGGCCACTAGTTTGGGGATGAGAAGCTGTACTGAAACGGATGTTGGTGCCCATGGCCTTCTGAAAAGAATCCCAAAATTTGGAGGTGAAGATGCTGCCATGATCTGAAGAAATCAACTATGGAATGTCGTGCAGAGAGAAAAACCGAGAGGTATATAGCTCTGTCAATTGAGCTGCTGTGATAGACTCTTTGATAGGAAGGAAATGAGCCACTTTAGTGAGCTTGTCGATGACAACGAAGATAGCATCATTGCCACGCTTGGACTTTGAAAATCCAGTCACGAAGTCCATCTCAATGTGGTCAAACTTCCATTCTGGAATGGCAAGAGGTTGGAGGAGACCAGCTGGTCGTTGGTGTTCTGCCTTCACTCTTCTGCAGACATCACATTCATTCACGAACTGAGCAATCTCGCGCTTCATTCGAGTCCACCAATACGACTGCTTGAGGTCATGGTACATCTTTGTACTACCAGGGTGGATAGAGAGGAGTGAATTGTGAGCCTCGTTCATAATGACTTTACGAAGGTCACCTTTAGGCACAACAATGCGATCCTCAAAGAATAGAGTATCCTTGTCATCAAGGCGATATCACTTGTACTTAGGTTGACTCTTGGCAATCCCAATCTTCACCTTCTTCACCATAGCATCAAGAAGTTGAGCCCCGCGAATTTGATCTTCCAAAGTAGGAGAGACTTGGAGGTTGGCGAGGATACCTTGAGGAACAACTTGCAGATTGAGTTTGCGGAAAGCTTCACAAAGCTCGGGTTGGTAAGGCTTGAGAATCAAACTGTTGCAGTAAGCCTTCCTGCTCAATGCGTCAGCAATTACATTGGCCTTGCCTGGATTATATTCGATACTCGGATTATACTCTTGAATCATTTCGACCCAACGAGTCCGCCTGATGTTGAGATTAGGCTGAGTGAAAATGTACTTGAGACTCTTGTGGTCAGTGAAGATGTCCACTTTTCTTCCCAATAAGAGATGTCTCCAAGTCAAAAGAGTGTGCACAACTGCCGCCAACTCGAGGTCATGAGTGGGGTAGTTCTTTTCATTGGGCTTCAACTGGCAAGAAGTATAGGCCACAACTTTCTTCTCTTGCATCAACACTACACCAAGACCTTGAAGAGAGGCATCACGGAAGACCTCGAACGGTTTGGATTCATCAGGAGGAGTCAAAACTGGAGCAGTGACTAACTTCTCTTTCAGGGTGTTGAAAGCGATGTCACATTCAGGAGACCAAACGTACTTCACGTGCTTCTGGAGAAGGTTGGAAAGAGGCTTCGCGATCTTTGAGAAGTTCTCGACGAACCTTCGGCAATAGCTTGCGAGACCAAGGAAGCTGCAGAGTTGCTTCATGTTCTGAGGTGGTTCCCAATTCACAATTGCAGACACCTTCTCAGGATTCACAGCAATGCCCTTGGTAGAAATGATATGCCCAAGGTAGAGAACCTCATCAAGCCAAAACTCGCACTTTGAAAACTTGGCATAGAACTGATGTTCTCTGAGGTTATCCAGCACCAAATGCAAGTGCTTGGCATGATCTTCCTTGTTCTTGGAAAAGACCAAAATGTCATCGAGGTAGACCAAGACGAAGTCATTTGTGTAGGGGTTGAAGATGAAGTTCATCATGCGAGAGAAAGTTGGAGGAGCGTTGACGAGGCCAAAAGACATGACAGTGTATTCATATGAACCATAGCTTGTTCTGAATGTTGTCTTGGGGATATCTTGCTCACGAATACGAATCTGATGATAGCCCATACGGAGATCAAGCTTGGAGAATACTTGAGCACCTTTGAGTTGTTCAAACAACTCATTGATGTTAGGAAGTGGGTACTTGTTCTTTATAGTCTTCTTGTTCAATGGATAGTAGTCGACACAAAGTCAGTCCGTTCCATCCTTCTCCTTCACAAAAAGAACTCCACAACCCCACGGAGAAGAACTAGGTCGGATGAGACCCATACGCTCTTGAATATCGAGTTGCTTCTTCAGCTCCCTAAACTCTTCAGCTCCAAGCTTGTAAGGACGTTTGCAAACAGGTTTCATGTCAGGCTCAAGATCGATGACGAATTCAACTGGCTGGTGTGGAGGCATTCCTGGAAGCTCTTCTGGAAAGACGTCTTGATATTCGCAAATGACCGGAATTTGAGAGATGGCATCCATCTCGCCCTTCTCATTGAGAGAAAATAGACGGATGGTATTATCCCGAGAGGCAAAGACAATTACATCCTCAAACGAATGAGTCAATTGAATCTGCCTGGCGGCACAATCAAGCTGAGCCTTGTGCTTAGAAAGCCAATCCATTCCAAGAATAAGATCAATATCCGAGTTACCAAGGACCATTAGAGAAGCCAGAAACTTGAAATCACCCATCATGATAGAAATATCCGAAACCTCGTAGTTTGCAAGCAAGCATTTACCCAGTGAGACAACTGCTAACGGTTTATGCAAAACTTGGGAAGACAACTCATGCTTAGATGCAAACGGTCTCGACATGAAACAATGCGATGCACCAGTGTCAAAAAGAACTTTTGCAGGAACATCGTTAACAGGAAGGTTACCCATGATGACATTGGACGAGTCCTCTGCCTGAGCTGCATTCATCAAGTTGAGCTTGGTGTGGTTGGGGTTATGCTTGACCATTGCATTGCTAGCAGATCTCACAGGAGGAGAACATGTCTTCAAATGCATGAGAGCAGAGGGATTACATGCAATATCCATAACACAAGTTACTGAGGCAAATATACCCTCTTAAAAGGTAGCATTGATGTTCATAAAGTACTCCCTCCGTCCCAAAATTCTTGTCTTAGATTTCTCTAGATACGGATGTATCAAGTCACATTTTAGTATTAGATACATCCGTATCTAGACAAATCTAAGACATGAAATTTGGGACAGAGGGAGTAGTTGAAAGTAATCTATAAGAAATCAGTGTCAACCTCTCGCATGTTTTGGTCAAAAGAGGAATTTAGAACCATCATTTGGCACACAAAAATCACATGCAAGATCACCCAGAAAGTTGTACTACTAGTACTAGTACTGCGTGTTAGATGAAAAAACACGATCAAGATCGAGAAAAAGATCGTCAAGAAGAGATATTACCTGGACTTGCTTAATGAGGGATCCCGGAGAGGGGGGCTTGGACAGGGCGATGGCTTTGAGCTTGTCTGTGGTAGTCTCGGCGTGGTGCTTGCGCTTCTTCATACCATGAGCCTCGACAGTTTTGGCCGGAGCCATAGACATCACTTCGGCCGGTGCTCCAGCGTCCATCAAGAAACTGTCAAATAGAAATAAAAGAAAAGAAACCATAATCAAAAACCCAAAATAAGATAAGAGAGGGAGTTATAGGATCAGTCTCGGGGTTGCAAGACCGGGCCTTGGCCAGAATCAACACCATTGATGCGCTCACCTTTCCTTCTTTGGGAGAGAAGAACAATGGCAGAAGCAGGTCGGGGTTTTCTTGAAGAAATGAGGAACAAGATGAGGCAGAAGTGAGGGTTGGGTAGAGAGGAAGCTGAGAGAGAAGAGTGAAATGATGGTTGCTTCGTCCGTCCAACTTACTACTGGAAAGGAGGGGGTTTTGTGATTTGATGGCTCGTTGGGCATTACTGCGGCGCTTCGATCGGGGTAGTCTACCGTCACTCTACTACGGAGTAATTTAGTGCATGGCTGGTGGACCCCGATGCTGGCTGTCCCACACGTCGGCGAAAGTGAGTAATTTAGTGCATGGCTGGAGGAGGATCTGCACGGTAGAGCGTGTCCATTGTTTTTCAGAAGAAAAAATGATTACAGCAAGTGTTTCCACTCTTACGACGGAGGAGTGCGAAACACGGCAGCCACTTGAACATACACAGTGCTCCTACTACTAGGCATGTGCAGTGGTTCATACGTCAGTACTACACAATCTTGTTGCTAGTGTAGTAAGATATGACGATAACAAATGATGTTGTGCGCATGTCAACTACTCCTATATGTAACATAGTACCGCTTTTTTGACTGTCCGGTCCAGAATGGATGGTGAGATCAGTGTTAACAGAACTAGGTCCACAGCGCACGGAGAGTACGGTGCTACAGTACTCCATGAAACATGAACCATATGAAGCACGAATAGTGTTAGGCAGGGTGTATGAAGGGTGCACGGGATGGGAGCAAAAGTTCCCTTCTCGACCCACTTTTGGGTGTTTAGCAGAGTGCATGAAGGGTGCATGAGTCCACACTAATAGGTTGACAAAAATACACGAAGAGGAAACAACTATATTGAGATGAGAATGCAACCAAACACACCCACACGCTTTGTGCTACAGTGACTGATCTGCACCGTCTGAGTGTGATCCAACGGTCATGTTGCACCGAGACATGGACATGCCCATGCAGAGGGCGCCTAAACACCACCGAAGTCCCTCTGCTTCTCGAGGCTCACGACGTTGGTGATGCAGGGTGCAACCACCCGCAGAGCCCACTCCCGGTCGACGGGAGCCAGCTCGTCAAAGACGGCGTCCAATGGCACGAATGGATTCAAGTGATGGAGCACTGAAAGGATTCGCCCGGCAACGGCGACGGCAGCCCGCAACCCCTCCTTGTCCAGCTCAGCCCCCACCATCGCGCGGAGACGGCTCAGCTCCTCGGAGATATAGGTGAAGAAGGAGACCAGGTCAGGAAGTCGTAGCTCATTGAAGTCGACCGGGTGGTCGAACGGGTTTAGCCCGACGGCCGGCATCATCGCGCTGGCACAACAGTAGGCATCGCGCAGCCGCAACATGTGCATGGCAACTTGGTTCACCAAGTGGCTGAGGCGATCCTGGACCTCGTCACGATCGGCCCGCTCGCGCTCCAGCCGGCTCCCCTGACGGCCTATCGTATCTCCTGATTTCTGCAGTAACGCCACTGATGCCTCGACCATCTTTGTGGTGGACGCCTGCCGCTTTTGAAGCTCCATGAACTCCCGCACATAACAGAGGAGCATGTCACTCCTCTCCTCCTTGAGCTCACGGAGCTCCACTTCCTTGGCCCTGAGCTCCGCATCCTTGGCATGGAGCTCCTGTGTCAGGAGCCTCACCTCAGACTCCGTGATCTGCTGCGCCGCCATGGCACCAGGTAGAAGCAATGGGGAGAGGAAGCAAAGGGGGTGAAACGGCTGAAAGGCAATGCAATCTACGGGAAGGCGGAGGGAGCGGGGAATCTTTTGGTTTTCACCACGGTGAAACATCAGTCGACGACTTCTTACATCAGGGAGCAGTGGGTACATGCGGAGTCATCATGACTAATTGCTGCCGCGCCTGCTCCCGTCAATCAAAAAATTAAAAATCCTACCGCGCCTACTCCCGTCAATCAAAAAATTAAAATCCTGCCGCACCCAAACACCAGAGCAACGACGCAGTGGATATTTAAATTTACCTGCTGGAAAGTAGATAAAAAAAGGGGTGAAAAACAAATGTGGCGGCTGCCTAGCTAATCGGTCGAACTAGCCCAACTAGCTAGCCACCGTGCTTCACTGATGTACTCGGCGGGAAAGTTGGTCTTTTGTGATTTGACGACTCATTTACTTGCTTCGGCGCTACGACCGAGGACCCAGAAAACGCGTGGTAGGGCATCCCACGTCAGGAAGAATATATGCGTGCACCACCCGAGAGGACACTGAAACCGCGCGGTAGGGTGTGCCACGTCTCGGCACGGAGGAAAAATGTGCGTGTAAAAATGTACTGTATCTCTACCTTCTCTAGTGCACCAATTTTCAAACTTTGGATAGCCACCCGCCATGATGCAGAATCATTTGCTAGCCATTGATTTCCTCCGCGGGTTGAATCGCCACCGTTTATCAAAGTTGAACCCTACTGATCCAACAGTTATGGTTAGTGGGATTCGCTCCCACGGTTGGGCGCCAAAACAAGGCTGGGAGGATCTTTCTAGAGCTTCAAGTGAGCACGCAGCTAGCCTCATATTGTGAAATGTTCCTGTTAATACTCCAGTACACACCAGAAGCATCTAAACAAATGTGCATGTAGAGGCTAGCGGCCTATATTAGCAATTTGCTCCTCACATGAATACTGTTGAATGCATGTAGGGAAGTATTTTTTTCTCAAAAGAATTAGAACACGGTAGAAAAAAAGTGTATGCATGGCAATATTTTTGTTCGCTGAGTGAAATATTCAAAATATCATTATAAATTTTAGATTTAGACTTTACTTTATTTTTCTTAAGGGGACTCTAAGTTACTTAAATTGTTGTGCGGTCGAAAGAGTGAGACGGGTTGGAGAGAGTGACCTAGATAGACGATGTGCGTGAGAGAGTATACAATGTCAGTAGGTCGAATTGGGCTCAAACATGGTGATATATCGTTTTTGTCCGAGAAAGAGCGAGGTCAATCGAGACATATGGAGAGAGAGAGAGATTGAGTGAGCGTGGCCCACCATGAGGTCGAAAGAGTGGTGGCGGCTTGGATGGACTGACCTAGATAGACAATCCGCGTGAGAGAGTATAGAGTGTGTCGATCGAGGCCCGAACAGGGAGATATATCATTTGTGTGTGAAAGAAAACGAGGTTAAACGAGACTCAGATAAAGAGAGAGAGATTGAGCGAGTGTGGCCCGCCGTGCAGAAGAAAGAGTGAGACAGTCTCGATGGAGTGACCTAGAAATACAACGTGCATGTGTGCGCATGCACGAGAGGTTGGGGGGCTAGATAGGCAATGGATGTATTTAGCGCGAGAGGGTGAGAGGGAGAGGGATGAGAGAGAGAGCTCGGCATGGGGTGCAATGGCGGCTGTAAATATATTTGGTAACAGAGTGGAAAAAGGGGTTGTATAGTTGAGAGACTTAGAGATCGAAACATGGAGAGAAAGAATGAACGTGTGTTGGAAACAGATAGCTTCCTAAGGTGGTTAGGAGAGGAAGATTGACCGATACATGAAGTATGTAGCGTTTGTGCGGGGGGGCTAAAAACAACATTTGAATGTACATAGTACGAGACTTAATATCGATGTTTCAATTCGGTGTACATTGTAAGATTTGAACCGAGGACCAGGCATACGGGTAATTATTTTGAATTCGTGCCATAATAAGTTTCGAAAAGTTGACATTGACTCAGTTTGTTGTGCTATTTTGTAGGTCATATGTTTGAATCCATCCAAAAGTTTTCTCACTACCATGGTGTTCATCATATACATATGAATTTGAATTAAAAAAGTAGTGTGGATATAGTGAAATGCAAAATCCACGTTAGAATTGGAGATCGCTACGTGACACACACTCTAATTCAAATAACTAACTACGTGACACACACTCTAATTCAAATAACTAATTATGTTGCACACTCTAATCCACATTAGCGTGGGTACCGTTTCAATTTTTTTAAATAACTCCTCATTAATTACTTTATAGTACTCCTCTGTTCACTTTTATAAGACCTTGAAGACATTTTAGACAATGTGCAAAATAGTTCATTTTAAGTTGTCTGAAACGACTTACAAAAGTGAACAGATGGAGTATCTCGTTTTGAATAACTAATTATTGCAAGGAAAACGTGGGCATGGTAATACATACAGATTCGTTTGCAAATGAAAGAAGATTAGTTTGCATTCTCAAATGTAGGCGCACCAGGAAAACCAGGGTTGTGTCGGGGTGGACGCTGCTTCGATGCCTTAAAGGCAACTGCCTTTGGGTCACTGACATGTGGGCCAGCCACCTGTTGGGCCCATATGCCATGGACACAAAGGCAGGTGCCTTAAGGCACCGAAGCATAGTCCTGTCGGGGTGGTCGCGTGTGTCGGACGGACGCGTAGCACCCAGCCACCCACCCCCTCCCCCCCCCAAAAGGACGATGACAATATAAGTTCGCGCTTCCATGTTTCGGATTGAAATATCCCGCGGCTCCAATTCCAGCCCTGCAAAATCTCTCTTCTCCACCGTCCCCTTCCGTGCCCAGATTGCTCAAATCCCTAATTCGCCGCCAACCCTCGAATCGCCCCTCGTCTCGTCTCTTTCCCCACCATTCCCCACCTCTGTGCCGGACGACGACGATGTAGACGACGGTCGCGCTTCACCACCGCACCGGAGCTACCTCATCTACTCCCTCGTCCACCGCACCAGGTGGTCCACCGACAACATCAGCCGCCGCAACCGACGTGCCTCGCAGACACCGAGTTCCACCACATCACGTGCGCTTCACCGACGTCGTCTCCCAGCTCACCGGGCCTACTTCACCGAGCACATCGTCGCACCTCCGCCCCCCGAGGCCATTGGGGCTTCACCAACGGTCTCGTCCACCGCATCGTAGCGCTCCACTGCCACTCAAGATCTGCATCCGTGCGCGGCCAGCCAACGCCAGCGCATCACCCTCAACAGCTCTGAAGTGACCCGCACTCTAGCTAGGCGAGCATGCCCAAACGCCGGCCCGAACTAGGTATCCACACATCACTCCCTTGTGCGCTGTTCCAACGATGTTTGGATATCCTTTCACTACTCTCTTAGCTTACACGCCTATGCAACTCTGACCTTAACTCTTATTTCTTCTGGAGATATCATCTGAAACAAGCAAATTCATATTTTAGCGAAGCATGAAGGTGCTACCGGATCTGTTACACATCCTTCACACCCGTATAACCTTGTAAGTATCTGTCCTCCGGTACAACATCAAGGTCGATTCCTCTTATTTGATCAACCATTCGCCGTGTCAAAAATGTAGAGGGGGATGCAAGGAGCACAAAGCCTGCACATCCAAGCAAGTGGTAACATGGACTTATACATGGAACATCCCAAGCGCAAGCAGAGCTGCAGTGAGCCTGTACAACGAGCTAGCGTAAGTCCCTGCATTTCATTTAATTCATACTGGCATTCGTGTATGATTTGTGTGCAGTGGCTGATCCACGAATTCAAGTTACCAGGGGCGAACATTTAACTTAAAAAATACGAAGGCACTTGCACTCCGGAAATCAACATAACTTGACAAATGTGAAGCTACATGCACTTTGAAAACCAGCTAATGATCCAAAGTAGTTCAGATTATAAATACTAAATGATGCAAGCACCAAAAAACACAAAATGCAACATGGTGTACAAGGACTACAAACATGGTATGTACCTGCTTGAATTATTCGTTCTCTGGCTACAAATATTGAAGTGTAATTGCACGTATAACCAGTGCGCAAACTGCATATCAATATATCTATCCTGCACAAGTATGCCAATAGTTTCAAACAATAGATTAGAAAAGTATTTATGCTACGTTGTCATGATACGGGGACTTTCTGGTAGATGGCCTCGACGTTTCCTCAAGCTATGGAAATGCACTATAATTTGCTTGTCATCAATGCCTGCAAATCTCTATCTCTCTCAACATAGTAGATCATCATTAGACACTAAATCCTTCAATGAGCTTGCAAAATGCTTGCATTAGATCCCTCATTAGACACTATATGTTCATCACCAGGAGCATGTAAAATGTTTGCATCAAATCCTTCATTAGCAGTCTGTTCATTAGACACTTCAGGCTCAAGAACAACATGAGCTTGTATGTTTGCACCGGAAACTTGATTAGATACATCAGATTCAGTCAGTTCAGTATTGATTGGGGGAGTTATAAAATAAGTAGAAATTGGTTTCATTTTCTCATAGATTCCCTACATACAAGCAGTTTTACAACACCGTCAGGTTCAACTATTGGCCAGAAATTGAAGAGTTGAATTAGATATAATCAGGGATGTGATGTACCTGCTCGTTGCGCATGCTACTCTTGCAAGCTGCGACTGTCCGTTTGCGCAAGCTTGATGCCATGCCCGTGCAGCCGCCGCTGCCTCCCACGCAGGCTACACCCAGGGTTCGATCTTCATCTTCTTGTCCTTCCGTTCGCTTGAAGCCCGACGACCGCCCTCCAACGAGGGCGCGAGAAAGTGCTGTGTCGGTCTGTCCAGCGGCGGCTAGGTTAGGAGCAAACCAGACTGGAGGCTGGAGCGAATGAATTGGGATTTTTCCTGCTGTCAATCGATATGGGAGGCGCTCGTTTGGGCCGCGAGCCTGCTATAGGGCCTGCCTTGCACTTATGTTATTGGTCCATCCAAATTGAAACATTTTTCTTCATTTTTTACATTGCTTGCTCATGCGTTGGGACGAACAAAACTAGTGTGGGCCAACCTGGATGACTCAAACTAGGTGCACACTTTCCAGCCACCTAAGGCGGCCGCCCATACCAGCCCCTATGGTGGCGTCGCCCCATTTTGCGTGTATGATTGGATAGTGAAAGATATTCCAGTGTCGCTTTTGATTTACCCACACAATGGTTGAATTGCTTGTTTCTATGAACTGAGTTCGCCAATAATGTGAAGAATGCCAGTCTTTTCATCCTATTGTAGATTGCTTAGATCTCGATATGCCAAAAGTAATCGCATGAAATATACAGTAAAAGCCAGTGTGATGTGTTTGGCTACAACTAGTCTGACTACACGTCCTCATATAACATATCAAGGACGCACCATCTTACCAGATTAACCATTCGACTTACCCATGAAGTGTGGGAAGAAAGAAGTATTGGAACTGTGTATCCAAGCAATTGATGCCATGGACTCCTTCGTACAACCTTCTAAGCGAAAAAGAAGTTGCAGTGTGCCTGTACAAAGAACTAGCATAAGTTCAGTTATCTGCTTCTCGGAATTTTAGTTAGCCACTTATTGCAAAATTGTTCAATTATGTTGCTTGGCTTAATTTAGTTTGCTACTGATTACATAATGGCACAACCTGTTAATCATATTGTAGACTGCACCTATCTATGTGTTTGATACTTACTGTTAAGAATTACCTGTTTGCCTTAACTTAAATATCTACTTCTTTGTTTAACTGCTTTGCTGCTGCAACAGCGAGTTACAATGATGTTAATAACTACTTTTCAGCATCCAATTGAAACTCTTTAATTCCTTGTTTGTTTAACTGGTTTGCTGTTATAACTCCCAGTTGAGATGTTTTGCTAACTTCAACTTTTCTGAATCCAATCGGAACTTTAATGGCAAAACAGGTTAGCCCAAGATCAAAGAGAGAGGTCCCCATGGACGTTGCATCATCCCACAGCAGTGGCACCGGCCCAATCGTGCATTATGAATTGCCAACTGCAGATGCTCTAGAGGCTAAACTAGTGGTAGAAAGAGATTCTGCTTCTGCACTTAGAGATGAAGTTGACATGTTGAGGAAGCAAACAGCACAATCACAAACAGTACTCAAGACAACCATTAAATATTTGGTGGATTTCAAAACGAAGAAGCTGAGAAAGTCCTGAAGGAAAAAAGGAAATTAAATTCCTACTTGGTAAATCATAGGTGAAATGTTCTTTCCATAGTTGAATAACCTTTGTGTTGTCTGTTCATGTAATCAATCAAACTATTTGTTTTAGAGATCATGTAATAATTGTTTTTTTGTTTGTAATTTTATTTGAGCACAAGTCTGTATTAATTGATAAGACTCAGAGACATTTCATTTGGATTGTTGTGCCAGACCTACAAATATGCCAATCGGGTTGAATGTGCATTCAGCAATAGTAGTATAGATGGACCAAAAGTGGCACACATCGGAAAGGGCCAAGATGCTGGCCAAAAAAGGATAATGTTGTAGCCAAAAAAAGTACAGCGGCCTGGCTTATGTATGTTAGTTGATATTATTGATCCATATACTCTATAAGTGTTTATATGTATGACGGTTCCGTACATTCCTGGTTGATTGACTCGGTATTTGAATCTTGATACATCGCTTGTGTACATATGTAAATGGGAGTACATATTATGCTGCGTGTGACATTTGAGTTGGACATGAAGTGTTCCAAATATTCGAATTCACCTTAAACTGGATTCTAGTTTCTGAATTTGAGTATCGGCATTTGTAAACCACATTCATATATGACAGTGGAATACATCTTTATCGTCCTTTTGAAGATATATAAAAACACATAGTATGATTTATAAAGATTCATATAGGAATACAAAATGGATTCGAATTTAGTTTCCAGGGTAAACGTGAATGCTTATTGTCCCAAAATTCGAAAGAAACAGCAAAATGTCCACTCCCACATTGGCTGCCCGAAGCCAAGTGTTTGGGAGATGGAAATTACTGTCTACCCATTACATGGACAATCCATCGACCCGATTTCCACTGCTCTAAATAGGGGTAGGTTAGTAACTTCAATTAGACGTGACACGACCGCCTCTAAGCCCATTCCGACACGGTGGGTGTCAAACATGGGCGGCAAAACTCATTTGATTCAAGCTCGTCCGAAAGACCTCTGTTTCTCGCTCCATTCCCCATTCATACATGGTGGGCGGCAAAACAAACTCTCCTCATCCAAAATAGATGTAGGCTAATATTTTAAATAGGGGCAGATGTGTAACTTCCATCAGACGTGACACAACCGCCCTACCTGTCAACCCCGTTCATACACCGTGGGCGCCAACCGTGGGTGACAAAACACCCTCTCCTCGCCCGAAATCGATGGAGGCTAATATTTTAAATAGGGGCAGATGTGTAACTTCCATCAGACATGACACAACCGCCCTACCTGTCAGCCCCGTTCATACACCGTGGGCACCAACCGTGGGTGGAAAACACCCTCTCCTCGCCCGAAATAGTTACCGGCAAATATTTGGGAGATGCGAGATTACCGTCCTATCCCCAACTGACAAGACGTCCAAATTTGAAACAGGGGATAAGTTCGTAACTTTCCCATATTTTAGACAAGCGCGTCCCAAAAACATGGTTCCCTGTACCTCTCCTTCCATTTTCCCATTCATACACCGTCCGCGCTAGAACACCCCATTCCCACACCAGCCTCCGTCTGCCACCCCATCCATCGCCGCCGTCCTCCACCACATCCATCGCCACCGTCCTCCACCATGCCGGAGAGCCTACCAACACCGCGTCGTCCACTGCTAGAGATGGACGTTTCTCATCCACGGCGACAGACCAATAGCCTTGCATCGCGTCCTCTCGCTTCATCGGCGTCGTCGTCCTCTTTGCTGGGGCCACTCACACGACCTTCTCTTCCACCGTAACGGGACTTATCCCCCGATGCACCCGTCTACCATCGCAGATCTACTTCAACGCCACCGACAGCCATCGCACCCCCGATGCCTACACGGCACCGCAAGAGAGGTGGTACTTCATATCTCCTCAACTTTTTGATCTCAACCAGAAAATAGATCTTAACTTGGTTACTCTACTTTCTTTTCAGCTCTTAGAATTTAGTTCTTAGTTCGAAGCAAACAATGGATGCTAAATATCATTTCTTCGGTTTGCAGCTTCAAATATGCCATGGCATAGCCATAATATGGTTTAATTGATCATGCTTAGGGTTTAATTGATCATGTTGGTTCTGTGGTGGTTTCTTTAATAGAAATCAGAGGGGAAACCCTCTTTTGCTAAAAAATATATGCTTAGAGTTTCCCCCTTTTATGATCACTATACGATCAGAATACATGCTTCGTGTCATAATAACACTGCTCCACCCATCAAGCTAAACAAGCTTAGTTGTTCAAATACGAATCTGATGTTATTAAAATAGAGTTGTTTAATTGGTCAGCTAAATGTTCCTAAATTAGTTTCGAAAATGCATGTTCGCCGCTCGGGTGTGTATCTCTGTGTGTGGTCTGGTCAGCACGGTTGGGGAGGTGAACTTTGCATATGCAGGGGTTTATAGGGAGACACTCTCCGAGTTGAAACCGCAATGCATTCCATGATAATCTGACTACTTTTTATGTTTTCATGAATCTCAGATTCTGAACAGCATCCTAATGATTATGAGCTTGCGCGCATGAAAAGAATAAAGCAGAACAATGCCATGGCTGTCAAACTTGGCATTAAGGGACTGAAATCAAGCCTGGATGCAATGCAATGCAAACACTCTCCACCTACAGATTCATGCTCAGAATATGATCCTAACAGTGATTCTGAGCTAGAGGGAAACCTAAGTAAATGTAGCTCCCTAGTGGAGGAGGCATAGGAAGATGCCCTATCTTATTCACCCATCAAGGTACTTGCTCTAACTTTCCAAGGTTACAATGCTCGCACATATCTTGCAACTGATGATTTGCATTGCTTCTACTTTGTTGAACTGCCATTAGCTTAGTTTACACATCATGTATGTGAATACACCCTGCCTATCCATTTTTAGTACATATTCCATCTGTCATCATACCATATTTATCCATTCAAATGTTGTTCTTGTGTATCAGACGTTCAAAAGGAAGAGGGCGATTGCTGATCATGGAGGAGCACAAGCAAAGTATTTGGAAAAGGTAGTGGCACCTGATAAATCAAATAGCCCATTAGGTGTACTTGCAATATCACCTGACCCACAAAATACCCCAACTCTAGTAGACTCTAGCCCTACTACACTAGTCATTTCTGATGCCCCAACTCTGCAGACCCCAACTGCAGCAAATAGTATGATTATGCCAGTTGACATAGCACCAGCTGTACGACGCAAAACCCCCATTCCAGCAAAGAGTGCACCAAATCCAGTTGCCAAATCCCTTTTCGAACCAGAGAGAGCCCCAATTGCAGCAAATACGACCCCTGTTCCATTTCTTCCCAGTTTAGAAGACGAAGCTTATGTTGTTGTCAGGAACTTTGTGCGCATCTTTCCTTCATGGAAAGATTATACCGCAGACACAGAACAATTTCCAGTCTTCCTCCACAACTTACGCGTAAGTAATGTACTAATGTTATTCATGGTCATTACTACATATGTTTCTGCTGACAGAAGACACAATATTTCATTCTTTTAAATAGGCGAGGCGCAAACTGGATTGTGATGTCGAGCAAGGGTTGGTTGCGCTTTTCAAGCACTCGTTGATGAAGTATTGTTCCTACCTGAGGCAAGCGCACTTCAACGGCAAGCCTCTGAACGAAATTTCTGTAAAGTCTCCGGTGCTACATTTATCCGACGGTGACTGGAATAATCTTGTTACACATTGGTCTCGGCTGCAGCGTAAGGTACTGTCTATGATATCACATCACAATTTGAACTACATTTCTGCATTTGCCTTAATGTCTCACTTGTACGAAAACTGTTAGCAGAAGAACATTCGTTCTCAAGGGATCACAGAATCTCGCAACTATACTGCACACTGCATTGCTCTTGTGAGTACCTCTTGCCCTATATGACCATACTTACTTTCATAGTTGTTTGATTATGTAGCATCACTGCACATGTTAGCCTCATAATCATCCATTTGGTGGACATTATAAGATCCGTATGGACTCTTACATAAATTTAGAATCAACCCAATGCTTTTGAAGAGGTTTAGCTCTGTAGTCCTCTTGTAAGGACTGAACGTGGTCTATCATTGTACTTACATTAACAGCTACTCCCTCTGTCCCATAATATAAGAATGTTTTGTATAGTACACCAGTGTTCAAAACACTCTTGTATTATGGGAAGAGGGATTGGTTCATTTTGTAGCATTCTGCATCTTATCTTCCTCGCCCACCATTTACTAAAAAAGATCAGATCTATATTTAATCTTACCAACAAGTAGAATACACAAACAATGCCAGTGCAGAAGTGTAGCCCATTGCTCTTGTCAGTACATTTTGTCCTGTAGTGCTTGTACTTCCAGGGATTGGTAGTTGATTATGTAGCATCAATCTGCATCTTATCTTCATTATCCTCTATCCCTTCTAGTATTATCATATCTATAATTACTCTCTACAAAATGTAGAGTACAGGCAATGCTTATGAAGAAGATTCTGTGCTGAAATTCTTGAGTTATCCTTCCCTTGCCATGGATAAGGGCATTATAAAGCCGGTGTTAACTGTTAATGTAAGTCAGTCCTTCTAAAGCCTTTATCCTCAACTGTTGTTTAATTTGCTCATACTCCCTATCGTTTACTACTGTTTAGTTTGCTGTTTCTACCAAAATGCATGTTCGTAAGAACCGTAAGTTCTAAGTTTTACTTGTAAAACCAAATTCCTTATTCATACCATGCACATTACTTAATACTCCCTATATGTATGCTTGTTTTTGTGGATCTATGCTACCGCTTGAGCTTGCGTTGGATTTCCCCTAAGAGGAAAGGATGATGCAGCAGAGTAGCGTAAGTATTTCCCTCAGTTTTTGAGAACCAAGGTATCAATCCAGTAGGAGGCTACACTCAAGTCCCTCGTACCTGCACAAAACGATAGCTACTCGCAACCAACGCGATTAGGGGTTGTCAATCCCTTCACGGTCACTTACGAGAGTGAGATCTGATAGATATAACATTTTTGGTATTTTTGGTATAAAGATGCAAAGTAAAAAGTAAAAGCAAAGTAAAAACAAAGCAAGATTAAAGTGATGGAGATTGATATGATGAGAATAGACCCGGGGGCCATAGGTTTCACTAGTGGCTTCTCTCAAGAGCATAAGTATTCTATGGTGGGTGAACAAATTACTATTGAGCAATTGACAGAATTGAGCATAGTTATGAGAATATCTATGTATGATCATGTATATAGGCAGCATGTCCGTGACAAGTAGACCGAAACGATTCTGCATCTACTACTATTACTCCACTCATCGACCGCTATCCAGCATGCATCTAGAGTATTAAGTTAAAAACAGAGTAACGCCTTAAGCAAGATGACATGATGTAGAGAGATAAATTCATGCAATAAGAAATAAACCCCATCTTGTTATCCTCGACGGCAACGATGCAATACGTGCCTTGCTGCCCCTTCTGTCACTGGGAAAGGACACCGCAAGATCGAACCCAAAGCTAAGCACTTCTCCCATGGCAAGAACTACCAATCTAGTTGGCCAAACCAAACGGATAATTTGAAGAGACTTGCAAAGATAACGTAACACCCCGGATGTAACTTTGCCTATTTGTACTCCAACTCTTGCCGTTTCCGGCGTTAAGTTATATTTATTTCCTCGGGTTCGGGTTTTGTCTCCTTGTGTTGTTGTCGTTGTCATGCATCTCATATCATGTCATCATGTGCATTGCAATTGCATACGTGTTCGTCTCATGCATTCGAGCATTTTCCCCGTTGTCCATTTTGCATTCCGGCGCTCCGTTCTCCTCCAGTGGTCATTTCTAGCCCTCTTTCGTGTGTGGGGATTAAACATTTCCGGATTGGACCAAGACTTGCCAAGCGGCCTTGGTTTACTACCGGTAGACCGCCTGTCAAGTTTCGTACCATTTGGACTTCGTTTGGTACTCCAACGGTTAACCGAGGGACCGAAAAGGCCTCGTGTGTGTTGCAGCCCAACAGCCCTCCAATTTGGCCCAAAACCCACCAAACTCTGCTCCATGCCCTAGAGCGTTCGATCACGATCGCATGGCCGAAAACCGCACCTCATTTGGACTCTCCTAGCTCCCTCTATGCCTATATATACCTCCCCCTTCTAAAAAATCCCGGATCCCCTCCGTCCCTAACCTCAGATCCATTTCCACCCGCCGCCGCCGGACAAAGGTGCCACCGACGGACACGTCCGCCCGCCGTGTCCGCCGCCATGTGTCACCACCCCGTTGGCCCGCCTTCGCCGCCGTTTCACCCCGCCGCCAGCCCGGGAGGCCCGTGGCCGGCCCCCGAGGCCCATCTCACCTCCTCGCCCGCGAGCCAGCCGCCGCCGCCCCTCTCCTCCCGATCCGGCCGCAGCTCTCCTCCCAGGCCCGCCGCGCCATTGCCGGAGAGCTCGCCGGCGCGAGCTCGCCGCCACCCGAGCTCGCCGACCACCGCACGCCGCCGCCTACGCCCATCGCCGCCACCGGCCGCGCCGGCCTCTCCGTCGCCCGGCCTCCCCGGCCCTTCTCCTCGCCGGCCCGGCCACCAACAAGCTCGCCGGAGCTACAGTACATGGCCGGAGCCGGCTCGGGAAGCGTGCGATCCAGATCTGAAATTTTAGGTTGACTTCGTTTTTTTTCTCTCTAAGTCCCAGAATTGCAGATCCAAGTGCCTTTGTTCGGGGCCCCGTAACTTTGAATCCGTAGCTCCGATTTGGGCATATAGCATATCAAAATGTTCAACTCAGAGAGTACATCATTTCATTCCATTGCATCATTTTCATTTGAGCTCATATTGATGCCCGAAATGCTGTTAGAAGAGGGCTACTTGAGATAATTGTCAGATCTGTTACTCCGTTTAGCACTTTTGTCATTTTTGCCATGATTAATGTGTGCATGATATGCCCGTGAGTTCTTCATATGTTTTGTTAAGGGTTTTGTCATCTTTCCAGAGGTGCAACCCATGTATTTTTAGGATGTGTGTGGTGACTTGTGCAAGCTTGCAAAGTGGTGCACTTGCTAATTCTGTTTTCAGGGACTTAGTGATTTCACTAAGTCCTGGGATTGTTTATCTCATGATGCCATATGTTCTTGTTGTTTCCTAGTGACCCGTGCCTCTTTTAAGGATGATCAGTAAGGGATTTTTGTTAATATTGTAGTGCTCTATCCATCCATGTCTTTGTTTGCAATTATGGAGCACCCTAGCTTGAGTCAATCGAGCTCTACTTTTGCTTCGTTGCGAATCTGGGCAGATTGTCAACTTGTTTGCGATTTTGCCGATGTTATTGTAGTGGATCCGTGCATGCTATGCCATTGTTCTTGCCATGTATAGCTTGCATTTTGTGCCTTCTTAAGGTAGGTATGCTTGTCTTGCCATGACTTGCACCGTAGTGAGTGCATCGAGCTCGTAAACATGCCTTCGTGAGTTATGTTTCAGCATGTCCCAGTTTTTCACTAAGTCTGAAACCGATTATGTTTTTGCTATGTTCGTGTGCTTGTTAGTATATTTTGTGATCCCTTTTGGCTCAAGGTCACTAAGGGACTTTTGTTAGGCTTGTTGAGTAGCTCCATGCCATGTCTTTCTTTGTCATGTTCAGGTCCTGTAGCATGTTGTTTTGTTGCTCCGAAGAGGGCTATATGATCTGAAATTCCAGACAAGTGTTAATTTCACTAAGTCTGAGATCTGTTTGTCATTTGCATTTTTGCCATGCTTGTTTGAACCTGTTAATGGATGAATTGGCCGTAGCTCAGTGCTAGACTTTTGTTAAGCATCTTGTGTGCATCCCTGCCATGTATTTTGTTGTCATGTTTGGGTGCTGTAGCATGTTCATCTCATTGCATTTAGGTGCCTACTTGCTGTAAATCGCAGACCGGTGTCATATTTGAATCGCTTGCCATTTCCAAACCGTAACTCCGATTCCGGCGTTCTTTATATTGTTTTCAAGCGATTTCATCTCATCTTTCTAGTGGCACACTTGGATTTCCATGTTGAGGCCAGCTTCATGCATTTCCTGTCATATCTTGCCTTTTGCATCCCGCATCGCATCCCGCATAGCATATCATCTTTGCATCATGTTGTTTGAGTTTGCACATGGTTGATTGTATCCTTGTTGCTTGTTTGTATTGTTTGGGTAGAGCCGGGAGACGAGTTCGCTAACGAGGAGCCCCATTGAGTTTGCTTTTGAGGATCCAGTCAACTCTGACAACTGTGCAGGCAAGATGATCATACCCTCGAAATCACTACTATCTTTGCTATGCTAGTTTGCTCGCTCTTTTGCTATGCCATTGCTACGATGCCTACCACTTGCTTGCAAGCCTCCCAAATTTCCATGTCAAACCTCTAACCCACCATTGTCCTAGCAAACCATTGATTGGCTATGTTACCGCTTTGCTCAGCCTCTCTTATAGCGTTGCTAGTTGCAGGTGAAGATTGGGGGCCGTTCCTTGTTGGAACATCTTTTATTTAATTGTTGGGATATCATTATACTGCTATGTTATCTTAAATGCATCTATATACTTGGTAAAGGGTGGAAGGCTCGGCCTCTCGCCTAGTGTTTTGTTCCACTCTTGCCGCCCTAGTTTCCGTCATATCGGTGTTATGTTCCCGGATTTTGCGTTCCTTACGCGGTTGGGTTATAATGGGAACCCCTTGGTATTTCGCCTTGATTAAAGTTTTTCCAGCAATGCCCAACATTGGTTTTACCATTTGCCACCTAGCCTTTTCTTTCCCTTGGGTTCTGCAGACTCAAGGGTCATCATTATTTTAACCCCCCCCCCCGGGCCAGTGCTCCTCTGAGTGTTGGTCCAAACCGTCAGCCGCCGGTGGATACCAGGGGCAACTCTGGGCTGGCCTACCGGAAGTTTAGACAATCTGAGTGTGCCCTAAGAACGAGATATGTGCAGCTCCTATCGGGATTTGTCGGCGCATTCGGGCGGTGTTGCTGGTCTTGTTTTAACCTGTCGAAGTGTCTTGAATTACCGAGATATCGAGTCTGATCAGAACGTCTTGGGAGGAGGTCTATTCCTTCGTTGACTGTGAGAGCTTGTCATGGGCTAAGTTGGGACTCCCCTGCAGGGATTGAACTTTCGAAAGCCGTGCCCGCAGTTATGGGCAGATGGGAATTTGTTAATGTCCGGTTGTAGATAACTTGAACCTTAATTAATTAAAATGAATCAACTGAGTGTGTTGCCGTGATGGCCTCTTCTCGGTGGAGTCCGGGAAGTGGACACGGTGTTGGAGTAATGTTTGCGCAGGTTGTTCTCTAGCTTCTCGCTCGTGCTTTGCCTCCTCTTCTCGCACTCTTTTGCGAATAAGTTAGCCACCATACTTGCTAGTCGCTTGCTGCAGCTCCACTCATGTTTTACCTTGCCATACCTATAAGCTTAAATAGTCTTGATCGCGAGGGTGCGAGATTGCTGAGTCCCTGTGGCTCATAGATTACTATTACACCAGATGCAGGGCCTGATGATTCCGCTCCAGGAGACGCGTATGAGCTCAAGTGGGAGTTCGACGAAGACTCTCAACGTTACTATGTTTCCTTTCCCGATGATCAGTAGTGGTGCCCAGTTGGGGGTGAATGGGACCGTTGTCGCATGTTGGGTTCTCTTTATTTTGGCGCCGTAGTCAGGCCATGAGTGTTTGGATGATGTAATGCTGTTTATGTACTTGTTTGACGTGGCGAGTGTAAGCCAACTATGTTATCTCCCTTTTTATTATCTTATTACATGGGATGTTGTGAAGATTGCCTAACTTGCGACATATGCCTTCAATGTGATTATGTCTCTAAGTCGTGCCTCGACACGTGGGAGCTATAGTAGCATCGAGGGTGTTACAAGTTGGTAATCAGAGCCTTCCCCTACCTTAGGAGCCCCATTGCTTGATCGTGCTTAGCGGCCGAGTTGTGTCTAGAAAAAAATGTTTTGAGTCTTTAGGAATTATATATCGGAGAGTTTAGGAATTATTTTTACTTCCCAGTCTCCTCATCGCTCTGGTAAGGCATCCTGGCATAGAGTTTTGACTCTTCTCTTCTCAAATTTCACTAAAAAAAATTTAGGATCACGCGGGTATCTTGGAATCGTTCCGATGGTTTTATGATGAGAACATTGTCTTGGTGCCTCCTGTCAGGGGTTTAGTGGAAGTGTCCTGGGGAGTTGAGCTCTGAGGTGTTGTCATCATAATTTTATCGTTACAGTTCTGGAATACCTGAGTTTAGTATGCCGACATCGAAAATCTCTTTTATGCAGTTCGTTGGTGAGATAACCTCGACGCCACCCAGTACTGGGGCGGGAGTTCGGGAGTATCGCCATAACTTGTATAACGGATGCTTTTCAAAGGTTGAGGTAGATGGTTTCCAAAGGTTTCTTGGTTATGTGTTGAAGGATGGATACAGCTGGATGTAGGATTTGCTAGTTTGGGTGAGATATTATGCTTCCCCTGTATCCCCAACACCTGATTGCATAACCGGAAAGGTTCGGGAGTTTCACAAGTGGGAATTCTAGTAGCTCTAGTTCTTCTTCCACGGATATTGGTTTGAGATTGGGATTTCTTACCTATTATTCGTTCTTGATCCGTACCTTGTAGATTTATTTCTCTACCTTAATTCTACGTGGCTTCTCAATTTATGGATATGTGACCATTTCAAGAGGAATGCATTCGTTCATTTTGTTCGGATGTGAAGACTATATGTTGCAATTTTCATTCCGTTGGATTCAGCTTCAATATTTGTCTGTCAATGTGCTAATGGTGGTCAACCTCTTCGGGATGGCTCCTCCAGCGCGCACGACTCCGAATCCTGATCCGCCACCACCTCCACCTCCTCCGGAGGCATGGCAAGCTATGATGGCCGCAACCAATGCAAACACACAGTTGATCATGCAAATTCTTAAAGAGCGGAATCAAGGCAGTCAAGGGAATCAAGGCAGCAATCAGAGTCACTTTGCTACACTCAACCAGTTCCTTGCTAACGGGCCAAAGACTTTCAGCAATTGTGTTGAGGCAACTGATGCTAACGATTGGCTTGTGGATCTGTGTAAGCATTTCGAGTGTAGTAACGTCAGGCCTGAGGACTTTGTCAAGTTCGCTTCCTTCCAACTCAAAGATCAAGCTGCAGAATGGTTCCAGCTGTACAAGGACTCCAGAGGTGGACGTGTTATCACTTGGGAGGATTTCTGTCGAGATTTCCGAGCTCATCATATTCCCCAGAGCGTGGTTGAAAGCAAGCGTGAGGAATTCCGCAACCTGAAGCAAGGCTCTTTGTCTGTCTATGACTACAACAAGTTGTTCCAGAAGGTCGCCCACTTTGCCAAGCAAGACGTCCCTAATGAGAAGAGCATGATATACCAGTTCAGGGGTGGTCTCAGAGAAGATATTCAGCTCGCTCTTGTTCTCTTTGAGCCCTTGAGGTATGATGAGTTCTACAACATGGCACTGAAGCAAGAGGCTGCTCAGTTGAGGTGTGATGCTTCCAAGAAGCGAGTCAGAGATGTTACTCCTTCTTCCTCTACTCAAGTGGCCAAGCAGTAGAAGTTTTGGCTTCCTCCTCCTCCGTTCCGTCAGCCGTATCAGCAGAAGAGCAAAGGTGGAAGTGGTTCTTCCCACCCACCCAACCCTGGCTTTCAGAACAAGACTTCGTCTCAACCTCCAAGATCGAGTGCTCTGTATCACCGTCCGCTTTCAGAGGTCACGTGCAACAAGTGCCAACAGAAGGGTCACTATGCCAACAAGTGTCTCAACCAGAGGCGTCTTCCTCCTCCTCTTGTCAGATCGTCAAGTACAGCTGTGGTCAAGCATAACCCCAAGCATGCCAAGGTCAATTTGATGAATGCAGCTCAGGCAGAGGACTCGTCAAATGTGATCATGGGTAACCTTCCTGTTAATGATATTCCCGCAAAAGTACTTTTTGACTCTGGTGCATCGCATTCCTTCATGTCATTCCCATTTGCACCGGAGAACAATTTTAGTACTAAGGCTTTACCTAGAGCTATGCAAGTCGTCTCTCCGGCTAAGCGTCTGAGTTCTAGCTTGATGGTTACGGATATTCTATCTTGATGGGTGATTTCAAGTTTCTGTCTTCTCCAATGGTTCTTGGTAACTCGGATATTGATCTTATTCTCAGGATGGATTGGCTTTCTAAGCACAAGGCTCAGCTTGATTGTGCAGCCAGGCAGATTCAATTGACTCATTCGTCTGAGGATGTAATTGTCTTTGCCGCTCGGGATAATATCATCCGTCTATTTTCTCTCAATGAGAAGGGTGAATTGGATGCTATCTCTCAAATTCCAGTCGTTTGCGAATATCAAGACGTCTTTCCAGAAGAGCTCCCAGGAATGCCTCCGCACCGGCCAGTTGAATTCGTTATTGATCTTGAGCCTGGCACGGAACCTGTTTGCAAACGTCCTTACAAGCTCGGTCCTGAAGAGTTGAAGGAGCTGAATAAGCAACTCGATATGCAAGAGAAAATGGGTCTCATCCGGCCTAGTTCTTCTCCGTGGGGTTGTGGTGTTCTTTTTGTGAAGAAGAAGGATGGAACGGACCGACTTTGTGTTGATTACCGTCCAGTGAACAAGAAGACCATCAAGAACAAATACCCACTTCCCAACATCAATGAGCTGTTCGAACAACTCAAAGGTGCCCAAGTATTCTCCAAGCTTGATCTCCGTATGGGTTATCACCAGATTCGCATTCGTGAAGAAGATATTCCCAAGACAGCATTCAGAACAAGCTTTGGTTCATATGAATACACTGTCATGTCTTTTGGCCTTGCCAACGCTCCTATGACGTTCTCTCGCATGATGAACTTCATCTTCAACGCCTACACCAATGACTTCGTTTTGGTCTATCTCGACGACATTCTGGTTTTCTCCAAGAACAAGGAAGATCATGCCAAGCATTTGCGTTTGGTTCTCGATAAGCTCAGAGAACATCAGTTCTACGCCAAGTTCTCCAAGTGTGAATTTTGGCTTGATGAGGTTCTTTATCTTGGTCATATCACCTCTGCCAAGGGCATTGCCGTGAATCCTGAGAAGGTGTCTGCAATTATGAATTGGGAACCTCCTCAGAACGTGAAGCAACTCCGCAGTTTTCTCGGTCTCGCAAGCTATTGCCGAAGATTCGTTGAAAACTTTTCTAAGATCGCGAAGCCTCTCTCTAATCTTCTTCAGAAGCACGTCAAGTACGTTTGGTCTCCGGAGTGTGATATTGCTTTCAACACTTTGAAAGAGAAATTGATCACTGCTCCAGTTCTGACTCCGCCTGATAAATCCAAGCCGTACGAGGTCTTTTGTGATGCCTCTCTCCAAGGTCTTGGCGCGGTATTGATGCAAGAGAAGAAAGTTGTTGCTTATACATCTCGCCAGTTGAAGCCTAATGAGAAGAACTACCCCACTCATGATCTCGAGTTGGCGGCAGTTGTGCATGCTCTTTTGACTTGGAGACATCTTCTATTGGGAAGAAAAGTGGACATTTTCACTGATCACAAGAATCTCAAGTACATCTTCACTCAGCCTCATCTCAACCTCAGGCAAACTCGTTGGGTCGAAATGATTCAAGAGTAAAATCCGAGTATCGAGTATACTCCAGGCAAGACCAATGTGATTGTTGACGCTTTAGGCAGAAAGGCTTACTGCAACAGTCTTATTCTCAAGCCTTATCAACCCGAGCTTTGTGAAGCTTTCCGCAAGCTTAATCTGCAAGTTGTTCCTCAAGGTTTCCTTGCCAACCTTCAAGTCTCTCCTACCTTAGAAGACCAGATTCGCCAAGCCCAGCTTCTTGATGCTATGGTGAAAAAGGTGAAGATTGGGATTGCCAAGAGCCAGTCCAAGTACAAGTGCTACCGCCTTGATGACAAGGACACTCTCTTCTTCGAGGATCGTATTGTTGTGCCCAAAGGTGACCTCCGTAAAGTGATCATGAACGAGGCTCACAATTCTCTCCTTTCCATCCACCCTGGGAGCACGAAGATGTATCAGGACCTTAAGCAAGCTTATTGGTGGACTCGAATGAAGCGCGAGATCGCTCAATTCGTGAATGAATGTGATGTCTGCAGAAGAGTGAAGGCAGAACACCAAAGGCCAGCTGGTCTCCTCCAACCTCTTGCCATTCCAGAATGGAAGTTTGACCACATTGAAATGGACTTCGTGACTGGGTTTCCAAAGTCCAAGCGTGGCAATGATGCTATATTCATTATCATCGACAAACTCACCAAAGTGGCTCACTTTTTGCCTATCAAAGAGTCGACCACTGCAGCTCAATTGGCGGAACTCTATACCTCTCGAATTGTCTCTCTGCACGGTATTCCTCAAGTGATCTCTTCAGACCGTGGCAGCATCTTTACCTCGAAGTTTTGAGATTCTTTCCAGAAGGCCATGGGCACTAACATCCGCTTCAGCACAACTTTCCATCCTCGAACAAGCGGTCAAGTCGAGCGTGTCAACCAGATTCTTGAAGATATGCTCAGGGCTTGTGTAATCTCCTTCGGCATGAAGTGGGAGGATTGTCTTCCTTATGCTGAATTCTCCTACAACAACAGTTTTCAAGCAAGTTCGGGCAAGGCCCCTTTTGAAATTTTGTATGGCAGGAAATGCCGTACCCCTCTCAACTGGTCTGAAACCGGTGAACGTCAGCTTTTGGGTAATGACTTAATCACAGAGGTAGAAGAAATGTGCAAAGTCATTCGAGATAACCTCAAAGCAGCCCAATCCCGTCAGAAGAGCTACTATGATAGTAAGCACCGCGATTTGGCTTTCGAGATCGGAGATCATGTTTACCTCCGTGTCACTCCTATGAAAGGTACTCGTCGCTTCAGTATCAAAGGAAGCTTGCCCCCAGATACGTGGGACCTTTCAAGATTGTCAGCAAGAGAGGCGACCTCGCCTATCAACTCGAGCTTCCTTCAAACTATGCAAATGTTCATGACGTGTTCCATGTCTCTCAGCTTCGAAAGTGCTTCAAGACTCCTGACCGCACCATCAACTTCGAAGACATTGAGCTCCAAGAAGATCTCTCTTATCTTGAGCACCCAGTTGCTATTCTTGAAGAGACTGAACGCAAGACTCGCAACAAGTCAATCAAATTTCTCAAAGTCAAGTGGTCACACCATTCCGACCATGAAGCTACCTGGGAACACGAGGATCACCTCCGTTCTGAGTACTCGGCGTTCTTTCAGTCCTAGATCTCGGGACGAGATCCTTTCGTAGTGGTGGAGTGTTGTAACACCCCGGATGTAACTTTCCCTGTTTGTACTCCAACTCTTGCCGTTTCCGGCGTTAAGTTATATTTATTTCCTCGGGTTCGGGTTTTGTCTCCGTGTGTTGTTGTCTTTGTCATGCATCTCATATCATGTCATCATGTGCATTGCAATTGCATACGTGTTCGTCTCATGCATTCGAGCATTTTCCCCGTTGTCTGTTTTGCATTCCGGCGCTCCGTTCTCCTCCGGTGGTCATTTCTAGCTCTCTTTCGTGTGTGGGGATTAAACATTTCCGGATTGGACCGAGACTTGCCAAGCGGCCTTGGTTTACTACCGGTAGACCGCCTGTCAAGTTTCGTACCATTTGGACTTCGTTTGGTACTCCAACGGTTAACCGAGGGACCGAAAAGGCCTCGTGTGTGTTGCAGCCCAACACCCCTCCAATTTGGCCCAAAACCCACCAAACTCTGTTCCATGTCCTAGAGCGTTCGATCACGATCGCGTGGCCGAAAACCGCACCTCATTTGGACTCTTCTAGCTCCCTCTATGCCTATATATACCTCTCCCTTCTAAAAAATCCTGGATCCCCTCCGTCCCTAACCTCAGATCCATTTCCACCTGCCGCCGCCGGACAAAGGCGCCACCGACGGAAATGTCCGCCCGCCGTGTCCGCCGCCACGTGTCACCGCCCCATTGGCCCGCCTCCGCCGCCGTTTCACCCCGCCGCCAGGCCCGGGAGGCCCGTGGCCGGCCCCCGAGGCCCATCTCGCCTCCTCGTCTGCGAGCCAGCCGCCGCCGCCCCTCTCCTCCCGATCCGGCCGCCGCTCTCCTCCCAGCCCCGCCGCGCCATCGCCGGAGAGCTCGCCGGCGCGAGCTCGCCGCCACCCGAGCTCGCCGGCCACCGCACGCCGCCGCCTACGCCCATCGCCGCCACCGGCCGCGCCGGCCTCTCCGTCGCCCGGCCTCCCCGGCCCTTCTCCTCGCCGGCCCGGCCACCAACGAGCTCACCGGAGCTACAGTACATCGCCGGAGCCGCCTCGGGAAGCGTGTGATCCAGATCTGAAATTTTAGGTTGACTTTGTTTTTTTTCTCTCCAAGTCCCAGAATTGCAGATCCAAGTGCCTCTGTTCGGGGTCCCGTAACTTTGCATCCGTCGCTCCGATTCGGGCATATAGCACATCAAAATGTTCATCTCAGAGAGTACATCATTTCATTCCATTGCATCATTTTCATTTGAGCTCATCTTGATGCCCAAAATGCTGTTAGAAGAGGGCTACTTGAGATAAATGTCAGATTTGTTTCTCTGTTTAGCACTTCTGTCATTTTTGCCATGATTAATGTGTGTATGATATGCCCGTGAGTTCTTCATATGTTTTGTTAAGGGTTTTGTCATCTTTCCAGAGGTGCAACCCATGTATTTTTAGGATGTGTGTGCTGACTTGTGCAAGCTTGCAAAGTGGTGCACTAGCTAATTCTGTTTTCAGGGACTCAGCGATTTCACTAAGTCCTGGGATTGTTTATCTCACGATGCCATATGTTCTTGTTGTTTCCTAGTGATTCGTGCCTCTTTTAAGGATGATCAGTAAAGGAGTTTTGTTAATATTGTAGTGCTCTATCCATCCATGTCTTTGTTTGCAATTATGGAGCAACCTAGCTTGAGTCAATCGAGCTCTACTTTTGCTTCGTTGCGAATCTGGGCAGATTGTCAACTTGTTTGCGATTTTGCCGATGTTATTGTAGTGGATCCGTGCATGCTATGCCATTGTTCTTGCCATGTATAGCTTGCATTTTGTGCCTTCTTAAGGTAGGTATGCTTGTCTTGCCATGACTTGCACCGTAGTGAGTGCATCGAGCTCGTAAACATGCCTTCGTGAGTTATGTTTCAGCATGTCCCAGTTTTTCACTAAGTCTGAAACTGATTATGTTTTTGCTATGTTCGTGTGCTTGTTAGTATATTTTGTGATCCCTTTTGGCTCAAGGTCACTAAGGGACTTTTGTTAGGCTTGTTGAGTAGCTCCATGCCATGTCTTTCTTTGTCATGTTCAGGTCCTGTAGCATGTTGTTTTGTTGCTCCGAAGAGGGCTATATGATCTGAAATTCCAGACAAGTGTTAATTTCACTAAGTCTGAGATCTGTTTGTCATTTGCATTTTTGCCATGCTTGTTTGAACCTGTTAATGGATGAATTGGCCGTAGCTCAGTGCTAGACTTTTGTTAAGCATCTTGTGTGCATCCCTGCCATGTATTTTGTCGTCATGTTTGGGTGTTGTAGCATGTTCATCTCATTGCATTTAGGTGCCTACTTGCTGTAAATCGCAGACCGGTGTCATATTTGAATCGCTTGCCATTTCCAAACCGTAACTCCGATTTCGACGTTCTTTATATCGTTTTCAAGCGATTTCATCTCATCTTTCCAGTGGCACACTTGGATTTCCATGTTGAGGCCAGCTTCATGCATTTCCTGTCATATCTTGCCTTTTGCATCCCGCATCGCATCCTGCATAGCATATCATCTTTGCATCATGTTGTTTGAGTTTGCACATGGTTGATTGTATCCTTGTTGCTTGTTTGTATTGTTTGGGTAGAGCCGGGAGACGAGTTCGCTAACGAGGAGCCCCATTGAGTTTGCTTTTGAGGATCCAGTCAACTCTGACAACTGTGCAGGCAAGATGATCATACCCTCGAAATCACTACTATCTTTGCTATGCTAGTTTGCTCGCTCTTTTGCTATGACATTGCTACGATGCCTACCACTTGCTTGCAAGCCTCCCAAATTTCCATGTCAAACCTCTAACCCACCATTGTCCTAGCAAACCATTGATTGGCTATGTTACCGCTTTGCTCAGCCCCTCTTATAGCGTTGCTAGTTGCAGGTGAAGATTGGAGGTCGTTCCTTGTTGGAACATCTTTTATTTACTTGTTGGGATATCATTATATTGCTATGTTATCTTAATGCATCCATACAATTGGTAAAGGGTGGAAGGCTCGGCCTCTCGCCTAGTGCTTTGTTCCACTCTTGCCACCCTAGTTTCCGTCATATCGGTGTTATGTTCCCGGATTTTGCGTTCCTTACGCGGTTGGGTTATAATGGGAACCCCTTGATAGTTTGCCTTGATTAAAGCTTTTCCAGCAATGCCCAACCTTGTATTTACCATTCGCCACCTAGCCTCTTTTTCCCTTGGGTTACCGGAGCCGAAGGGTCATCTTATTTTAACCCCCCCCCCCCGGGCCAGTGCTCCCTCTGAGTGTTGGTCCGAACTAAGCTGCCTGCGGGGCCACCTCGAGGAAACTTGAGGGTTGGTTTTACTCGTAGCTAGTCTCATCTGAGTGTGCCCTGAGAACGAGATATGTGAAGCTCCTATCGGGATTTGTCGGCACATTCGGGCGGTGTTGCTGGTCTTGTTTCAACCTGTTGAAGTGTCTTGAATAACCGAGATACCGAGTCTGATCGGAATGTCTTGGGAGGAGGTCTATTCCTTCGTTGACCGTGAGAGCTTGTCATGGGCTAAGTTGGGACTCCCCTGCAAGGATTGAACTTTTGAAAGCCGTGCCCGCGGTTATGGGAAGATGGGAATTTGTTAATGTCCGGTTGTAGATAACTTGAACCTTAATTAATTAAAATGAATCAACTGAGTGTGTTGCCGTGATGGCCTCTTCTCGGTGGAGTCCGGGAAGTGGACACGGTGTTGGAGTAATGTTTGCGCAGGTTGTTCTATAGCTTCTCGCTCGTGCTTTGCCTCCTCTTCTCGCTCTCTTTTGCGAATAAGTTAGCCACCATACTTGCTAGTCGCTTGCTGCAGCTCCACTCATGTTTTACCTTGCCATACCTATAAGCTTAAATAGTCTTGATCGCGAGGGTGTGAGATTGCTGAGTCCCTGTGGCTCATAGATTACTATTACACCAGATGCAGGGCCTGATGATTCCGCTCCAGGAGACGCGTATGAGCTCAAGTGGGAGTTCGACGAAGACTCTCGACGTTACTATGTTTCCTTTCCCGATGATCAGTAGTGGTGCCCAGTTGGGGGTGAACGAAACCGTTGTCGCATGTTGGGTTCTCTTTATTTTGGCGCCGTAGTCGGGCCATGAGTGTTTGGATGATGTAATGTTATTTATGTACTTGTTTGACGTGGCGAGTGTAAGCCAACTATGTTATCTCCCTTTTATTATCTTATTACATGGGATGTTGTGAAGATTGCCTAACTTGCGACATATGCCTTCAATGTGATTATGTCTCTAAATCGTGCCTCGACACGTGGGAGCTATAGTCGCATCGAGGGTGTTACAGATAACCAATCATACATAAAAGAATTCAGAGAAGATTCAAATATTATTCATAGATAGACTTGATCATAAACCCACAATTCATCGGTCTCAACAAACACACCACAAAAAAGAAGATTACATCGAATAGATCTCCACAAGAGAGGGGGAGAACTTTGTATTGAGATTCAAAGAGAGGGAAGAAGCCATCTAGCTACTAACTATGGACCCGAAGGTCTGAGGTAAACTACTCACACTTCATTGTAGATGCTATGATGATGTAGAAGCCCTCCGTGATGACGTCCCTTCTCCGGCGGAGCTCTAGAACATGACCCAAGATGGGATCTCGTGGATACAGAAAGTTGCGGCGGTGGAATTAGGTTTTTGGCTCCGTCTCTGTTCATTTGGGGGTACGTAGGTATATATAGGAGGAAGAAGTACGTCGGTGGAGCATCGAGGGGCCCACGAGGCAGGGGGCGTGGCCTAGGGGGGCACCCCCCCACCCTCGTGACCGCCTCTTTTGTTCCTTGGAGTAGGGTCCAAGTCTCCTGGATCACGTTCGGTGAGAAAATCACGTTCTCGAAGGTTTTATTCCGTTTGGACTCCGTTTGATATTCCGTTTCTTTGAAACACTGAAATAGGCAAAAAACAGCAATTCTGGGCTGGGCCTCCGGTTAATAGGTTAGTCCCAAAAATAATATAAAAGTGGAAAATAAAGCCCAATATAGTCCAAAACAGTAGATAATATAGCATGGAGCAATCAAAAATTATAGATACGTTGGAGACATATCAGGCATCCCCAAGCTTAATTCTTGCTCGTCCTCGAGTAGGTAAATGATAAAAAGAGAATTTTTGATGCATAGTGCTACTTGGCATAATTTCAATGCAAATCTTCTTAATTGTGATATGAATATTAAGATTCGAAAGATTCAAGACAAAGGTTTATATTGACATAAAAAATAATAATACTTCAAGCATACTAACAAAGCAATTATGTCTTCTCAAAATAACATGGCCAAAGAAAGTTATCCCTACAAAATCAAATAGTCTGGCTATGCTCTATCTTCACCACACAAAGTATTTAAATCATGCACAACCCTGATGACAAGCCAAGCAATTGTTTCATACTCTAACTTTTTCAAAACTTTTTCAATCTTCACGCAATACATGAGCGTGAGCCATGGATATAGCACTATAGGTGGAATAGAATGGTGGTTGTGGAGAAGACAAAAAGGAGAAGATAGTCTCACATCAACTAGGCGTATCAATGGGCTATGGAGATGCCCATCAATAGATATCAATGTGAGTGAGTAGGGATTGCCATGCAACGGATGCACTAGAGCTATAAGTATATGAAAGCTCAAAAAGAAAAAAGAAAGTGGGTGTGCATCCAACTTGCTTGCTCATGAAGACCTAGGGCAATTTGAGGAAGCCCGTCAATGGAATATACAAGCCAAGTTCTATAATGAAAGATTCCCACTAGTATATGAAAGTGATAACTCAAGAGACTCTCTATATGAAGAACATGGTGCTACTTTGAAGCACAAGTGTGGTAAAAGGATAGTAACATTGTCCCTTCTCTCTTTTTCTCTCATTATTTTTTTCATTTGGGCCTTCTCTTCTTCCTTTTTTATGGCCTCTTTTATTTATTTGTTTGGGCTTCTTTGGCCTCTTTTATTTTTTTTCGTCCGGAGTCTCATCCCGACTTATGGGGGAATCATAGTCTCCATCATCCTTTCCTCACTTGGGACAATGCTCTAATAATGATGATCATCAGACTTTTATTTACAACTCAACAATTACAACTTGATACCTAGAACAAAATATGGCTCTATATGAATGCCTTCGGCGGTGTACCGGTGATATGCAATATGACAATGATGGAGTGTGTCATAATAAACGGAACGGTGGAAAGTTGCATGGCAATATATCTCGGAATGGCTATGGAAATGCCATAATAGGTACGTATGGTGGCTGTTTTTAGGAAGGGTATATGGTAGGTGTATGATACCGGCAAAAAGTGTGCGGTATTAGAGAGGCTAGCAAAGGTGGAAGGGTGAGAGTGCGTATAATCCATCAACTCAACATTAGTCATAAAGAACTCATATACTTATTGCAAAAATCTAGAAGTTATCAAAGCAAAGTATTACGCGCATGCTCCTAGGGGGATAGATTGGTAGGAAAATACCATCGCTCGTCCTCGACCGCCCCTCATAAGGAAGACAATCAGTAAATAAATCATGCTCCGACTTCATCACATAACGGTTCACCATACGTGCATGCTACGGGAATCACAAACTTTAACACAAGTATTCTTTAAATTCACAACTACTTAAACTAGCATGACTTTAATATTATCACCTCCATATCTCAAAACAATTATCATGCTTCAATCTTTTCTTAGTATTCAACACACTCAAAAGAAAGTTTCACAAATCTTGAATACCAAGCATATTATTATTAAGAAAATTACCATGCTATTAAGAGACTCTCAAAATAATTTAAGTGAAGCATGAGAGATTAATAGTTTCTTTAAAACAAATCCACCACCGTACTCTAAAAGATCTAAGTGAAGCACATAGAGCAAAACTACATAGCTCAAAAGATATAAGTGAAGCACATAGAGCAAAACTACATAGCTCAAAAGATATAAGTGAAGCACATAGAGTATTCTATCAAATTTTAATTCATGTATGGCTCTCTCAAAAGGTGTGTACAGCAAGTATGATTGTGGCATACTAAAACACAAAGATACAAATAATACAAGACGCTCCAAGCAAAACACATATCATGTTGGTGAATAAAAATATAGCTCCAAGTAAATTACCGATGGAAGTGGACGAAAGAGGGGATGCCTTCCGGGGCATCCCCAAGCTTCGAATTTTTGGTGTCCTTGGATTATCTTGGGGGTTCCATGGGCATCCCCAAGCTTAGGCTCTTGCCACTCCTTGTTCCATAATCCATCACAAGAATTCACCCAAAACTTGAAAACTTCACAACACAAAACTTAAAGTAGAAAACTCGTGAGCTCCGTTAGCGAAAGAAAACAAAAGACCACTTCAAGGTACTGTAATGAACTCATTCTTTATTTATATTGGTGTTAAACCTACTGTATTACAACTTATCTATGGATTATAAACTATTTTACTAACCATAGATTCATCAAAATAAGCAAACAACACACGAAAAACAGAATCTGTCAAAAACAGAACAGTCTGTAGTAATCTGTAGCTAGCGCAAGATCTGGAACCCCAAAAATTCTAAACTAAATTTCTGGACGTGAGGAATTTATCTATTAATCATATGAAAAAATAAGTAACTAAATATCACTCTTCAAATAAAAATGACAGCAGTTCTCGTGAGCGCTAAAGTTTCTGTTTTTTACAGCAAGTTCAACAAGACTTTCCCCAAGTCTTCCCAACGGTTCTACTTGGCACAAACACTAATTAAACACAAAAAAAACACAACCAAAACATAGGCTAGATAATTTATTTATTACTAAACAGGAGCAAAATCAAGGAATAAAAATAAAATTGGGTTGCCTCCCAACAAGCGCTATAGTTTAACGCCCCTAGCTAGGCATAAAAGCGAGGATAGATCTAGGTATTGCCATCTTTGTTTTTAGAGAAAAAGAGAGCAAACTTGTTATCCATGGAATTAATCTTTCTATTCTGACAGAGTACATGTCCATTAATGGTAGAAGAAAGATTAATAATGTTGCGGAAATTGGCATCTAGGCTAGCTTTTATCTCTTTAATAGATTCATTTTGGTAAGAAAGCAAGAGAGATGTGATTTCAGTTGTTTCATTAATGGGGTGCCCAAATATAGTTTTCATTCTTTCATAGGTACCTATGGGGTCCCCTTCAAGAAAACCCCCCTTGAAAATAGAATCTAAAACTTTTTTGAACGAAGCGGGTAGCCCAACATAAAAGCTTTTCAAGTAGACCTCAATTTGATATTGAGGTACATAGCTAGCTCGGATCCTTAACAGCCTATCCCAAATATCTTTCAAAGATTCATCAAGTAAATAACGAAAAATTCCAAAATCATCTTCATCGAAATTACTAAGGTTCTCATTGATAACTCCGGCAAGTTGTTCTATAGCATTCCGATTCATGAGTTTAGATGAGGTAGCAGGATTGTCTAAAGCACTAGAACTTGGGAGAGAACCCCCAACTCTTTTTGGTTCTGACATGGCGAGGGGAAAAGGCAAAATAAATAGGGAGGATAGAGAGAGAGGGCGAATAAAACGGCAAGGGTGAAGTGGGGGAGAGGAAAACAAGAGGCAAATGGCAAATAATGTAATGCGAGAGATAGGGATTGTGATGGGTACTTGGTATGTTGACTTTTTGCGTAGACTCCCCGGCAACGGCGCCAGAAATTCTTCTTGCTACCTCTTGAGCTTGCGTTGGATTTCCCCGAAGAGGAAAGGATGATGCAGCAGAGTAGCGTAAGTATTTCCCTCAGTTTTTGAGAACCAAGGTATCAATCCAGTAGGAGGCTACGCTCAAGTCCCTCGTACCTGCACAAAACGATAGCTACTCACAACCAACACGATTAGGGGTTGTCAATCCCTTAACGGTCACTTACGAGAGTGAGATCTGATAGATATAATATTTTTGGTATTTTTGGTATAAAGATGCAAAGTAAAAAGTAAAAGCAAAGTAAAAAAAGCAAGATTAAAGTGATGGAGATTGATATGATGAGAATAGACCCGAGGCCATAGGTTTCACTAGTGGATTCTCTCAAGAGCATAAGTATTCTACTGTGGGTGAACAAATTACTGTTGAGCAATTGACAGAATTGAGCATAGTTATGAGAATATCTAGGTATGATCATGTATATAGGCATCATGTCCGTGACATGTAGACCGAAACGATTCTGCATCTACTACTATTACTCCACTCATCGACCGCTATCCAGCATGCATCTACAGTATTAAGTTAAAAACAGAGTAACGCCTTAAGCAAGATGACATGATGTAGAGAGATAAATTCATGCAATATGAAATAAACCCCATCTTGTTATCCTCGATGGCAACGATGCAATACGTGCCTTGCTGCCCCTTCTGTCACTGGGAAAGGACACCGCAAGATCGAACCCAAAGCTAAGCACTTCTCCCATGGCAAGAACTACCAATCTAGTTGGCCAAACCAAACGGATAATTCGAAGAGACTTGCAAAGATAACCAATCATACATAAAAGAATTCAGAGAATATTCAAATATTATTCATATATAGACTTGATCATCAACCCACAATTCATCGGTCTCAACAAACACACCGCAAAAAAGAAGATTACATCGAATAGATCTCCACAAGAGAGGGGGAGAACTTTGTATTGAGATTCAAAGAGAGAGAAGAAGCCATCTAGCTACTAACTATGGACCCGAAGGTCTGAGGTAAACTACTCACACTTCATCGGAGAGGCTATGATGATGTAGAAGCCCTCCGTGATGACGGTCCTTCTCTGGCAGAGCTCCGGAATAGGCCCCAAGATGGGATCTCGTGGATACAGAAAGTTGCGGGGGTGGAATTAGGTTTTTGGCTTCGTCTCTGTTCGTTTGGGGGTAGGTAGGTATATATAGGAGGAAGAAGAACGTCGGTGGAGCATCGAGGGGCCCATGAGGCAGGGGGGCGCGCCCCCCACCCTCGTGACCGCCTCTTTTGTTCCTTGGCGTAGGGTCCAAGTCTCCTGGATCATGTTCGGTGAGAAAATCACGTTCCCGAAGGTTTTATTCCATTTGGACTCCGTTTGATATTCCGTTTCTTCGAAACACTAAAATAGGCAAAAAAACAGCAATTATGGGCTGGGCCTCCGGTTAATAGGTTAGTCCCAAAAATAATATAAAAGTGGAAAATAAATCCCAATATAGTCGAAAACAATAGATAATATAGCATGGAGCAATCAAAAATTATAGATACGTTGGAGACGTATCAATCTATAATCTAGTGTGTGGTGAAGCAGCCCACGTTTGCACCTTGTCATCTCCTGTTTTATCTTACTGATGTGGCTGATGATATGAACAACATGCCATGCACATTATCCAAAATAGATACAATTATTTTCTTTGCCCTTCATCTATGCTTGTTATGTTGACATGGTAATCCAGTAGTGTGGTGAAGCTCCCCGCATTATGAACAATGCCAAATTGTGCTATTGATATTTTGAACATACTCTTTATTTTATAATTTGAAATTGGATAGAATTTACAGAACAGTTATCATCTTTGTTTATACACGTGCAAAACCTATCATCTCTCTGCTTTGTTTCAGGGTGATATGCCTGATGGCATGCACAAGTCTGCTGAAGGCTGTGAGACAAAGCCAACATATATTGCAACAAAGAAGGCAAAACATCTTGAAGATAGCGAGACAACCCCAAAGTCTTGTCTTGATGCAGTCTTCAAGTTACTTGAGACTAACAGTCGGACAAGCTCACATAATTCGTTGTCTGAATCAGTTCGACTTCTTCAGTCCCAAGTTCTAGCAGAAAGGCATTCTGCAACTCAACTTCGACTTGAAGTCCTATCTCTAAGAAAGATTGCGGAGAACACCAATGAGAACCTCATCGCTAAACAGCTACACCTGGAAGCTATGACCGACATGCTAGGCCGGTCTCACAGCCTTGCTCAGCAGCTTGCGCAGCAGTTCCCCTGCAAGGCTAACCTTTCTTGAACTGTCTTGGAAGTGGTCTCGGTTCAGTATTATTTTGTTACGCTGCAATGGTGCCCAGTTTTGTAATCTGCTTCTTCGTTGCGCTTTATGATCACTAGTGGCGAACTTCGATGCCCAGTGGATGTAATATACCTTAAATCCTTTATTGTGTACTATAGGTTTATTCTTAGTTACTATGCCGTAATTTCTTTATTGTATAGAGTAGTTTTGTTCTTAATTCCTACTAGTTACGCAGAAACCCGAAATGAACCTCGGCCGATGATTGTGTGAATCAAATCACGGGCATTTAACAGGCCAAAATTGTCTGGGTCCTTGTTTGGCCCAATCAGATATCGGCAGCGAGCAGGCCGGATGCAAACTGGGCCGTAGTTAGGCCCAACTATATGATGGGCTTTTAACAGGCCGAAATTAATATAGGGCCGAAATGCTAAACGGACCCTTAACAGGCCAAAACTAATATCAGGCAAAATTACTAAGTGGGCCTTTAGCAAGTGGGCCCAAAAGCATAGTGTCCAGTTGACGGGCCAAACCTGATATGGGCCATAATTGAGCCCAAAGCCTCTTAAAGGGTTGGACCTGATCTGGGCCGTAATTTGGCCCAGAATGTGGTAGGCTTTTAACGGGCCAGATCTCATATGGGCCACTATTAGGCCCGGAGCATGGCAGGCCATTAATGGACCGGATCAAATATGGGCCGGCATTTGGCCCAAAACATGGCAGCCAGTTAATGGGCCGACCAACTAGGGTGCTCAAAATCTTGTGGGCCTACAGCTAGGCCGTCCCATTAATGTCGGCGAAATCTCGTGGGCCTTTAGCTGGGCCGGCCCATTATGACCCTCAAGAATCTTGTGGGCCTTTACCTGGGCCATCCATTATGGCACACAAAAATCTTGTGGGCCTTTACCTGGGTCGGCCCATTATGGCCCGCAAAATCTTGTGGGCCTTTAGCTGGGCCAGCCCATTATGGTCCGCAAAATCTCGTGGGTCTTTAGCTGGGCCGGCCCATTATGGTCCACAAAATCTTATGGGCCTTTAGTTGGGCCGGCCCATTTAAACTTGTTGGGTCGTGCCACGTGTCGACGTATCATAGGCGCCTTCTGTCCAGTGAGTGGATGACATCTATCCCGACGATGAGCCGACACGTGTTTCCTCTAGCCAATGATGATTTTACACGTGGAAAATCCCCATTGGTCGGGGCTGTTAACGGGTTATCGGATCCAAAATCCGACCCAATAGCTTAACGGTGTTCTGTTACGGTGGATGCCACATGTCGGTCACCCTTGACGAAAGCACTTTTGTGACGCGCGATTTATCGTCATGGAAGTCGACACTTCCGTGATGATAATTTTGGTAATGTCATGGAACACTTCTACGACAGCACATGTATGACTATCTTGATTCTGTCATAAATTTGTCATGGATGTACATGCATGACAAAAAAAGCGACCTACTGTGACAAACACGTATCATCACGGAAGTGTATTTTTTTTTGTAGTGTCTCTAGCCATCATTTCTTCTTTGATCCACCTCAAAATAATATTATGAGTATTTTTCTTAAATGAAAATATTCCATTTCCCTCCCAAAACCCTAACTAGCCCATTGTGTTCCAAAGCAACCCCAATTTTTCTTGCCCACAAAAATCTGGGAGAATTCACAAATATTCTTTGAACCCTAGGGCACCTTCCTGAGCAAAAATATTGCATCACTTTTTGGAATATTTTTGCTACAGAAAATATTTTCTATTCTGGACAGAAATGGTAGTTTCTACAGCAACTACCATTTTACTTGCTCCAATGCTGCTAAATTTTCTTGTGCATCACCACCCTCCTAGATGATTGCTAACCTCCAAAGCTCAGCTTCCAACTCTTAGTATTTGACCACAGTAAGCTCTCAAAGTTACTATCCAAAAACTTACAAGGAAGTGAAACACCAACTTACTGGACTTGAGCTCAACCCAAAGTGTTGTAACCACTCAAACCACCAAGGACTACACGCCAGACATGAAGTTTAAGCTTAGCGCGGCCTGATGTCATAGTTCATGCGGTGACCGTGTTTGTCCAGGCGTGCTGGCATACGGCGACTTGCTCTACGATGCGCCCGAGCCACTGTTTTGCGCATGCTCGCTTCCCCGCCTGCCGCGCATTGCCAATCTTCACCACGATCACCGTCCCAACCCCCTTAACTCCCCCCTAGCGCTCGCCGACACCGTAGCCCGCCGCAGCGAGCACGGGCACGGTCCAGCCAACCCAACAGTGTGTCGCACACTATGTTGGTCGCCACCCCCTCGCTCTTGTGCTTGTCTCCGCTCGCCCATAGTGCCCGCGTGAGCTGCCTTGCCTTCTCCCTTGCTCACTGATGCCGTTCGTCATCGGGCGCCGTGTCCAGGTGTCCTCCGGCGGAGCCCGTGAAGGAAATATGCCCTAGAGGCAATAATAAAGTTATTATTTATTTCCTTATTTCATGATAAATGTTTAGTATTCATGCTAAGAATTGTATTAACCGGAAACATAATACATGTGTGAATACATAGACAAACAGAGTGTCACTAGTATGCCTCTACTTGACTAGCTCGTTAATCAAAGATGGTTATGTTTCCTAACCATAGAAAAAGGAGTTGTTATTTGATTAACGGGATCACATCATTAGTTGAATGATCTAATTGACATGACCCATTCCATTAGCTTAGCACCCAATCGTTTAGTATATTGCTATTGCTTTCTTCATGACTTATACATGTTCCTATGACTATGAGATTATGCAAATCCCGTTTGCCGGAGGAACACTTTGGGTGCTACCAAACGTCACAACGTAACTGGGTGATTATAAAGGAGCGTTACAGGTGTCTCCAAAGGTAGATGTTGGGTTGGCGTATTTTGAGATTAGGATTTGTCACTCCGATTGTCGGAGAGGTATCTCTGGGCCCTCTCGGTAATGCACATCACTTAAGCCTTGCAAGCATTGCAACTAATGAGATAGTTGCGGGATGATGTATTACGGAACGAGTAAAGAGACTTGCCGGTAACGAGATTGAACTAGGTATTGGATACCGACGATCGAATCTCGGGCAAGTAACATACCGATGACAAAGGGAACGACGTATGTTGTTATGCGGTCTGACCGATAAAGATCTTCGTAGAATATGTAGGAGCCAATATGGGCATCCAGGTCCCGCTATTGGTTATTGACCGAAGACGTGTCTCGGTCATGTCTACATCGTTCTGGAACCCGTAGGGTCCGCACGCTTAAGGTTACGATGACAGTTATATTATGAGTTTATGCATTTTGATGTACCGAAGGTAGTTCAGAGTCCCGGATGTGATCACGGACATGACGAGGAGTCTCGAAATGGTCGAGACGTAAAGATTGATATATTGGAAGCCTATGTTTGGATATCGGAAGTGTTCCGGGTGAAATCGGGATTTTACCGGAGTACCAAGAAGGTTACCGGAACCCCCCGGGAGTTAAATGGGCCATGATGGGCCTTAGTGGAAAAGAGAAGAGGCAGCCCTACATGGGCTGCGCGCCTCCCCCCTTCCCCTAGTCCTATTAGGACTAGGAGAGGTGGCCGGCCCCCTCTCTCTCTTTTCCCCCTCCACGAATCCTATTCCAACTAGGATTGGGGGGGGGGGAATCCTACTCCCAAAGGGAGTAGGACTCTCCTGGCGCGCCAAGCTTGGCCGGCCAGCCTCCCCCCCTCTAGTCCTTTATATACTGAGGTAGAGGCACCCCATAAACACACAAGTTGATCCACGTGATCTATTCCTTAGCCGTGTGCGGTGCCCCCTGCCACCATATTCCTCGATAATACTGTAGCGGAGTTTAGGCGAAGCCCTGCTGCTGTAGTGCATCAAGATCGTCACCACGCCTCGTGCTGACGGAACTCTTCCCCGACACTTTGCTGGATCGGAGTCCGAGGATCGTCATCGAGCTGAACGTGTGCTCGAACTCGAAGCTGCCGTAGTTTCGGTGCTTGATCGGTTGGATCGTGAAGACGTACGACTACTTCCTCTACGTTGCGTCAATGCTTCCGCAGTCGGTCTGCGTGGGTACATAGACAACACTCTCCCCTCTCGTTGCTATGCATCACATGATCTTGTTGTGTGTAGGAATTTTTTTGAAATTACTACGAAACCCAACAGTGGCATCCGAGCCAGGTTATTTATGTTGATGTTATATGCACGAGTAGAACACAAGTGAGTTGTGGGCGATATAAGTCATACTGCCTACCAGCATGTCATACTTTGGTTCGGCAGCATTGTTGGACGAGACGACCCGGACCAACATTACGCGTACGCTTACGCGAGACCGGTTCCCCCGACGTGCTTTGCACATAGGTGGCTTGCGGGCGACTGTCTCTCCAACTTTAGTTGAACCAAGTGTGGCTACGCTCAGTCCTTCCGAAGGTTAAAACGGAGTCTATTTGACAAACTATCGTTGTGGTTTTGATGCGTAGGTGAGATTGGTTCTTGCTTAAGCCCGTAGCAGCCACGTAAAACTTGCAACAACAAAGTAGAGGACGTCTAACTTGTTTTTGCAGGGCATGTTGTGATGTGATATGGTCAAGGCATGATGCTGAATTTTATTGTATGAGATGATCATGTTTTGTAACTGAGTTATCGGCAACTGGCAGGAGCCATATGGTTGTCGCTTTATTGTACGCAATGCAATCGCGATGTAATGCTTTACCTTATTACTAAACGGTAGTGATAGTCGTGGAAGCATAAGATTGGCGAGACGACAACGATGCTACGATGGAGATCAAGGTGTCGCACCGGTGACGATGGTGATCATGAAGGTGCTTCGGAGATGGAGGTCACAAGCACAAGATGATGATGGCCATATCATATCACTTATATTGATTGCATGTGATGTTTATCCTTTTATGCATCTTATCTTGCTTAGTTTGACGGTAGCATTTTAAGATGATCTCTCACTAATTATCAAGAAGTGTTCTCCCTGAGTATGCACCGTTGCCAAAGTTCGTCGTGCCCAGACACCACGTGATGATCGGGTGTGATAAGCTCTACGTCCATCTACAACGGGTGCAAGACAGTTTTGCACACGCGGAATACTCAGGTTAAACTTGACGAGCCTAGCATATGCAGATATGGCCTCGGAACACGGAGACCGAAAGGTCGAGCGTGAATCATATAGTAGATATGATCAACATAGTGATGTTCACCAATGAAACTACTCCATCTCACGTGATGATCGGACATGGTTTAGTTGATTTGGATCACGTGATCACTTAGAAGATTAGAGGGATGTCTATCTAAGTGGGAGTTCTTAAGTAATATGATTAATTGAACTTAAATTTATCATGAACTTAGTCCTGGTAGTATTTTGCAAATTATGTTGTAGATCAATAGCTTGCGTTGTTGCTTTCATATGTTTATTTTGATATGTTCCTAGAGAAAATTGTGTTGAAAGATGTTAGTAGCAATGATGCGGATTGGATCCGTGATCTGAGGTTTATCCTCATTGATGCACAGAAGAATTATGTCCCTTATGCACCGCTAGGTGACAGACCTATTGCAGGAGCAGATGCAGACGTTATGAACGTTTGGCTAGCTCAATATGATGACTACTTGATAGTTTAGTGCACCATGCTTAACGGCTTAGAATCGGGACTTCAAAGACGTTTTGAACGTCATGGAGCATATAAGATGTTCCAGGAGTTGAAGTTAATATTTCAAGAAAATACCCGAGTTGAGAGATATGAAAGTCTCCAACAAGTTCTATAGCTAAAAGATGGAGGAGAATCGCTCAACTAGTGAGCATGTGCCCAGATTGTCTGAGTACAACAATCGCTTGAATCAAGTGGGAGTTAATCTTCCAGATAAGATAGTGATTGACAGAATTCTCTAGTCACCATCACCAAGTTAGTAGAACTTTGTGATGAACTATGATATGCAAGGGATAACGGAAACGATTCCCAAGCTCTTCGTAATGCTGAAATTGACTAAGGTAGAAATCAAGAAAAACATCAAGTATTGATGGTAGACAAGACCACTAGTTTCAAGAAAAGGGCAGAGGGAAGAAGGGGAACTTCAAGAAGAACAGCAAGCAAGTTGCTCCTCAAGTGAAGAAGCCCAAGTCTGGTCCTAAGCCTGAGACTAAGTGTTTCTACTGCAAAGGGACTGGTCACTGGAAGCAGAACTACCCCAAGTGATTGGCAGATAAAAAAGGATGGCAAAGTGAACATAAGTATATTTGATATACATGTTATTGATGTGTACTTTACTAGTGTTTATAGCAACCCCTTAGTATTTGATACTAGTTCAGTTGCTAAGATTAGTAACTCGAAACGGGAGTTGCGGAATAAACAGAGACTAGTTAAGGGTGAAGTGACGATGTGTGTTGGAAGTGGTTCCAAGATTGATATGATCATCATCGCACACTCCCTATACTTTCGGGATTAGTGTTGAACCTGAATAAGTGTTATTTGGTGTTTGCTTTAAGCATGAATATGATTTGATCATGTTTATTGTAATACGGTTATTCATTTAAGTAAGAGAATAAATTGTTGTTCTGTTTACATGAATAAAACCTTATATGGTTACACACCCAATGAAAATAGTTCATTGGATCTCGATCGTAGTGATACACATAATCATGATATTGAAATCAAAAAGATGCAAAGTTAATAATGATAGTGCAACTTATTAGTAGCACTGCCGTTTAGGTCATATTGGTGTAAAGCGCATGAAGAAACTCCATGCTGATGGGATTTTGGAATCACTTGATTATGAATCACTTGATGCTTGCGAACCATGCCTCATGGGCAAGATGACTAAGACTCCGTTCTCCGGAGCGAGCAACTGACTTATTTGAAATAATACATATTGATGTATGCGGTACGATGAGTGTTAAGGCTCACGGCAAGTATCGTTATTTTCTGAACTTCACAGATGATTTGAGCAGATATGGGTATATCTACTTGATGAAACATAAGTCTGAAACATTTGAAAAGTTCAAAGAATTTCAGAGTGAAGTGGGAAATCATCGTGACAAGAAAATCAAAGTTTCTACGATCTGATCGCGGAGACAAATATTTGAGTTACGAGTTTGGTCTTCAATTAAAACAATGTGGAATAGTTTCACAAACTCATGCCACATGGAACACCACAACATAATGGTGTGTCCGAACGTCATAACGGTACTTTATTGGATATAGTGCAATCTATGATGTCTCTTACCGATCTACCACTATCGTTTTGGGGTTATGCATTAGAGACAGTTGCATTCACGTTAAATAGGGCACCATCGAAATCCATTGAGATGACACCGTATGAACTATGGTTTGGCAAGAAACCTAAGCTGTCGTTTCTTAAAGTTTGGGACTGCGATGCTTATGTGAAAAAGTTTTAACATGATAAGCTCGAACCCAAATCGGAGAAGTAAATCTTCATAGGATATCCAAAGGAAACTATTGGATACACCTTCTATCACAGATCCGAAGGCAAGACTTTTGTTGCTAAATTCGGAAACTTTCTAGAGAAGGAGTTTCTCTCGAAAGAAGTGAGTGGGAGGAAAGTAGAAAACTTGATAAGGTAATTGTACCTTCTCCCTTATTGGAAAGTAGTTCATCACAGGAATCTGTTCTTGTGACTACTACACCAATTAGTGAGGAAGCTAATGATGATGATCATGTAACTTCAGATCAAGTTACTACTGAATCTCGTAGGTAAACCAGAGTGAGATCCGCACCAGAGTGGTACGGTAATCCTGTTCTGGAAGTCGTGTTACTAGACCATGACAAACTTGCGAACTATGAGGAAGTGATGGTGAGCCCAGATTCCGCAAAGTGGCTTGAAGCCATGAGATCTGAGATGGGATCCATGTATGAGAACAAAGTATGGACTTTGGTTGACTTGCCCGATGATCGGCAAGCAATTGAGAATAAATGGATCTTCAAGAGGAAGACGGACGCTGATAGAAGTGTTACTATCTACAAAGCTAGACTTGTCGAAAAATGTTTTTGACAAAGTTCAAGGTGTTGACTACGATGAAATTTTCTCATTCGTAGCGATGCTTAAGTCTGTCCAAATCATGTTAGCAATTGCCGCAATTTTATGAAATCTGGCAAATGGATAAACAAAACTACATTTCTTAATGGATTTAAAGAAGAGTTGTATATGATACAACCAGAAGGTTTTGTCAATCCTAAAGGTGCTAACAAAATATGCAAGCTCCAGCGATCCATCTATGGACTAGTACAAGCATCTCGGAGTTGGAATATACGTTTTGATAAGTTGATCAAAGCATATAGTTTTATACAGACTTGCGGTGAAGCCTGTATTTACAAGAAAGTGAGTAGGAGCACTACAGCATTTCTGATAAGTATATGTGTATGACATATTGTTGAACGGAAATAATGTAGAATTATTCTGTAAAGCATAAAGGAGTGTTTGAAAGGAGTTTTTCAAAGAAAGACTTCGGTGAAGCTGCTTACATATTGAGCATCAAGATCTATAGAGATAGATCAAGACGCTTGATAAGTTTTTTCAATAAGTACATACCTTGACAAGATTTTGAAGTAGTTCAAAATGGAGCAGTCAAAGAAAGAGTTCTTGCCTGTATTACAAGGTGTGAAGTTGAGTAAGACTCAAAGCCCGACCACGGCAGAAGATAGAAAGAGAATGAAAGTCATTCCCTATGCCTCAGCCATAGGTTCTATAAAGTATGCCATGCTGTGTACCAGATCTATTGTATACCCTACACTGTGTTAAGCAAGGGAGTACAGTAGTGATCTAAGAGTAGATCACTGGACGGCGGTCAAAATTATCCTTAGTGGAATAAGGAAATATTTCTCAATTATGGAGGTGAACAAAAAAGGTTCGTCGTAAAAAGTTACGTCGATGCAAGTTTTGACACAGATCTGGATGACTCTAAGTCTCGATCTAGATACATATTGAAAGTGGGAGCAATTAGCTAGAGTAGCTCCGTGCAGAGCATTGTTGACATAAATATTTGCAAAATACTTATGGATCTGAAAGTGACAGACCCGTTGACTAAAATTATCTCACAAGCAAAACATGATCACACCTTAGTACTCTTTGGGTGTTAATCACATAGCGAAGTGAACTAGATTACTGACTCTAGTAAAACCCTTTGGGTGTTGATCACATATTGATGTGAACTATGGGTGTTAATCACATGGTGATGTGAACTATTGCTGTTAAATCACATGGCGATGTGAACTAGATTATTGACTCTAGTGCAAGTGGGAGACTGAAGGAAATATGCCCTAGAGGCAATAATAAAGTTATTATTTATTTCCTTATTTCATGATAAATGTTTATTATTCATGCTAAGAATTGTATTAACCGGAAACATAATACATGTGTGAATACATAGACAAACAGAGTGTCACTAGTATGCCTCTACTTGACTAGCTCGTTAATCAAAGATGGTTATGTTTCCTAACCATAGACAAAGGAGTTGTTATTTGATTAACGGGATCACATCATTAGTTGAATGATCTGATTGACATGACCCATTCCATTAGCTTAGCACCCAATCGTTTAGTATGTTGCTATTGCTTTCTTCATGACTTATACATGTTCCTATGACTATGAGATTATGCAACTCCCGTTTGCTGGAGGAACACTTTGGGTGCTACCAAACGTCACAACGTAACTGGGTGATTATAAAGGAGCATTACAGGTGTCTCCAAAGGTAGATGTTGGGTTGGCGTATTTCGAGATTAGGATTTGTCACTCCGATTGTCGGAGAGGTATCTCTGGGCCCTCTCGGTAATGCACATCACTTAAGCCTTGCAAGCATTGCAACTAATGAGATAGTTGCGGGATGATGTATTACGGAACGAGTAAAGAGACTTGCCGGTAACGAGATTGAACTAGGTATTGGATACCGACGATCGAATCTCGGGCAAGTAACATACCGATGACAAAGGGAACGACGTATGTTGTTATGCGGTCTGACCGATAAAGATCTTCGTAGAATATGTAGGAGCCAATATGGGCATCCAGGTCCCGCTATTGGTTATTGACCGGAGACGTGTCTCGGTCATGTCTACATCGTTCTGGAACCCGTAGGGTCCGCACGCTTAAGGTTACGATGACAGTTATATTATGAGTTTATGCATTTTGATGTACCGAAGGTTGTTCGGAGTCCCAGATGTGATCACGGATATGACGAGGAGTCTCGAAATGGTCGAGACGTAAAGATTGATATATTGGAAGCCTATGTTTGGATATCGGAAGTGTTCCGGGTGAAATCGGGATTTTACCGGAGTACCGGGAAGGTTACCGGAACCCCCCGGGAGTTAAATGGGCCATGATGGGCCTTAGTGGAAAAGAGAAGAGGCAGCCCTACATGGGCTGCGCGCCTCCCCCCTTCCCCTAGTCCTATTAGGACTAGGAGAGGTGGCCGGCCCCCTCTCTCTCTTTTCCCCCTCCGCGAATCCTATTCCAACTAGGATTGGGGGGGGAATCCTACTCCCAGAGGGCGTAGGACTCTCCTGGCGCGCCAAGCTTGGCCGGCCAACCTCCCCCCTTCTAGTCCTTTATATACTGAGGTAGAGGCACCCCAGAAACACACAAGTTGATCCACGTGATCTATTCCTTAGCCGTGTGCGGTGCCCCCTGCCACCATATTCCTTGATAATACTGTAGCGGAGTTTAGGCGAAGCCCTGCTGCTGTAGTGCATCAAGATCGTCACCACGCCGTCGTGCTGACGAAACTCTTCCCCGACACTTTGCTGGATCGGAGTCCGGGGATCGTCATCGAGCTGAACGTGTGCTCGAACTCGGAGGTGCCGTAGTTTCGGTGCTTGATCGGTTGGATCGTGAAGACGTACGACTACTTCCTCTACGTTGCGTCAATGCTTCCGCAGTCAGTCTGCGTGGGTACGTAGACAACACTCTCCCCTCTCGTTGCTATGCATCACATGATCTTGCGTGTGCGTAGGAATTTTTTTGAAATTACTACGAAACCCAACAGCCCGTACCACTCACCTCGCTCGGCTATAAATACAGCCCTCCCCAACCTTCTCGAGCATCATCCACTCCTCTCACACACTCCATAAGCCAGTAGGAATTTGTAGCCCGGTCGGGCAGTCCGCAGGCCGCCGGCGATCCCCTCGGGTCGTCTCCGCAGCTCCAGCCCCTCCCAGGCTCGGGCCACCCTTCTAGGGCCTCCGTCGTGCTTCGGTGATGTCGTCCTGCCTGATTGGAGCCTCTGGTGCCGCCTCTGGTCGCCGTCATCTCCAACTCTGGCGACCCCCGCTCTCTGTCGCCACTGGAGAGGTCGTTTCCGACGCCGTCCGACCACCCCTAGCTAATCTACGGGTACAGGCAGGTGCGCCTTCGTCTTCTCCTTCGATCCATCCCTCTAGCTCGGGCCAAGATGCCCTCCTCGCCGGCATGTGCTCCGGCGGAGCCCCGCCGCACTCTGTTTCCCCCTTCCCCTCTCTCTCACCTAGCTAGCGGGGCCCGCTAGTCAGCTACTCTGGCCGCGCCCGAAGCGGTACGAGTGGTGGCGCCCCGCGGGGTTTACGCCTTCGACGTCACCCCCCCAGTTCTGTTTCATTTAAATCAAATTCAAAATATTCTAGAGAGCTTCAAACAACCACAACTTTTTAACCATAAGTCCAAATGAATTGATTCTTTTTGCATTGTGTTCTTTATGAAAATATCTACCAGCACACCAAAAATGAGATTTTTCTTTCCTGTATAGATTTTTTGGTGAATTTCAGAGTGGTTCTTGATGTTTTCTTTTTGTGTTTATATTTGTTTCCAGAAGGTGAAGCTTGTCTTGAGGATCACCAGGAGGAGTGTGACCCTCACCTGCACTAAGGCAAGCCACATCAACATTTTCATGGTGTCATTGCAATATTTGTGATTTTTGAAACTTGAACAAATGATTTAATCCATGCATTTAATTCACTAAAGTAAATATTTATATTCTGTTGGATGCTTGTTGAAGTTGATATGTTTAGTCTACAGAAGTTTACAACTAACTAAGATAGTTTAAGTCATTAGAAGTAATATTTGATTATGAAGAAGTATTATGTTTACAAAAAAGGAATTAGTTGGCTTAATATTTTTTTGAGTGAGAAAAGATTTATGCTAAGATATTGTCATGGTTAATTTGCTAAATAAGCATAACCAGAGTGGTGTTGAGATCTATGCTTGGTATTTGATGAAGTTGATTCAGTTATTTCCGATGATATGTGGTGCATATATATTAGTGTTGCATTTTCATGGCATATCATGACACCGGTTACTTTCACTTTAAGTTGAACCTGATATTAAATCAACTTGAACATATCATTGATCGGGTCATGGTGCCACTCAATCGAGATCTTCCCCAGTGCAACCACATTTGCCTTTATGGGAAGGCCTTTATTCGGTCCGTTGTCATGCCTCTGGTCGGTGCCTCCAACGAGGGAAGGTTATGGGTGTGCGTTACCTTGGCCCGGTAAGCAGACATAACCTTGTGTGCCCGTTGTGGTTATGGTACCTTGTCCCCGTTTGGGACCATTTATGTTTTGCCACGATGGTGGTCGTTGGTGTCTTTGGTAGGCACGGGGCCACCCATGACTTAGACCAGTGGGGAGTTAGTCGGAGTGGCCGGGAGAGTGTCATGGCAATGGAGGGGTTCTATCGGAATGCCGTTGGTCCACCCGAATGGGAGTGCGAGGCCATGGGTTCCGAGGTGTGGGTACAGTGCGCTACCTCTACAGAGTGTATTAAATCTATCGATAGCCGAGTCCATGGTTACGGACAAGCTCGAAAGTAGGTCACACCATGGATCAATGTTTAAATAATTTTTGCACACTAAGATAATAACCTTGCACTATTGGAGAGAGGATGGTTGGGAAATCATCTTGATGCTGGAGGCCAAATTTTTGGTCAGTTTGTGATCCGAGTATGATCACGGTTTGGTTACGAGGTAACCCGAATAAAGACCAAGATGTTGGTCAGTTTGTGGTCCAAGAAGGATCACCGTTTGGTAAGCAAGTCCGAGGGACTTAAGTCATGAGATCATGAGCCCTGCATCCCAAGTATGATTTTTCATTAAGGACTCAATTGGTTAATTATCATGATATTGTTTGTCATTATGTTTATGCTTGTTGTGAGCTTGCAAGTACATTCAATGTACTGACCTGGTGTGTCAGGCCAGCTTTCAGGAAAGTCTCGTTGGAAAGGAGTGATGTCCGAGTCTAGATCGTGTCCACATCGGTGTCCCTATGCTATGGAGTCCCGCTTCGTCGTCGTTCCGCTGCCGCGTAGTTGTCATGATCGAGGCCCTTTTATGTTCACTAAATAATGTACATATTGTTCAGCTGCACCATGTGTACCACTTGGCCTCGCAACTTGTTGTAATATGAACTATGTTTCACTAGCATCAATAAAGCGGTTGCTTTCTGTACCAAGATGTTGTGTATTGCCAAAAGACAAGATCTTTGGGCTGGCAATGCAAGGTAAACCGGTTGCTCTGAGCCGGGTGCCATAGTACAGCAAGTCCATCGGCCAAAGACCTATCCCAACTGCAGAAACGGCCAATTCCTGCAGATTGGAATGCCATTCCAGTTATTCCCAGTTTAAAAGACAATGCTTTCAATGTTGTTAGGGACTATGTGCATATATTCCCATCATGGGAAGATTATAGTGAAGACAGACACCATTTTCACATCTTCCTGTCCCACTTAATTGTAAGTGCTATTATTCATGATGATTATTTTCCTGTTTTCTGCTGATTGAACACATTAGTGGTTTACATTACATTGTTGTAAGTAGGCGAGGGTCAATCTGGATAGTCATGACGAGTAAAGCTTGCTTGCGCTTTTCAAGGAAGCATTGCAGCAGTATTGGTGTTACCTGAGGAAATCACACTTTGATGGCAAGTCTATAAATGAATTTCTAGTGAAGTCTCATGTGCTAAATTTAGAAGACATTGAATGGAAAACCCTTGTTATGCACCAGTCTCGTTCCCAGGATGAGGTACAGTCTATGATATCACATGACAATTTGAACTTCTACTTTTCCGCATGTGCCTTACGGATCTCTTTTGCAGGAAATCTGCTCAAAGAAGAATTCTGGTTTGAAAAGGACAACAGGATGTCGCAAATATGCTACCCACTGCTTTGCTCTTGTTAGTACATGTTGTCCTATATCACTGTACTTGCATTCATACCTGGTTCATTATGTGACAGGAGTATGCATGATAGCTTGCTTATAAATTGTTTGCTCCAAATTATCTGATCTATATGAATGGTTACATTAGTATAGAATATATCCAATGCCAATGAAATTTTTTAGCTCTGCATTGTTCTTGTAAGTACCTGATGTCCTTTATCAGTGTACTTATATTGACAGCCAGTTGTTCATGTACCATCACTCTGTATCTTATTTTCCTTTGCCCTCCATTTTCTACACATCAGATCTATATTTACTCTTACCATAAGGTTGGATAACACCGATGGTACTGAAGAAGTTTGGCTCTGCATTGCTCTTGGTTGTACCTTTTGCCTGTATCATTGTACTTACATTTATAGCTACTTGGTTATGTAGCATCACTCTTCATCTTATCTTATTCTCCATTTTTTTCTTATATTATCACATCTATATTTACTCTTAACAAAATGTAGAATAAATGCAATGCTTATGAAGAAGATTCTGTGGTAAACTTCTTGAATCCCCCCCCCCATCAGCATGGACAAGGGCTTTATAGAGCCTGTCTTCACCACTAATGTAAGTTTGTCCTTCTCAAGCCTTCAAACTTTGTTGTGTATATTTGGTTAGGCATGACTACAACAGCTGTTTATTTTTGGTGTTTGCATCAAATTGCATGTTTAAAGTTTATCATGTAGTTCATAAACAAAACTTTGTCCTTCTCAATTTAAGTTTTCAGTTGTACAACCAAGTTCCTTCTTCATACCATGTAAATTAAACTATACAGAGCAAGTGATCTTCTTTTGCACTACATGTATGCTTCTGTTCTTGATCTGTAATCCAGTGGTGTGGTGAACCTACCCACTACAGCACAATGTCATATTCTGCAATGTATTAACTATGAATAATGGCATATCATTCTACTATTATTTAAACCATCTCTTTATTTGCCAATCTGAAATGGGATAAATTGACAGCACACTAACCATTGATACTTATGAGTTCTTGATTTGTAATCCAGTGGTGTCGTGAAGCTGCCAACTCCTTCACAATGTCATTTCCTGCCATGTCTTAACCTGAACAATACCATATTGTGTTAATGCTATTTTAAGTTGTGTCCCTTTATTCGTCAATAAGAAATGTGATGACTTGTCAGCACTGATACTTATATGTGCAAAACCTATCATATGTCTGCTTGTTGCTCTTTCAGAGTGAGGAGGATATAAGCGTAAAACAAGCGCAGTCTCATCAGCTTGCTCAGCTTCTTGTGTTGCAGCTCTCGAGTAGGGCTAACCTTTCTTGAACTCTATTAAAGTGTTGTCGGTTTTGTATATTATTTTGTCGACATGTTTATTTGCACCGGTGGCGATCTTTGATGCCCAGTGTATGTAATCTATTGTCTCCTTGTGCTTTATTATCATAGTGGAGAACTTTGATGCACAGTGGATGTAATATGCCGTAATTTCTTTATTGTATAGTCTAGGTTTCTTCTTATTCATGATGCTGCAGTTATTTTACAGTATATATATCTTGTCTTCGTAGTAAACCAGCCAAACCGTAAAATTACGGTACATAATCGGGCCGTCATGCAAATCACTATGCATGATCCGCATCATGGGCCCAGTCATCTTGGTCCGTTAACACGCCTAAATCTAAACTGACTCACTAGTAGTTTCAGGCCTTTAATAGGCCGAGTAAACCGCCGGATCTTTTTCGCAAGAAAATTCAATGGGCTTTTAGTAGGCTGAAAAGTATGTTGGGCCTGAAATGTGTCGAACAACTCACGGGCCGACAACAGGCTGAAATAGACCCTGGCCCATGATTGTGCCAATCACATCACGGGTTGTTAACAGGCCAAAATTGTCTCGGTCCTTGTTTGGCCCAATCAGATTATTGGCTGTGAGCAGGCCAGATGCAAAGCGGGTCATAGTTAGGCCCAACTATATGACGGGCTTTTAACAGGCCGAAATAAATATAGGGCCGAAATGTTAAACATGCCTTTAACAGGCCCAAACTAATATCAGGCTGTATTACTAAATGGGCCTTTAGCAAACAGAAATCCTGACCGAGCCTCAAGTGGGCCCAAAAGCACAACGTTCAGTTGACGGGCCGAATATGATATGGGCCATAATTTAGCCCAAAGGCTCTTAAAGGGTCGGACCTGATCTGGGCCGTAATATGGCCCAGAACATGGTAGGCTATTAATGGGCCAGATCACATATGGGCTTTTATTAGGCCCAGAACGTGGTAGGCTGTTAATGGACCGGATCAAATATGGGCCGGCATTTGGCCCAAAACATGGTAGCCTGTTAACGGGCCGCCCACTAGTGTCCTCAAAATATTGTGGGCCTTTAGCTGGGTTGGCCCATTAGGGTCTGCAAAATCTTGTGGGACTTTAGCTGGGCCGGCCCATTATGGTCGACAAAATCTTGCGGGCCTTTAGCTAGGTCGGCCCATTATGGTCGGCAAAAATCTTGTGGGCCTTTAGTTGGGCCGGCCCATTTAATCTTTATGGGCCACTTTTGGACCGGTCCATGTGTCAACATATCATAGGCGCATCTCACCCATTGGATGAGTGACACCTGTGCCAACGCGGAGCAGACACGTGGTTCCATCGGCCAATGAGAATTTTACACGTGGAAAATTTGCATTGGTCGTGGCTGTTAGCAGGTTATCGGATCCAAAACCGGACCCGATAGCTTAACGGTGATTGTTGTCTACTATGCAACCTTCTTCTTGTAGACTCGTGTTGGGCCTCCAAGCGCAGTGTTTTGTAGGACAGTAGCAAATTTCCCTCAAGTGGATGACCTAAGGTTTATAAATTTGTGGGAGGCGTAGGATGAAGATGGTCTCTCTCAAACAACCCTGCAACGAAATAACAAAGAGTCTCTTGTGTCCCCAACACACCCAATAAAATGGTAAATTGTATAGTTGCACTAGTTCAGCAAAGAGATGGTGATACAAGTGCAATATGGATGGTAGATATAAATTTTTGTAATCTAAAAATATAAAATCAGAAATGTAGCAAGTGGTAAAAGTGAGCGAAAACGATAGTGCAATGCTTAGACACAAGGCCTAAGGTTCATACTTTCACTAGTGCAAGTTCTCTCAACAATGATAACATAATTAGATCATATAACAATCCCTCAACATGCAACAAAGAGTCACTCCAAAGTCACTAATAGCGGAGAACAAACGAAGAGATTATTGTAGGGTATGAAACCACCTCAAAGTTATTCTTTCTGATCGATCTATTGGGCTATTCCTATAAGTGTCATGAACAGCCCTAGAGCTCATACTAAAATAACACCTTAAGATACACATCAACCAAAACCCTAATGTCACCTAAATACTCCAATGTCACCACAAGTGTCCGCGGGTTTGATTATATGATATGCATCACGCAATCTCAGATTCATCTATTCAAACCAATACAAAGAACTTCAAAGGGTGCCCCAAAGTTTCTACTGGAGAGTCAAGACGAAAACGTGTGCCAACCCCTATGCATAAGTTCACAAGTTCACAAAACCCGCAAGTTGATCACCAAAACATACATCAAGTGTTCTCAAATCCTTAAAGACTCAATCCAATAAGATAACTTCAAAGGGAAAACTCAATCCATTACAATAAGGTAGAGGGGGAGAAACATCATAAGATCCAACTATAATAGCAAAGCTCGCGATACATCAAGATCGTGCCAAATCAATAACATGAGAGAGAGAGAGATCAAACACATAGCTACTGGTACATACCCTCAGCCCCGAGGGTGAACTACTCCCTCCTCGTCATGCAGAGCGCCGGGATGATGAAGATGGCCATCGGTGATGGTTTCCCTCTCCGGCAGGGTGCTGAAACAGGGTCCCGATTGGTTTTTGGTGGCTACAGACGCTTGCGGCGGTAGAACTCCCGATCTAGGTTCTGTTATGGAGGTTTGGGGATATATAAGAGGTGTTGGCATCGAGAACAAGTCAGGGGAGTCCACGAGGGGACCAAAAGGTCAGAGGGCGCGCCCTAGGGGCGTGGGGGCGCCCTCCACCCTTGTGGTGCCCCCGGGACTCTTCTGGTGCATATTCGGTACTCCGTGGGCATCTTTTGGTCAAAAAACAATCATCGTAAAGTTTCAGGTCAATTGACTCCGTTTGATATTCCTTTTCTGCGAAGCTCAAAAACAAGGATAAAACAAAAACTGGCACTGGGCTCTAGGTGAATAAGTTAGTCCCCAAAATCATCTAAAACAGCATATAAAACATCCAAGACAGATAATATAATAGCATGGAACACTCAAAAATTATAGATACGTTGGATAAGTATCAAGCATCCCCAAGCTTAATTCCTGCTCGTCCTCGAGTAGGTAACTGATAACAAATTTTTTGATGTGGAATCCTACCTAATAAATTTATCAATGTAATTCTCTTTATTGTGGCATGAATGTTCAGATCCGTATGATGCAAAACAAAAGTTTAATATTGACATAAAAATAATAATACTTCAAGCATACTAATAAGGCAATTATGTCTTCTCAAAATAACATGGCCAAAGAAAGCTCATCCCTATGAAATCATATAGTCTGTCTATGCTCCATCTTCATCACACAAAATATTCAAATCATGCACAACCCCGATGACAAGCCAAGTAATTGTTTCATACTTTTGATGTTCTCAAACCTTTTCAACTTTCACGCAATACATGAGCATGAGCCATGGACATAGCACTATAGGTGGAATAGAATATGGTGGTTGTGGAGAAGACAAAAAGAAGGAGATAGTCTCACATCAACTAGGCGTATCGACAGGCTATGGAGATGTCCATCAATAGGTATCAATGTGAGTGAGTAGGGCTTTCCATGCAACGGATCCACTAGAGCTATAAGTTTATGAAATCTCAAAAAGAACTAAGTGGGTGTGCATCTAACTTGCTTGCTCATGAAAACCTAGGGCATTTTTAGGAAGCCCATAGTTAGAATATAAAAGCCAAGTTCTATAATGAAAAATTCCCACTAGTATATGAAAGTGACAACATAGGAGACTCTCTATCATGATGACCATGGTGCTACTTTGAAGCACAAGTGTGGTAAAAGGATAGTAGCATTGTCCTTTCTCTCTTTTCTCTCTTCTCTCTTTTCTCTCTTTTTTGTTTTGTTTTTTTCGGCCTTCTCTTTTTTTGGCCTCTTTTTTTCGTCCGGGGTCTCATCCCGACTTGTGGGGGAATCATGGTCTCCATCATCCTTTCCTCACATGGGACAATGCTCTAATAATGAAGATTATCACACTTTTATTTACTTACAAATCAAGAATTGCAACTCAATACTTAGAACAAAATATGACTCTATATGAATTCCTCCAGTGGTGTACCGGGATGTGCAATGATCAAGAGTGACATGTATGAAAGAATTGTGTACGGTGGCTTTGCCACAAATACAATGTCAACTATAGGTTCATGCAAAGCAATATGACAATGATGAAGTGTGTCATAATAAACGGAACGGTGGAAGGTTGCATGGGAATATATCTCGGAATGGCTATGGAAATGCCATAATAGGTAGGTATGGTGGCTGTTTTGAGGAAGGTACATGGTGGGTTTATGGTACCAGCGAAAGTTGTGCGTCATAAGAGAGGCTAGGAATGGTGGAAGGGTGAGAGTGCGCACAATCCAAGGACTCAACATTAGTTATAAACAACTCACATACTTATTGCAAAAATCTATTAGTCTTTTTTTTGACAGAAAGACTGTAAGGGAACTCCCTATAGTATAATTGGTGCAACAAACCCAAATTGCAAGTACCATGCCTTGAACCTGGGTGGGTGGGAAGGCATCAGCCCCTTCCCACCACTAGGCTATGCCTTAGTATGCTGCAAAAAAATATACACGCATGCTCCTAGGGGGGTAGATTGGTAGGAAAAGACCATCGCTCGTCCCCGACCGCCACTCATAAGGAAGACAATCAATAAATAAATCATGCTCCGACTTCATCACATAACAGTTCACCATACGTGCATGCTACGGGAATCACGAACTTTAACACAAGTATTCCTCAAATTCACAATTACTCACTAGCATGACTCTAATATCACCATCTTTATATCCCAAAACAATCATAAGGAATCAAACTTCTCTTAGTATTCAATGCACTTTATATGAAAGTTTTTATTATATCCCTCTTGGATGCCTAACATATTAGGACTAAATTTATAACCAAAGCAAATTACCATGCTGTTTAAAGACTCTCAAAATAATATAAGTGAAGCATGATAGTTCATCAATTTTTACAAAATAAAACTACCGTCGTGCTCTAAAAAGATATAAGTGAAGCACTAGAGCAACTGACAAACTACTTCAAAAGATATAAGTGAAGATCAATGAGTAGTTGAATAATTATGTAACTATGTGAAGACTCTCTAACATTTAAGAATTTCATATCTTAAGTACTTTATTCAAACAGCAAGCAAAAACAAAATAAATTTACATTGCAAGGATATCACATATCATGTGAAGAAGCAAAAACTTAGGTTCAACAAAAACTGACCGATAGTTGTTGAAGAAGAAAGGTGGGATGCCTACCGGGGCATCCCCAAGCTTAGATGCTTGAGACTTCTTGGAATATTAACTAGGGATGCCTTGGGCATCCCCAATCTTGAGCTTTTGTGTCTCCTTAATTCCTTTCATATCGCGGTTTCCCTAAATCTTAAAAACTTCATCCACACAAAACTCAACAAGAACTCATGAGATAAGTTTGTATAAATCCATGCAAAACCTTATCATTCTCTACTGTATTAAATCACTAAAATTATTATTTGGCATTGCATACTAAATGCCTCTGCATATTTAAAATTCCTATCCTCAAATAGAATCATTAAACAAGCAAACATATGCAAACAATGCAATCATAACAGCAATCTGTCTAAACAGGATAGTCTGTAAAGAATGCAAGAGGAATCATACTTATTTAACTCCAAAATTTCTGAAAAATTGCCACACTGTAGATAATTTGTTTCTACTCATTGTGTAAAAATTTCAAGATTTTATCATGTTCTGACTATTCACAAATATTCAAAACATAACAGCAAACTTTCTGTTTTTAAAACAGCAACATGTGGACTTGAAAAATAAGCATGGTAAAGGCTATACTTGACCTTTTTATTGAACTAAAAGATGCAAACATTACTATAAATAACAGCAAGCAAATCCTAATAAAATAAAATGACACTCCAAGCGAAACACATATCATGTGGTGAATAAAAATATAGCTCCAAGTAAGGATACCGATGAACGAAGACGAAAGAGGGGATGCCATCCGGGGCGTCCCCAAGCTTAGGCTCTTGGTTGTCCTTGAATATTACCTTGGGATTCCTTGGGCATCCCCAAGATTAGACTGTTGCCACTCTTTATTCCATAGTCCATCAAAACTTTACCCAAAACTTGAAAACTTCACAACACAAAACTTAACAGAAAACTCGTAAGCTCCATTAGTATAAGAAAATAAATCACCACTTAGGTACTGTTGTGAACTCATTCTAAATTTATATTGGTGTTATATGTACTGTATTTCAACTTCTCCATGGTTCATACCCTCCGATAATACTCATGGATTCATCAAAATAAGCAAACAGCAGAATGAAAACAGAATCTGTCAAAAACAGAATGAGTCTGTAGTAATCTGTAACTCTCGAATACTTCTGTAACTCCAAAAATCCTGAAAATTTAGGAAAGCCTAAGAAAATTGTTTATTAATCTTATACAAAAATAATTATTATTTTATCACGCTTCTGTTAAAAATTAGAATTGTTTTCCTGAGCGTAAAAGTTTCTGTTTTTCAGCAAGATCAAATCAACTATCACCATAGATCATCCCAAAGGTCTTACTTGGCACTTTATTGAAACAAAAGCTATAAAACATTATTACTACAATAGAATAATCATGTGAACACACAAAAATAGTAGGTATAAATGTTGGGTTGTCTCCCAACAAGCGATTTTCTCTAATGCCTTTTTAGCTAGGCATGATGATTTCAATGATGCTCACATAAAAGATAAGAATTGAAACATAAGGGGAGCATCATGAAGCATATGAATAGCACATTTAAGTCCAACACACTTCCTATGCATAGGGATTTCATGAGCAATCAACTTATGGGAACAAGAATCAACTTGCATCAGAAGGTAAAACAAGCATAATTTCAAGATTTTCAGCTCATAGAGAGGTAACTTGATATTATAGCAACTCCTACAAGCATACATTCCTCCCTCATAATAATTTTCAGAGGCATCATGAATGAATTCAACAATATAACCATCACATAAAGCATTATTTTCCTGATGCACAAGCATAGAAATTTTACTACTTTCCACATAAGCAAAATTCTTCTCATTCATAGTAGTGGGAGGGGAAAATTCAACAAAATGGCTATCATGGGATTGAAAATTAAAATCAAGAAGACAAGTTTCATGGTTATCATTATTCTTTATAGCATACGTGTCATCACAATAATCATTATATATAGGAGGCATTCTTTCATCATAGTAAATTTGCTCATCAAAACTTGGGGGACAAAAGGTATCATCTTCATCGAACATAGCATCCCCAAGATTATGGCTTTGCATATCATTAGCATCATGGATATTCAAAGAATTCATACTAACACCATTGCAATCGTGCTCATCATTCAAAGATTTAGTGCCAAACATTTTAATGCATTCTTCTTCTAAAACTTTGGCACAATTATTGGAATCCTTATTTTCACGAAAGACATTAAAAAGATGAAGCATATGAGGCAACCTCAATTCCATTTTTTGTAGTTTTATTTTATAGACTAAACTAGTGATAAAACAAGAAACTAAATGATTCGAGTGCAAGATCTAAAGATATACCTTCAAGCACTAACCTCCCCGGTAACGGCGCCAGAAAAGAGCTTAGTTGACGGGGTGTTAGTGCCGCTTACCTAGCCTCCCCGGCAACAGCGCCAAAAAAGAGCTTGATGTCTACTACGCAACCTTCTTATTGTAGAATCGTGTTGGGCCTCCAAGCGCAGAGCTTTGTAGGACAGTAGGAAATTTCCCTCAAGTGGATGACCTAAGGTTTATCAATCCATGGGAGGTGTAGGATGAAGATGGTCTCTTTCACACAACCCTGCAACCAAATAACAAAGAATATCTTGTGTCCCCAACACACCCAATACAATGGTAAATTGTATAGGTGCACTAGTTCGGCGAAGAGATAGTGATACAAGTGCAATATGGATGGTAGATATAAGTTTTTGTAATCTGAAAATATAAAAACAGCAAGGTAGCAAGTGGTAAAAGTGAGCGGAAATGGTATTGCAATGCTTAGAAACAAGGCCGGTTCATACTTTCACTAGTGCAAGTTCTCTCAACAATGATAACATAATTAGATCGTATAGCAATCCCTCAACGTGCAACAAAAAGTCACTCCAAAGTCATTAATAGCGGAGAACAAACGAATAGATTATTGTAGGGTACGAAACCACCTCAAAGTTATTCTTTCTGATCGATCTATTGGGCTATTCCTATAAGTGTCACAAACAGCCCTAGAGCTCGTACTAAAATAACACCTTAAGATACACATCAACCAAAACGCTAATGTCACATAGATACTCCAATGTCACCACAAGTATTCGCGGGTTTGACTATATGATATGCATCACAAAATCTCAGATTCATCTATTCAAACCAATACAAAGAACTTCAAAGAGTGCCCCAAAGTTTCTACCGGAGAGTCAAGACGAAAACGTGTGCCAAACCCTATGCATAAGTTCACAAGTTCACAGAACCCGCAAGTTGATCACCAAAACATACATCAAGTGTTCTCAAATCCTTAAAGACTCAATCTGATAAGATAACTTCAAAGGGAAAACTCAATCCATTACAAGAAGGTAGAGGGGGAGAAACATCATAAGATCCAACTATAATAGCAAAGCTCGTGATATATCAAGATCGTGCCAAATCTAGAACACCAGAGAGAGAGAGAGAGATCAAACACATAGCTACTGGTACATACCCTCAGCCCTGAGGGTGAACTACTCCCTCCTCGCCATGGAGAGCATCGGGATGATGAAGATGGCCACCGGTGATGGTTTCCCCCTCCGACAGGGTGCCAGAACAGGGTCCCGATTGGCTTTTGGTGGCTACGGAGGCTTGCGGTGGTGGAAATCTTGATCTAGGTTCCGTTCTGGAGGTTTGGGATATATAAGAGGTGTTGGAATCAAGAACCTGTCAGGGGAGTCCACGAGGGGCCCACAAGGTCGGAGGGCACGCCCTAGGGGGTGGGGGCATCCTCCACCCTTGTGGTGGCCTCGGGACTCTTCCGGTGCATCTTCGGTACTCTGTGGGCTTCTTTTGGTCCAAAAACAATCATCGTAAAGTTTCAGGTCAATTGGACTCCGTTTGATATTCCTTTTCTGCAAAGCTCAAAAACAAGGAAAAAACATAAACTGGCACTAGGCTCTAGGTTAATAGGTTAGTCCCAACAATCATATAAAATAGCATATAAATGCAAATAAAACATCCAAGATAGATAATATAATAGCATGGAGCAATAAAAAATTATAGATACATTGGAGACGTATCAGCGACCCGTTACGGTGGATGCCACGTGTCGGTTACCCTTGACGAAAGCACTTCTATGACGCGTGATTTATCGTCATGGAAGTGGACACTTCCGTGATTATAATTTTGGTAATATCATGGAACACTTCTATGACAGCACAGGTATGACTATCTTGATTCTGTCATAAACTCGTCATGGATGTACATGCATGACAGAAAACGTGACCTACTGTGACAAACACGTATCATCACGGAAGTGTATTTTTTTGTAGTGTAATATTCTGTTTTGTATGCTCAAATAGCTCATGTACCAACTAGGGTTGTCAATATCTTCCATGCTAGGTGGATTATTCTCACGATGAGTGGACTCCGCTCATCATTCACGAGAAAATGGCTGGTATCCGAAATGCCCAGTCCAATGCTCAAATCAAATCAAAATAATTGTAAACAAAACTCCCCCAGGATTGTTGTTAGTTGGACGATACCCGTTGTTTCGGACCAGCCATGGAGTGTGTTTGTTGGTGGTGGGGGAGTATAAACTTTACCATTCTATTTGGGAACCGCCTATAATGTATGTAGCATGGAAGATACCGAGACCTCTTAGTTGTTATGTTGACAATGAAAGCATACTGCTCAAAATATTATTTATCTCTACTTCAAAACTCGAGCTCTGGCACCTCTGCAAATCCCTTCTTTCCTCTGCGAAGGGCCTATCTATTTACTTTTATTGCCGAGTCATCATCCTCTTATAAAAAGCACCAATTAGAGAGCACCACTGTCATTTGTATGCATTGTTATTAATTTATATTGAGTATGACTGTGAATGGATCTGTTTTACCATGAATTACAATCTCTAGTCAGTCCTTGATCTTCAGAGGTGCTCTGCATTTATGTTTTGCAGTCTCAAAAAGGGCTAGCGAGAAACCATCTTGTTATATCATAGCATGATTGTTTTGAGAAAGTGTTGTCATCCGAGATTTATTATTATTGCTCGCTAGTTGATTATGCCATTTATGTGAGTAAATGTGAGACCTATATGTTATTATGAATATGGTTAGTTCATAATCTTTGCTGAAAACTTGAATGCTGGCTTTACATATTTGCAACAACAAGATGAAACAGAGTTTGTAAAAGTTTTTCTTTATCACTTTCAGTTTGTCAAATGAATTTCTTGAGGACAAGCCATGGGTTAAGCTTGGGGGAGTTGATACATCTCCATCATATCTACTTTTCCAAACTCTTTTGCCCTTGTTTTGGACTCTAACTTGCATGATTTGAATGAAACTAACCCGGACTAATGATGTTTTCAGCAGAATTGCCATGGTGTTATTTTTGTGCAGAATAAAAAGTTCTCGGAATGACATGAAACTTCACGGAGATAAGTTTTGGAATTAATAAAAAATATTGGCGAAAGAATTAAGTGAAGGGGGCCCACACCCTAGCCACAAGGGTGGGGGCGCGCCACCCGATCTTGTGGCCCCCCTGGACCTCGACTGACCTCAACTCCAACTCCATATAATCTCTTTCGGGGAGAAAATATCAGAGAGAAGGATTCATCATGTTTTACGATACAGAGCTGCCGCCAAGCCATGTTCTTCCTCGGGAGGGCAGATTTGGAGTCCATTTGAGGCTCCGGAGAGGGGAAATCAACGCCATCGTCATCATCAACCATCCTCCATCACCAATTTCATGATGCTCACCGCCGTACATGAGTAATTCCATCGTAGGCTTGCTGGACCATGATGGTTTGGATGAGATTTACCATGTAATCGAGTTAGTTTTGTTAGGGTTTGATCCCTAGTATCCACTATGTTCTAAGATTGATGTTGCTATGACTTTGCTATGCCTAATGCTTGTCACTAGGGCCCGAGTGCCATGATTTCAGATCTGAACCTATTATGTTTTCATGATTATATGTGTGTTCTTGATCCGATATTACAAGTTATAGTCACCTACTACATGTTGTGATCCGGCAACCCTGGAGTGACAATAGTCGGGACCACTCCCTGTGATGACCGTAGTTTGAGGAGTTCATCTATTCACTAAGTGCTAATGCTTTGGTCCGGTACTCTATTAAAAGGAGGCCTTAATATCCCTTAGTTTCCAATAGGACCCCGCTGCCACGAGAGGGTAGGACAAAAGATGTCATTGATACGTCTATTTTGCATCATGCTTTTATATCGATATTTATTGCATTATGGGCTGTTATTACACATTATGTCACAATACTTATGCCTATCTCTCTTATTTTACAAGGTTTACATAAAGAGGGAGAATGCCGGTAGCTAGGATTCTGGGCTGGAAAAGGAGCAAATATTAGAGACCTATTCTGCACAGCTCCAAAAGTCCTGAAACTTCACGGAAGTTATTTCCAGAATATATAAAAATACTGAGCGAAGAAAGTTCCAGAGGGGGGCCACACCCTGGCCACGAGGGTGGGGGTGCGCCCTACCCCCCTGGGCACGCCCCCTGCCTCGTGGGCCCCCTGGTGGCCCTCTAATGCCCATCTTCTGCTATATGAGGTCTTTCCTCGAGGAAAAAATCATAAGCAAGCTTTGGGGAAGAAACTCCGCCGCCACGAGGCGGATCCTTGGCGCAACCAATCTAGGGCTCCGGCAGAGCTGTTCTGCCGGGGAAACTTCCCTCCGGGAGGGGGGAATCATCACCATCGTCATCACCAACGATCCTCTCATCAGGAGGGGGTCAATCTCCATCAACATCTTCACCAGCACCATCTCATCTCAAACCCTAGTTCATCTCTTGTATCCAATCTTTGTATCTAAACCTCAGATTGGTACCTGTGGGTTGCTAGTAGTGTTGATTACTCCTTGTAGTTGATGCTAGTTGGTTTACTTGGTGGAAGATCATATGTTCAGATCCATTATGCATATTAATACCCCTCTGATTATGAACATGAATATGCTTTGTGAGTAGTTACGTTTGTTCCTGAGGACATGGGAGAAGTCTTGCTATAAGTAGTCATGTGAATTTGGTATTCGTTCTATATTTTGATAAGATGTATGTTGTCATCCCTCTAGTCGTGTCATGTGAACGTTGACTACATGACACTTCACCATTGTTTGGGCCTGGAGGGAGGCATTGGAAAGGAATAAGTAGATGATGGGTTGCTAGAGTCACAGAAGCTTAAACCCTAGTTTATGTGTTTCTTTGTAAGGGGATGATTTGGATCCATATGTTTCATGCTATGGTTAGGTTTACCTTAATACTTCTATTATAGTTGCGGATGCTTGCAATGGGGGTTAATCATAAGTGGGATGCTTGTCCAAGTAAGGACAGTACCCAAGCACCGGTCCACCCACATATCAAATTATCAAAGTACAGAACATGAATCATATGAACGTGATGAAAACTAGCTTGATGATAATTCCCATGTGTCCTCGGGAGCGCTTTCCTTCATATAAGAGTTTGTCCAGGCTTGTCCTTTGCTACGAAAAGGATTGGGCCATCTTGCTGCACCTTATTTACTTTTATTGCTTGCTACTCGTTACAAATTACCTTATCACAAAACTATCTGTTTCCGATAATTTCAGTGCTTGCAGAGAATACCTTACTAAAAACTGCTTATCATTTCCTTCTGCTCCTCGTTGGGTTCGACACTCTTACTTATCGAAAAGGCTACAATAGATCCCCTACACTTGTGGGTCATCAAGACTCTTTTCTGGCGCCATTGCCGGGGAGTGAAGTGCCTTTGGTAGGTGGAATTTGGTAAGGAAAATTTTAGATAGTGTGCTGAAATTTACTGTCACTTATTACTATAGAACATAATCCTTTGAGGGGCTTGTTCGGGGTATCTTCACCCCGGCCAGTAGAGCAAAGAGTTTCTCCTCAACCTACTAAACCTACTGAAAATGTTTACTTTGAAATTCCTTCAGGTATGATAGAGAAACTGCTAGCTAATCCTTTTGCAGGAGATGGGACATTGCATCTTGATTTACACTTAATCTATGTGGATGAAGTTTGTGGATTATTTAAACTTGCAGGTATGCCCGATGAAGTTATCAAGAAGAAGGTATTCCCTTTATCTTTGAAGGGAGAGGCATTGACATGGTATAGGCTATGTGATGATATCGGATCGTGGGACTACAAGCGATTGAAATTGGAATTTCATCAGAAGTTTTATCCTATGCATCTTGTTCATCGTGATCATAATTATATATATAATTTTTGGCCTCGCAAAGGAGAAAGCATCGCTCAAGCTTGGGGGAGGCTTAAGTCAATGTTATATTCATGCCCCAATCATGAGCTCTCAAGAGAAATGATTATTCAAAAAAATTATGCTCGACTTTCTCTCAGTAATCGCTCCATGCTCGATACTTCTTGCACTGGATCTTTTATGATGAAGACTATTGAATTCAAATGGGATTTATTGGAAATAATTAAATGCAACTCTGAAGATTGGGACCTCGATGAAGGTAAGGAGTCAGGTATAACACCTAAGTTTGATTGTGTTAAATCTTTTATGGATACCGATGCTTTCCGCGAATTTAGCACTAAATATGGACTTGACTCTGAGATAGTAGCTTCTTCCTGTGAATCCTTTGCTACTCATGTTGAGATCCCTAAGGAGAAGTGGTTTAAATATAATCCTCCCATTGAAGTAAAAGTAGTTGCACCTATTAAAGTTGAAGAAAAGACTATCACTTATGATGATCCTATTGTTCCTACTGCTTATATTGAGAAACCACCTTTCCCTGTTAGAATAAAGAATCATGTTAAAGTTTCAACTGTGGTTAACAAAACTAATATTAAGACACCTAAACCCCCTGAGCAAATTAAAGTTGAACCTAGTATTGCTATGGTTAAATATCTCTTGGCCGATAATATTGATGGGCATGTTATTTACTGCTGCAATGAAGCTGCTAGAATTGCTAGACCTAATGCTAAAAATAAACATAGACCTGTTGTAGGCATGCCTGTTATTTATGTTAAAATAGGAGATCATTGTTATCATGGCTTATGTGATATGGGTGCTAGTGCAAGTGCAATACCTCATTCCTTATACGAAGAAATTATGCATGATATTGCACCTGCTGAGATAGCAGATATCGATGTTACCATTAAACTTGCCAATAGAGATACTATTTCACCGATTGGGATTGTTAGAGATGTTGAAGTCTTGTGTGGGAAGGTTAAATATCCTGCTGATTTTCTTGTTCTTGGTTCCCCACAATATAGCTTTTGTCCCATTATATTTGGTAGACCCTTCTTGAATACTGTTAATGCTAAGATAGATTGCAATACGGATATTGTTTCTGTTGGTGTAGGAGATATGTCTCATGAGTTTAATTTTGCTAAATTTCGTAGACAACCCTATGATAAATAATTGCCTAGTAAAGATGAAATTATTGGTCTTGCTTCTATTGTCATGCCTCCTACCGATCCTTTAGAACAATATTTGCTAGACCATCAAAATGATACGTTCATGAATGAAAGAAGGGAAATAGATGAAGTGTTATTTAAACAGGGACCTATTCTGAAACAAAACTTGCTTGTTGAAATCCTAGGGGATCCTCCTCCACCCAAGGGTGATCCCGTGTTTGAGCTTAAACCATTTCCTGATACTCTTAAATATGCTTATCTTGATGAAAAGAAGATATATCATGTTATTATTAGTGCTAACCTTTCAGAGCACGAAGAAGAGAGATTATTGAAAACTCTAAAGAAGCACCATGCTGCTATTGGATATACTCTTGATGATCTTAAGGGCATTAGTCCCACTCTATGTCAACACAAAATAAATTTGGAGAAAGACGCCAAACCAGTTATTGATCACCAACGACGGCTAAATCCTAAGATGAAAGAAGTGGTAAGAAAGGAAATATTAAAGCTCCTTGAAGCAGGTATAATTTATCATGTTGCTGATAGTTAGTGGGTAAGCCATGTCCATTCTGTTGGGGAACGTAGTAATTTCAAAAAAATTCCTACGCACACGCAAGATCATGGTGATGCATAGCAACAAGAGGGGAGAGTGTGATCTACGTACCCTTGTAGATCGACAACGGAAGCGTTAACTTGGTTGATGTAGTCGTACGTCTTCATGGCCCGACCGATCAAGCACCGAAACTACGGCACCTCTGAGTTCTAGCACACGTTCAGCTCGATGACGATCCCCGGACTCCGATCCAGCAAAGTGTCGGGGAAGAGTTCCGTCAGCACAACAGCGTGGTGACGATCTTGATGTACTACTGTCGCAGGGCTTCGCCTAAGCACCGCTACAATATTATCGAGGACTATGGTGGAAGGGGGCACCGCACACGGCTAATAATATGATCACGTGGATCAACTTGTGTGTCTAGGGGTGCCCCCTGCCCCCGTATATAAAGGAGCAAGGGGGAGGAGGCCGGCCGGCCCCTATGGCGCGCCAAGGAGGAGTCCTCCTCCTAGTAGGAGTAGGACTCCTACTAGGAGGGGGAAAGAAGTGGGGAGGGAGAAGGAAAGGGGGGCGCCGCCCCCTCCCTCTCCTAGTACAATTCGGACCAGGGGGGAGGAGGTGCGCGGCCCACCTTTGGCTGCCCCTCTCTCTCCACTAAGGGCCATATGGCCCATTACTTCTCCCGGGGGGGTTCCCGTAACCCTCCAGCTCTCCGGTTTTCTTCGAAATCACCCGGAACACTTCCGGTGTCCGAATATAGCCGTCCAATATATCAATCTTTATGTCTCGACCATTTCGAGACTCCTCATCATGTCCGTGATCACATCCGGGACTCCGAACAACCTTCGGTACATCAAAACGCATAAACTCATAATATAACTGTCATTGAAACCTTAAGCGTGCGGACCCTACGGGTTCGAGAACAATGTATACATGACCGAGACACGTCTCCGGTCAATAACCAATAGCGGGACCTGGATGCCCATATTGGTTCCTACATATTCTACGAAGATGTTTTATCGGTCAGACCACATAACAACATACGTTGTTCCTTTTGTCATCGGTATGTTACTTGCCCGAGATTCGATCGTCGGTATCCTATACCTAGTTCAATCTCGTTACCGGCAAGTCTCTTTACTCGTTCTGTAATACATCATCCCGCAACTAACTCATTAGTTGCAATGCTTGCAAGGCTTAAGTGATGTGCATTACCGAGAGGGCCCAGAGATACCTCTCCGACAATCGGAGTGACAAATCCTAATCTCGAAATACGCCAACTAAACATGTACCTTTGGAGACACCTGTAGAGCTCCTTTATAATCACCCAGTTACGTTGTGACGTTTGGTAGCACACAAAGTGTTCCTTTGGCAAACGGGAGTTGCATAATCTCATAGTCATAGGAACATGTATAAGTCATGAAGAAAGCAATAGCAACATACTAAACGATCGGGTGCTAAACTAATGGAATGGGTCATGTCAATCAGATCATTCAACTAATGATGTGATCCCGTTAATCAAACAACAACTCTTTGTCCATGGTTAGGAAACATAACCATCTTTGATTTAACGAGCTAGTCAAGTAGAGGCATACTAGTGACACTCTGTTTGTCTATGTATTCACACATGTATTATGTTTCCGGTTAATACAATTCTAGCATGAATAATAAACTTTTATCATGATATAAGGAAATAAATAATAACTTTATTATTGCCTCTAGGGCATATTCCCTTCAGTCTCCCACTTGCACTAGAGTCAATAATCTAGATTACACAGTAATTATTCTAACACCCATGGAGTCTTGGTGCTGATCATGTTTTGCTCGTGGAAGAGGCTTAGTCAACGGGTCTGCAACATTCAGATCCGTATGTATCTTGCAAATCTCTATGTCTCCCACCTAGACTAGATCCCGGATGGAATTGAAGCGTCTCTTGATGTGCTCGATTCTCTTGTGAAATCTGGATTCCTTCGCCAAGGCAATTGCACCAGTATTGTCACAAAAGATTTTCATTGGACCCGATGCACTAGGTATGACACCTAGGTCGGATATGAACTCCTTCATCCAGACTCCTTCATTCGCTGCTTCCGAAGCAGCTATGTGTTCCGCTTCACACGTAGATCCCGCCACGACACTCTGTTTAGAACTGCACCAACTGACAGCTCCACCGTTTAATGTAAACACATATCCGGTTTGCGATTTAGAATCGTCCGGATCAGTGTTAAAGCTTGCATCAACGTAACTGTTTACGATGAGCTCTTTGTCACCTCCATATATGAGAAACATATCCTTGGTACTTTTCATGTACTTTAGGATGTTCTTGACCGCTGTCCAGTGATCCACTCCTGGATTACTTTGGTACCTCCCTGCTAGACTTATAGCAAGGCACACATCAGGTCTGGTACACAGCATTGCATACATGATAGAGCCTATGGCTGAAGCATAGGGAACATCTTTCATTTTCTCTCTATCTTCTGCAGTGGTCGGGCATTGAGTCTGACTCAACTTCACACCTTGTAACACATGCAAGAACCCTTTCTTTACTTGATCCATTTTGAACTTCTTCAAAATCTTGTCAAGGTATGTGCTTTGTGAAAGTCCAATTAAACGTCTTGATCTATCTCTATAGATCTTTATGCCTAATATGTAAGCAGCTTCACCGAGGTCTTTCATTGAAAACTCTTATTCAAGTATCCCTTTATGCTATCCAGAAATTCTATATCATTTCCAATCAGTAATATGTCATCCACATATAATATCAGAAATGCTACAGAGCTCCCACTCACTTTCTTGTAAATACAGGCTTCTCCAAAAGTCTGTATAAAACCAAATGCTTTGATCACACTATCAAAGTGTTTATTCCAACTCCGAGAGGCTTGCACCAGTCCATAAATGGATCGCTGGAGCTTGCACACTTTGTTAGCTCCCTTTGGATCGACAAAACCTTCCGGTTGCATCATATACAACTCTTCTTCCAGAAATCCATTCAGGAATGCAGTTTTGACATCCATCTGCCAAATTTTAATCATAAAATGCGGCAATTGCTAACATGATTCGGACAGACTTAAGCATCGCTACGAGTGGGAAGGTCTCATCGTAGTCAACCCCTTGAACTTGTCGAAACCCTTTTGCGACAAGTCGAGCTTTGTAGACAGTAATATTACCGTCGGCGTCAGTCTTCTTCTTGAAGATCCATTTATTCTCAATAACTTGCCGATCATTGGGCAAGTCAACCAAAGTCCATACTTTGTTCTCATACATGGATCCCATCTCAGATTTCATGGCTTCAAGCCATTTTGCGGAATCTGGGCTCACCATCGCTTCTTCATAGTTCGTAGGTTCATCATGATCTAGTAGTATGACTTCAAGAATAGGATTACCGTACCACTCTAGTGCAGATCTCACTCTGGTTGATCTACGAGGTTCAGTAGTATCTTGTTCTGAAGTTTCATGATCTTTATCATTAGCTTCCTCACTAATTGGTGTAGGTGTCTCAGAAATAGGTTTCTGTGATGTACTACTTTCCAATAAGGGAGTAGGTACAGTTACCTCGTCAAGTTCTACTTTCCTCCCACTCACTTCTTTCGAGAGATACTCCTTCTCCAGAAAGTTTCCGAACTTAGCAACAAAAGTCTTGCCTTCGGATCTGTGATAGAAGGTGTATCCAATAGTCTCCTTTGGATATCCTATGAAGACACATTTCTCCGATTTGGGTTCGAGCTTATCAGGTTGAAGCTTTTTCACATAAGCATCGCAGCCCCAAACTTTCAGAAACGACAACTTTGGTTTCTTGCCAAACCATAGTTCATAAGGCGTCGTCTCAACGGATTTTGATGGTGCCCTATTTAACGTGAATGCGGCCGTCTCCAAAGCATAACCCCAAAACGATAGCGGTAAATCAGTAAGAGACATCATAGATCGCACCATATCTAGTAAAGTACGATTACGACGTTCGGACACACCATTACGCTGTGGTGTTCCGGGTGGCGTGAGTTGCGAGACTATTCCGCATTGTTTCAAATGTACACCAAACTCGTAACTCAAATATTCTCCTCCACGATCAGATCGTAGAAACTTTATTTTCTTGTTACGATGATTTTCAACTTCACTCTGAAATTCTTTGAACTTTTCAAACATTTCAGACTTATGTTTCATTAAGTAGATATACCCATATCTGCTTAAGTCATCTGTGAAGGTGAGAAAATAACGATATCCGCCACGAGCCTCAATATTCATCGAACCACATACAACTGTATGTATGATTTCCAACAAATCTGTTGCTCTCTCCATAGTACCGGAGAACGGCGTTTTAGTCATCTTGCCCATGAGGCACGGTTCGCAAGTACCAAGTGATTCATAATCAAGTGGTTCCAAAAGTCCATCAGTATGGAGTTTCTTCATGCGCTTTACACCGATATGACCTAAACGGCAGTGCCACAAATAAGTTGCACTATCATTATCAACTCTGCATCTTTTGGCTTCAACATTATGAATATGTGTGTTACTACTATCGAGATTCAATAAGAACAGACCACTCTTCAAGGGTGCATGACCATAAAAGATATTACTCATATAAATAGAACAACCATTATTCTCTGATTTAAATGAATAACCATCTCGCATCAAACAAGATCCAGATATAATGTTCATGCTTAACGCTGGCACCAAATAACAATTATTTAGGTCTAATATTAATCCCGAAGGTAGATGTAGAGGTAGCGTGCCGACCGCGATCACATCGACTTTGGAACCGTTTCCCACGCGCATCGTCACCTCGTCCTTAACCAATCTTCGCTTAATTTGTAGTCCCTGTTTCGAGTTGCAAATATTAGCAACAGAACCAGTATCAAATACCCAGGTGCTACTGCGAACATTAGTAAGGTACACATCAATAACATGTATATCACATATACCTTTGTTCACCTTGCCATCCTTCTTATCCGCCAAATACTTGGGGCAGTTCCGCTTCCAGTGACCAGTCTGCTTGCAGTAGAAGCACTCAGTTTCAGGCTTAGGTCCAGACTTGGGTTTCTTCTCTTGAGCAGCAACTTGCTTGTTGTTCTTCTTGAAGTTCCCCTTCTTCTTCCCTTTGCCCATTTTCTTGAAACTAGTGGTCTTGTTGACCATCAACACTTGATGCTCCTTTTTGATTTCTACCTCCGCAGCTTTCAGCATTGCGAAGAGCTCGGGAATAGTCTTATTCATCCCTTGCATATTATAGTTCATCATGAAGCTCTTGTAGCTTGGTGGCAGTGATTGGAGAATTCTGTCAATGACGCAATCATCTGGAAGATTAACTCCCATTTGAATCAAGTGATTATTATACCCCAGACATTTTGAGTATATGCTCACTGACAGAACTGTTCTCCTCCATCTTGCAGCTATAGAACTTATTGGAGACTTCATATCTCTCAATCCGGGCATTTGCTTGAAATATTAACTTCAACTCCTGGAACATCTCATATGCTCCATGACGTTCAAAACATCGTTGAAGTCCCGGTTCTAAGCCGTAAAGCATGGCACATTGAACTAGCGAGTAGTCATCAGCTTTGCTCTGCCAGACGTTCACAACATCAGGTGTTGCTCCAGCAGCAGGCCTGGCACCCAGCGGTGCTTCCAGGACGTAATTCTTCTGTGCAGCAATGAGGATAATCCTCAAGTTAAGGACCCAGTCCGTGTAATTGCTACCATCATCTTTCAACTTTGCTTTCTCAAGGAACGCATTAAAATTCAACGGAACAACAGCACGGGCCATTTATCTACAATCATACATAAACAAGCAAGATACTATCAGGTACTAAGTTCATGATAAATTTAGGTTCAATTAATCATATTACTTAAAGAACTCCCACTTAGATAGACATCCCTCTAATCCTTTAAGTGATTACGTGATCCAAATAAACTAAACCATGTTCGATCATCACGTGAGATGGAGTAGTTTCATTGGTGAACATCACTATGTTGATCATATCTACTATATGATTCACGCTCGACCATTCGATCTCCGTGTTCCGAGGCCATATCTATATATGCTTGGCTCGTCAAGTATAACCTGAGTATTCCGCGTGTGCAACTGTTTTGCACCCGTTGTATTTGAACGTAGAGCCTATCACACCCGATCATCACGTGGTGTCTCAGCACGAAGAACTTTCGCAACGGTGCATACTCAGGGAGAACAGTTCTTGATAATTAGTGAGAGATCATCTTATAATGCTACCGTCAATCAAAGCAAGATAAGATGCATAAAAGATAAACATCACATGCAATCAATATAAGTGATATGATATGGCCATCATCATCTTGTGCTTGTGATCTCCATCTCCGAAGCACCGTCATGATCACCATCGTCACCGGCGCGACACCTTGATCTCCATCGTAGCATCGTTGTCGCCTCGCCAATCTTATGCTTCCATGACTATCGCTACCGCTTAGTGATAAAGTAAAGCATTACAGCGCGATTGCATTACATACAATAAAGTGACAACCATATGGCTCCTGCCAGTTGCCGATAACTCGGTTACAAAACATGATCATCTCATACAATAAAATTTAGCATCATGTCTTGACCATATCACATCACAACATGCCCTGCAAAAACAAGTTAGACGTCCTCTACTTTGTTGTTGCATGTTTTACGTGCGGGCTTAACAAGAACCAATCTTACCTACGCATCAAAACCACAACGATAGTTTGTCAAGTTGGTGCTATTTTAACCTTTGCAAGGACCGGGCGTAGCCACACTCGGTTCAACTAAAGTTGGAGAAACTGTCACCCGCAAGCCACCTATGTGCAAAGCACGTCAGGAGAACCGGTCTCGCGTAAGCGTACGCGTAATGTCGGTCTGGGCCACTTCATCCAACAATACCGCCGAACCAAAGTATGACATGCTGGTAAGCAGTATGACTTATATCGCCCACAACTCACTTGTGTTCTACTCGTGCATATAACATCAACATATAAAACCTAGGCTCTGATACCACTGTTGGGGAACGTAGTAATTTCAAAAAAAATCCTACGCACACGCAAGATCATGGTGATGCATAGCAACGAGAGGGGAGAGTGTGATCTACGTACCCTTGTAGATCGACAACGGAAGTGTTAACTTGGTTGATGTAGTCGTACATCTTCACGGCCCGACCGATCAAGCACCGAAACTACGGCACCTCCGAGTTCTAGCACACGTTCAGCTCGATGACGATCCCCGGACTCCGATCCAGCAAAGTGTCGGGGAAGAGTTCCGTCAGCACGACGGCGTGGTGACGATCTTGATGTACTACTGTCGCAGGGCTTCGCCTAAGCACCGCTACAATATTATTGAGGACTATGGTGGAAGGGGGCACCGCACACGGCTAAGAATATGATCACGTGGATCAACTTGTGTGTCTAGGGGTGCCCCCTACCCCCGTATATAAAGGAGCAAGGGGGAGGAGGCCGGCCGGCCCCTATGGCGCGCCAAGGAGGAGTCCTCCTCCTAGTAGGAGTAGGACTCCTACTAGGAGGGGGAAAGAAGTGGGGAGGGAGAAGGAAAGGGGGGCCCCGCCCCCCCCCCCCTCTCCTAGTCCAATTCGGACCAGGGGGGAGGAGGTGCGCGGCCCACCTTTGGCTGCCCCTCTCTCTCCACTAAGGACCATATGGCCCATTACTTCTCCCGGGGGGGTTCCAGTAACCCTCCGGCTCTCCGGTTTTCTCTGAAATCACCCGGAACACTTCCGGTGTCCGAATATAGCTGTCCAATATATCAATCTTTATGTCTCGACCATTTCGAGACTCCTCGTCATGTCCGTGATCACATCTGGGACTCCGAACAACCTTCGGTACATCAAAACGCATAAACTCATAATATAACTGTCATCGAAACCTTAAGCGTGCGGACCCTACGGGTTCGAGAACAATGTAGACATGACCGAGACACGTCTCCGGTCAATAACCAATAGCGGGACCTGGATGCCCATATTGGTTCCTACATATTCTACGAAGATCTTTTATCGGTCAGACCGCATAACAACATACGTTGTTCCTTTTGTCATCGGTATGTTACTTGCCCGAGATTCGATCGTCGGTATCCTATACCTAGTTCAATCTCGTTACCGGCAAGTCTCTTTACTCGTTATGTAATACATCATCCCGCAACTAACTCATTAGTTGCAATGCTTGCAAGGCTTAAGTGATGTGCATTACCGAGAGGGCCCAGAGATACCTCTCCGACAATCGGAGTGACAAATCCTAATCTCGAAATACGCCAACTCAACATGTACCTTTGGAGACACCTGTAGAGCTCCTTTATAATCACCCAGTTATGTTGTGACGTTTGGTAGCACACAAAGTGTTCCTCTGGCAAACGGGAGTTGCATAATCTCATAGTCATAGGAACATGTATAAGTCATGAAGAAAGCAATAGCAACATACTAAACGATCGGGTGCTAAGCTAATGGAATGGGTCATGTCAATCAGATCATTCAACTAATGATGTGATCCTGTTAATCAAATAACAACTCTTTGTCCATGGTTAGGAAACATAACCATCTTTGATTTAACGAGCTAGTCAAGTAGAGGCATACTACTGACACTCTGTTTGTCTATGTATTCACACATGTATTATGTTTCCGGTTAATACAATTCTAGCATGAATAATAAACTTTTATCATGATATAAGGAAATAAATAATAACTTTATTATTGCCTCTAGGGCATATTTCCTTCACATTCTGTCCCTAAGAAGGGAGGTATTACTGTTGTTCCTAATGATAAACATGAATTGATTCCACAAAGAATTATTACAGGTTATAGAATGGTAAATGATTTCCGAAAATTAAATAAAGCTACTAAAAAGATCATTAACCTTTGCCTTTCATTGATCAAATTCTAGAAAGATTATCCAAACATACAAATTTTTGCTTTCTAGATGGTTACTCTGGTTTCTCTCAAATACCCGTGTCAGCTGATGATCAAGAAAAGACTACTTTTACTTGCCCTTTCGGTACCTTTGCTTATAGACGTATGCCTTTTGGTTTATGTAATGCACCTGCTACCTTTCAAAGATACATGATGGCTATATTCTTTGACTTTTGTGAAAAGATATGTGAAGTTTTCATGGATGATTTCTCTGTTTATGGATCCTCTTTTGATGATTGCTTGAGCAACCTTGATCGAGTTTTGCAGAGATCTGAAGAAACTAACCTTATCTTGAATTGGGAGAAGTGCCACTTTATGGTTAATGAAGGTATTGTCTTGGGGCATAAAATTTCTAAAAAAGGTATTGAAGTTGACAAAGCTAAAGTTGATGCTATTGAATAGATGCCGTGTCCCAAGGACATCAAAGGTATAAGAAGTTTCCTTGGCCATGCCAGTTTTTATAGGAGGTTCATTAAGGACATCTCAAAAATTTCCCGGCCTCTGACTAACCTATTACAAAAAGATGTTCCTTTTGTCTTAGATGATGATTGTGTAGAAGCCTTTGAAATACTTAAGAAAGCCTTGATTTCTGCACCTATTGTTCAGCCACCTGATTGGAATTTACCCTTTGAAATTATGTGTGATGCTAGTGACTATTTTGTAGGTGTTGTTCTAGGACAAAGAGTTGATAAAAAAATTAAATGTTGTCTAATATGCTAGTAAAACTATAGACAGTGCCCAAAGAAATTATGCTACTACTGAAAAAGAATTTTTAGCAGTTGTATTTGCTTGTGATAAGTTCAGACCTTATATTGTTGATTCTAAAGTAACTATTCACACTGATCATACTGCTATTAAATATCTTATGGAAAAGAAAGATGCTAAACCTAGACTTATTAGATGGGTCCTCCTGCTACAAGAATTTGATTTGCATATTATTGATAGAAAGGGAGCTGAGAATCCCATTGCAGACAACTTGTCTAGGTTAGAGAATGTTCTTGATGACCCACTACCTATTGATGATAACTTTCCTGATGAACAATTAGCTGTCATAAATGCTTCTCATACTACTCCATGGTATGTTGATTATGCTAATTACATTGTTGCTAAATTTATACCACCTAGTTTCACATACCAACAAAAGAAAAAGTTTTTCTATGATTTAAGACATTGCTTTTGGGATGACCCACATCTTTATAAAGAAGGAGTAGATGGTGTTATTAGACGTTGTGTACCTGAGCATGAACAGGAACAGATCCTACGCAAGTGTCACTCTGAAGCTTATGGAGGACACCATGCTAGAGATATAACTGCACATAAGGTATTGCAATTCGGTTTTTATTGGCCTACTCTCTTCAAGGGTGCCCGTAAGTTTGTCCTATCTTGTGATGAATGTCAAAGAATTGGTAATATTAGTAGACATCAAGAAATGCCTATGAATTAGTCAGTCATTATTGAATGATTTGATGTTTGGGGCTTCGATTATATGGGACCTTTTCCTTCCTCTAATGGATACACACATATTTTAGTTGTTGTTGATTACGTTACTAAGTGGGTAGAAGCTATTCTAACTAGTACTACTGATCATAACACCTCTATTAAGATGCTTAAAGAAGTTATTTTTCCGAGGTTTGGAGTCACTAGATATTTAATGACTGATGGTGGTTCACATTTTATTCATGGTGCCTTTCGTAAAATGCTTGATAAGTATGATGTTAATCATAGAATTGCATCTCCATATCACCCACAGTCTAGTGGTCAAGTAGAACTTAGGAATAGAGAGCTTAAATTAATTTTGCAAAAGACTGTTAATAGATCTAGAAATAATTGGTCCAAGAAACTTGATGATGCATTATGGGCTTATAGAACTGCATATAAAAATCCTATGGGTATGTCTTCGTATAAAATGGTTTATGGAAAAGCATGTCACTTACCTCTCGAATTAGAACATAAGGCATATTGGGCCATCAAAGAGCTCAACTATGACTTCAAACTTGCCAGAGAGAAGAGGCTATTTGACATTAGCTCACTTGATGAATGGAGAACCCAAGCCTATGAAAATGCCAAGCTGTTTAAAGAAAAGTTAAAAGATGGCATGATAAAAGGATACAAAAACGTCAGTTAAATGTAGGTGATTATGTATTTTTATACAACTCTCGTTTAAGATTTTTTGCAGGAAAACTTCTCTCTAAATGGGAAGGTCCTTACGTTATCAAGGAGGTCTATCGTTCCGGAGCCATAAAAATCAACAACTTCGAAGGCACAAATCCGAGGGTGGTGAACGGTCAAAGAATCAAACATTATATCTCAGGTTATCCCATAAATGTTGAAACTAATGTTATTGAAACGATAACCTCGGAGGAATACATAAGGGACACTTTCTAAAACGTTTTAGACTCCAAAAAGGAATAGGTACGTGGTACAGTAAGTAAACCGACTCCAAAACAGTTTTAATGGCAATTTTTCTCCATTTTGGAATATTTAAGAAAATAGGAAAATAAGAAGCAAACCGGAAAGGACACGAGGATTCCACGAGGGTGGAGGGCACGCCCTACCCCCCTGGGCGTGCCCCCTGCCTTGTGGGCACCTCGTGTGCTCTCCGGACTCCGTTTTCTTGTATGATACTTCTTTTGGTCGGTAAAAATTCATTATATAATCTCCCGAAGGTTTTGACCACCGTATCACACAAACATCTCTTGTCTTCGTTTCGAGCTATTTTTCTGACAGATCTAGATCGCCATGTCATCTTCAAGTGCCCCCAAGGACAAGTTCTTCAAGAAGGTTTTCAACCCCTACCTTGCGGAGGTGCTGCAACACCCTCAAACCATTGAGATGCGTGAGGGGTTGCTGCACATCCGCGATGTTGAGGGACCAAGGAGGACCGGAAGCATGGAGACAAGGCTCGAGGCAATGGGGCAACAAGTTTTCAAGTGTCAAGAGATGGTTGAGCGTGGACTCTACTCCAATCACATAATGATCACGGAGTTCACCAACAACCACAAGCTGGACGCCAAGGACATTGGGGAGGCCATCTTCAAGCTTCATGAGAAAATCGAGCGCCTCCAAGCCCAGATCTATGACCTGCAAAACCAAAACTGTGGGTATGAATATAGATTCAAGAGGATGAGTTTGGCTGCAGATTTGAGGATCCCGGAGACTCGATCATCCTTCTATGATAGTGAGCCTATGCCTTGGAAGATGGACGACAAGCCTACATCATCAACAATTCCTTCATCACCACCTCCAAGGAAGGAAGCATAAACACATGGGTATGGGCACTCCCCTTGGCAACTGCCAAGCTTGGGGGAGTACCCCGGTATCGTATCACCATCACTTTTATCTTTACCGTTTTTCTTAGTTCGATCCTTTTGATAATATCTTGATCTAGTAGAATAAAGTTTTAGTATGATCTAGTTGCGAGTTTTGCTTTATGATCTTCCTATGTAATCAAGTCCGTGAGCTATATATAATAAAGATTAGTGTTGAGTCAAGGGCTTGATTATTTTGCTATGATCTTGAGGGAATAAAATAAGAGAAGAAATACAAAGAAATAAAGAGATCATATGGATCTTATGGAGAGTAATGAGCTCACATATAAAGAGTATGATGAATAAAAGTTGTTGAGAGTTGAAAAACATAGTTTTGGTCATTGTTGCAATTAATAGGAAGTAATAAAGAAAGAGAGGTTTTCACATATAAATATACTATCTTGGACATCTTTTATAATTGTTAGCACTCAATAAAATATGACATGCTAAAGAGTTGACGTTGGACAAGGAAGACAACGTAATGGGTTATGTTTTCTTACATCTGAGATAAATTATATTGTCATGGATCGTCCAACATGTTGAGCTTGCCTTTTCCTCTCATGCTAGCCAATTTCTTTGCACCAGTAGAGATACTACTTGTGCTTCCAAATATCCCTAAACCCAGATTTGCCATGAGAGTCCACCATATCTACCTATGGATTGAGTAAGATCCTTCAAGTAAGTTGTCATCGGTGCAGGCAATAAAAATTGCTCTCTAAATATGTATGACTTATTAGTGCGGAGAAAATAAGCTTTATACGATCTTGTGATATGGAAGAAATAAAAGCGACAGACTGCATAATAAAGGTTCAATCACAAGTGGCAATATAAAGTGAAGTTCTTTTGCATTAATATTTCATGCATCCAACCATAAAAGCGCATGACAACCTCTGCTTCCCTCTGCGAAGGGCCTATCTTTTATTCTTGTCTTATACTTCATGCAAAGAGTCATGGTGATTTTCACCTTTCCTTTTTACATTTTATCCTTTGGCAAGCGCAATGTGTTGGAAAGATCCTGATATATATAGCTAATTGGATGTGAGTTTTCATGAACTATTATCGTTGACATTACCCTTGAGGTAAAAAGTTGGGAGGCAAAACTATAAGCCCCTATCTTTCTCTATGTCTGATTAAAACTTCATAACCATAAATATCGCATGAGTGTTAGCAATTATGAAAGACTAAAAGATGGTTGAGTATGTGGACTTGCTAAAAAGCTCTTATATTGACTCTTTCCTATGTTATGATAAACTGCAATCGCCTCAATGACTGAGATTAGAGTTTGTTGGTTCTCAATGAAGTTTGTGATTCATACTTGAAATTGTGATTGAATTGTTACTTTAGCATAAGAGATCATATGACAATATATATATATATATGTTGTTGTTCTAAGAATGATCATGATGCCCTCATGTCCATATTTTATTTAATTGACACCTCTATCTCTAAACATGTGGACATATTTTTTGATTTCAGCTTTCGCTTGAGGACAAGAGAGGTCTAAGCTTGGGGGAGTTGATACGTCCATTTTGCATCATGCTTTTATATCGATATTTATTGCATTATGGGCTGTTATTACACATTATGTCACAATACTTATGCCTATTCTCTCTTATTTTACAAGGTTTACATATAGAGGGAGAATGCCAGCAGCTGGGATTCTGGGCTGGAAAAGGAGCAAATATTAGAGACCTATTCTGCACAGCTCCAAAAGTCCTGAAACTTCACGAAAGTTATTTCCAGAATATATAAAAAATGTTGAGCGAAGAAAGTTCCAGAGGGGGCCACACCCTGGCCACGAGGGTGG